>NC_056692.1:15402668-15708918 GCF_018350215.1 Panthera leo | reverse complement strand
TGGGGTGAAATTTTGGGCCATGTCATGTTGTTGGCTTCTACGGAGTTGGCGGTTGTCTGAAATCCCCAGGTCAGGAGTTTCAGACAGATGCTCACAGCGCTAGAAAAGTAACCTAAATGGCTTCAGCAGGCCACTGTGCGTCCATGTGTATCCACCGGGCGAGTAAATGCCCTATCTAAAGGGGACAGCCACATCTCCGTTCTAACCAATTGTTGTCATGTCTGAATGCACACCTGGAGATGCCAGACCTATCAGGTTTTCAAGAGAAGCCGGAAATCCGGATTTTTGTGCGACTCTCCACATTTTTCAGTGTTGGCTTAGTGTTTTTCACAAATACTGCAAAGGCCAAACAAAACACATCTGTGCCAACAGTTCGCAACATCTGCCCCAGGGCTTTTTTCATATGAACTACTTTTCAACTTTCCTCTGTTTGTTTAAGAAATTCTTTTGAAATCAAGTGCTGAACTTTATGTTGTCCCCCCCATTTCATCTTGCTAGTTTTGCTTGATTACCCCAGCCAGTTGAGACCTTTTGGAATCTTGATGACTTCCCCTTTTTATCATTAGCACATTTGCCAGACAAATTCTATGTCTTGGCTCACGTTGTAGACGAAAAGGTTGAACAGGATGGGTTCATAGCCACGTGGCACGCTATTAGACACTTTCTCTTCTCTTCCTTATCCTCATTTTGGTACAAAGTGCCAGGCCCAGAAAACAAAGAATTTCTTCCTGTCCTTGGTATCTGTCCAGGGCCATGTTTCTTAAATTTTCCATGTCTCCATTTTCCTCAGATAATGGGGGGCTAATCATACTTGCCTTCTCTCTTTTCATGGAGACATCGTATAGATTTATTAACTAAATCAGTAAAGCATGTTGCCTTCCAAGGAGGAACTGTTCTTTGCTTTTCATCCTCAAAATTAGGCTATCGTCTAATTCAGGCGTTAGAACAAAAATAGCTGTGCTCCCCAAGACCCTGAACTAGGTAGATGGCGGGAGTTCATAGCATAACATTGATCTTCATTTTGTGGGATTATGAATTTGTATTTGTCAGCTCTCTAGGGAGATGGTTTGAATTTGTCCCCTCAATCACTTCAAATTTATCCTCTCTTATCCTCTCTGAGAGGAAAATGAAGCCCATTGATGGAAAAAAATAAATGGCATTAGTATTAAAGGGGCTATAAATAGTTTGAAAAGAAAGGGGAGGGGGGCACTGTCACTTGCTTCCTCCTGCTGAAGCATACTAAATCTAAAGCAATTGAGCTTTTTTTTCTTTTTTAAAATTTTTAATGTTTATTTATTTTTGGAGAGAGACAGAGCATGAGCAGGGGAGGGACAGAGAGAGAGGGAGACCCAGAATCAGAAGCAGGCTCCAGGCTCTGAGCTGTCAGCACAGAGTCGGACGCGAGGCTTGAAACCACAAACCCTAGATCATGACCTAAGCCGAAGTTGGACACTCAACTGACTGAGCCACCCAGGTGCCCGAGCAATTGAGCTTTTAAAGCATATGCTCAAATTTGTCCATTAGTGACCGAGAATGGTTAGGCATTTTTTGTTTTTGTTTTTTTTAGTTTTTTTTGGAATGACATTTTCAAAATGTCTACAGACAACACTAAACTTCAGAAATTGCTGAGACCTGAGAAGGACCTGGGAGTGCCGGAAGCCCTGTGACCACCCACTGGGGCAGTGGAGTCAGGTTGTGAGGGTTCTCGGGGCTTTGCGCCTCTCCGGCAGCCTTCCGTTGGCGAGTGGTGCCTCTGGTTTTGATCGAGGCTCTCCACCGTTCTCCAGGCAGCATTTCTTACATCTGGTGCAAAGGTTGGCTTGCCTTTATTTGACAAGTCGAATCTGAATAAGTGTTCAGTTTTGCCTACTTGTCAAGCACTGCTGACTGTAGTTGAGGCAAGGACTTGTAGTGACGGTTCAGTCTGATCACCATGCCTCAACCCTTTTATGGCACGTGAGCCTTACCAGCACTTCTCGGCAGAGTGATTTGTTTGCTGCATATTGGAACCCTGGCCACTTGCCTTCTATGATCTCTGATTTTAAGACAAGCTGTAAGGAAGTCAAATAGCTGTCCTCGCTCTCCTCTGTGGAGAGCGAAGAACTAAAAAAGGGCGCATTTTATTTGAATTCACTAAGGATTGGGGTAATTGGACATTGTCACTGATATAACATTGGATGGCATCCTGGTCAAATGAAAACACCTGAGCTTTGAATTTAAATTTTGGCTCTGCCCCTGGGTGTGACCTTGGACAAGTTTCTTAACTTCTCTGAGCGGAGGGTTCTTGTCTGTGGTATAGAGACAGTGATAACTGCTTCAGGGTGGCGGGGCTCTGTGGTGCTCAGCAAATGGCCGAGATGGTGCTGCTGCTGCTGCTGCTATGACGTAACCCCCGGAATATCCCAATTCCGTGCATCCAGGCACTTGTCAAGTTCCTGTGACTTTTCCATCACCTCCACTCCTTTTCATTCCTAAAGCCCTGCTTCAGAGCCACTTCAAAGGCTCTGCAAGCCTCCCTACTGTCCCTCGGTGAGCCATTGTCTGTGAATGAAAATTGCAGCACAGCTTACCTGTGGCCTAGAATACCTGCTGTTCCATCGGGGGTGGTGAAAGGCTCTGTTCTCTTGTCCTGGCCTTACGACCCGCATCAGACTTTTGCCAGGGCTGCCCCTCCCCCAGGGGTTTCAGGCTCTTGAGAGGTGTGTTCCAGCAGTGGTTCTCAGGGCCTCACGCCCTTCCTGCGGTGCCTTGCTCAGAGTCCACCGACTCTGCTCCAGGAGGAGGCTCTCTCTGGTTTCCCACTCTGCAGCTTTTCTCACGAGCACGCGGCCAAGATCTCCAGAAAGAGCCGCAGAGTGGGTGCGAACCGTTCTGTGCAGGCAGCTCCCAGAGGTTCTGTACTGTCGTGCTAGCCCTGCACTTGGCCGTCAGTCATTTGTTAGAAATTTTAGCGTATTCCTTCCTGTCTGCTTGAACAGCTCGGCCACATGTGAGATGGTCCTTGCTTGTCCTGAGCTCTCTGATGGATTCAAGGAAAGTTGTGATTTTTTTGGTTTGTGTATTTTTTTCTCACCGTTAATATAAGAGCAATGCTCTCTCTGGCTTTCTGCATCCCAGGCGAGAGCCTAGCTGACCAATGGCTTTCAAGGTGGCCTGGTATGATAAGTTCATTAATAAGGTTTTAGATTCTACATTGCAACTAATCTTTAAGAATCTACCGCTTTTTGAGTTTTGATGTACTTTCAAGGAGGATTATCAACAAGCCCAGGGAAAAGGTGTTAAAATATTTCTTTCTTTTCTTTTCAGTTTTTTTTTTTTTTGCCTTCTATTCAGATTTTATTTATTTATTTTTTATTTTTTTAAATTTACATCCAAATTAGTTAGTATATAGTGAAGCAATGATTTCAGTAGATTCCTTAATGCCCCTTCCCCATTTAGCCCATCCCCCCTCCCACAACCCCTCCAGCAACCCTCAGTTTGTTCTCCATATTTAAGAGTCTCTTATGCTTTGTCCCCCTCCCTATTTCTATATTATTTTTGTTTCCCTTCCCTTATGTTCATCTGTTTTGTCTCTTAGAGTCCTCATATGAGTGAAGTCATAAGATTTTTATCTTTCTCTGACTAATTTCACTTAGCATAATACCCTCCAATTCCATCCACATAGTTGCAAATGGCAAGATTTCATTCTTTTTGATTGTCGAGTAACAACTCCATTGTATATATATACCACTTTTTCTTTATCCATCCATCCATCGACGGACATTTGGGCTCTTTCCGTACTTTGCCTATTGTTGATAGCGCTGCTATAAACATGGGGGGGGGGCATGTGTCCCTTCGAAACAGCACACCTGTATCCCTTGGATAAATGCCTAGTAGTGCAATGGCTGGGTCATAGGGTAGTTCTATTTTTAGTTTTTTGAGGAACCTCCATACTGTTTTCCAGAGTGGCTGCACCAGCTTGCATTCCCATTTTTAAAATTTTTTTATTGTTTATTTATTTTTGAGAGAGAGTGTGTGAGCTGGGGAAGGGGCAGAGAGAGGGAGACACAGAATCTGAAGCAGGCTCCAGGCTCTGAGCTGTCAGCACAGAACCCGACATGGGGCTGGAGCTCGCAAGCCACAAGATCATGACCTGAGCCAAAGTCGGACGCTTAACCAACTGAGCCACCCAGGCACCCCACTTTTCTTTTTAAACAAATTTTTTAATGTTATTTATTGTTGAGGGAGACAGAGTGTAAGCGGGCAAGGGGCAGAGAGAAAGGGAGACACAGAATCCAAAAAAAATTCCAAGCTCTGAGCAGAGCCCAACTCGGGGCTCAAACCCACAAACTGCAAGATCATGACCTGACGCTTAACCAACTGAGCCACCCAGGTGCCCCAAAATATTTCTGTCTTCTCTAACTACTTATCTGTGTGAAGCCGCATTTTCATCATATTTTTCAACCACACA
Organism: Panthera leo; assembly: GCF_018350215.1. Lineage (NCBI taxonomy): Eukaryota > Metazoa > Chordata > Mammalia > Carnivora > Felidae > Panthera > Panthera leo. The sequence goes on along the minus strand of NC_056692.1, from coordinate 15,704,468 downwards.
ACATATCACAGCAGAGTCAATACAGAGGCCTACAATGAGAGTCCAGCTGGTCTCTCTTAAAGTAGATGCTGAAGATATTCACAAAGGCATAGAAATGGTGCCATTTTGGGGCGTCTGGGTGGCTTGGTCGGTTGGGCGGCCGACTTCGGCTCAGATCATGATCTCACAGTCTGTGAGTTCGAGCCCCGCGTCGGGCTCTGGGCTGACAGCTCAGAGCCTGGAGCCTGTTTCGGATTCTGTGTCTCCCTCTCCCTCTGCCCCTTCCCTGTTCATGCTCTGTCTCAAAGAAAAATAAACGTTAAAAAAAAAAAAAAATTTTTAAAAAAAGAAATGGTGCCATTTTTGTGAAATTTGTTTTGTTTAGGGGGAATACAGTTATTTTTCATAAAGACATGTTACTTATGTTAACATATAATGAGCTTATTGTTATTTTTTTTTTCAAGAATTTTTTTTTTTTAATGTTGGGCACCTGGGTGGCTCAGTCAGTTGAGTGACTGTTGATTTCTGCTCAGGTCATGATCTCACAGTTTGTGAGTTGGAGCCTCGCATTGGGCTCTGAGCTGACAGCATGGAGGCTCACTCAGTAAATATTGAGTGCCTTCTTTATGCTGGACACTATTCTAGGCATTGAGGATAATGCAATGAACAATGCAGAGAGACCCTAAGTATGACATTTTTTCACTTCCAGAATCTGTGACTGTTAAGGAGTTATTCTTGTGACCTTGGCTCACTAAGCATGTTTGCCAGAAAATTGAAACTGAATTTTATTAAATGCCTTTTCAGCATCTACTGATATAATCACATGGCTTTTCCATCTAATTGATTAGCTTAGTTTGGGGTTTTATTTTTTTAACATTTAATCCTACCTGCTGAGTCATTGTGTTATTGTCCTTTTAATGTGTTGTTAAATTCTGGCATTTGCATCTGGGATTTTCATTCATGTTCAAAAACTTCAGTCCTCTTGATGACTGAATAATATTCCACTGTATGCATGTACCACATTTTTGTGTATCTGTTCCTCTGTTCCTGGACACTTGGGTTGTCTCCACCTTTTGGGTGTTGTGAACAATGCTGTAATGAGTACTGACACACAAATATCTGTTTGAGTCCCTCCTCTCAATTCCTTTTAGTATATACTTAGGCATTGCATTGCTGGATCATATGGTAGTTTTTAATCATTTCAGTGTATTTAATCTCTTTGGAAACATTTTTTTTCCACATTGTTCTGAACTTTAATAGATTTATTTTTCCACTAGACAAGCGTACATTCATATTTTATCTTCATTTTATCCATACAGACTGTGTTTCAGATTAGCTGTAGAGTCATAAGCTTTTGTGTTCAGGACCTAATAATGGTGATGCTGTCCCCTCCAAAAAAGAAAACTACCACGATTATTTCCTTTAGCTAAGAAGTCCAGCAGTTGGACTCTTTCCTCCCTGACCTTAGAAACACATCAAGTCCCACTTGTGTGCAGCATGACTATTGAAAATGGTTTTAGGAAAATAGTGTGCGAAGAAGGAACACTGAAGTTTATTATTCTTCTGAGCCATCCCCATATAAATTGGCACTCCTCAGGAGCCAAGAAAAAAGGTCAAGCATAACTTTTGCCATCTGCTTGTTTCCATGTTAAAGGCAGTCACAAGTTTAAACTAGAGTCTCTACATCTAAAGAGGAAAATGCCATTCATCACTACTGTAACTGCTCTGGCTATTACCCAGGTTACTCTTGCTTTTGACTGCTAGTAGTTAGTGACTTGGGAAGGAAAATTCCATCCTTAGTTTGAGGCTGCACGTTAGAAAAATTGCTGACAGGGCAAAGCTTTCTGGGTTTCAGATCCTTGACACAATAAGTCATTCAAATATGTTTAAACAATGGATGGAAATTTGAAACTCTGCCTTCATGTAAGAACTTGACCTCCTTTTTGCTCTTCCTTTTTTCACCCATGGAAATACAGGATTTAGAACAGCGGGAGTTCAGTGCTGTGGTTGTTCTGTCATCATTTCCATTTATAAATCCCAGTGAGTCTGTAATATAGCTATAAAATGTCTTGTGCTGTAGTTTGGGCTCTGAGGTCTTCTCTAGAAGAAGATTAATTTTGTAAAATTAAAGATAATGCTTTTCTTAGTCTGTTTTGGTTTGGTGTTCTATAGTCTTCTAGATTAAAGCTCTGAAACGTAAGAAACTATCATCCTCCATACAGTATTGGGTCACATGCCAGGATCTTTGATTTTTGTTTCCATGTTTATATTGTAAACTCTGAACAGATGCTGTGTTGGTCTCTAAGTGTTGCACGTGATACCTGGAGTATGGATGTTAGGCAAAATATATTAGTGCTACTTTCATAATGGCCTCCAAGCATAAGGGGGACATTTCTTGGGAGATGTACTTACTGACAGGTAAATTTGATGACCCAAATACTGTCTTCCATAAAGAAAAGAGGTGCACTGAGGGGTCTTTATCCCATCTCAGACCGAATTACTCACCTTTGTCCCCTTGTCATACCTCTGAACTTTTCTTGTTCTCGGTCACATAAGAACAGTAGGGACGGGTAGCCAACGCCTACTCATATGGTAATATTTATGTAGGCCAAGTGCTACACTCTTTTTTTTCGTTGAATACTTGGAGATTCTGATCTTTGGAGATTTCTGGTGACTGGATGAGCATCTTGTGGCCAGGTTCCAATACATCTGTCAGCTCTGGAGTTACCCAGACCTCTAGAATTAAGAGTGTATTGTTGTAGGAGAAATGTGTCTTTCTTGATTGATTCACTATAAGCAGAGACATGTTAGAGTTGCTTTGACAGAAGGTACATTTTGAGTCATTTGTCTTGATCTATAATGTTGATGTTTTATTACAATATAAGCATGTTTGTCTTACATTCTACAAAATATTTGCTGCAATATTTCCAAATTACTTGATGTAATATAAAATGGGTATAATTCTCTCCATTTTACAGGTGAAGAGGCAGGCTCAGATGATAGGTTCTGTGACTTGCCCCAAATCACAGTCAGTGAATCCCAGGTCCAGATTTTCTGCTTCCCAGTATGCTGTGTACTTGTCCATCCCAAATTCTCTTTTGAAATAGTGACAGGTTTTTTTTTCTTTTTGAGAGAAAGAGAGGGTGCAAGTGAACCAGGGGCAGAGAGAGAGAGAGAGAGAGCATCCGAGGGAGAGAGAGAGAGAGAGAGAGCATCCGAGGAGGGAGGGAGAGAGAGAGAGAAGCGGGTCTCACCCAAAGTGGGACTCCTGTTCACCCACAACAGGGCATGAGCTCACCCAGTGTGGGACTCAAACTCATGAACTGTGAGATCATGACCTGAGCCAAAGTCAGATACTTAATGGCTAAGCCACCCAGGTGCCCAACAATGACAAACTTTAAAAGCGGATTTGATAATCACTGTTCAGAACCTGAAAAGTTAAGTGGTTCCCAAGGGAATCCTAGCAATGACAGTGACCCATGGCCTTGTTAACCAGCTAGGTCCCTCGCAATGACAGTGACCATGGCCTTCTTAACCAGCTAGGTCCCTCGCAATGACAGTGACCATGGCCTTCTTAACCAGCTAGGTCCTTCACAGCATGATGAGGAGGCTAGGCAGAGAGAAGTGCTCAAGGCTGAAAGGAGAGAGCTGAGTGATCTGTGCACACCGGTAGTACTGGAGAGAGGCAAGAGAGATGGGAGGAGATCATTCAGATGGAACCCCAAGGGGGTCCATGGCCTAAAGGGCTTTTGGTACAGAAGGTACCTCCAAAAGTCAGCTGAAGGAACATCCAGTTGTCAGCACAAAAGGTCGTTTTCTTCTGAATGAAGATTCGTGATATAGATGGGACTTTCTAAGTGACTAACAAGTAATAGTAAAATATGGGGGATTAGAACTTAACATGGCAACTGGGAAGTCCCAGCTGTTTGTGGGAAACAGTCCTTTGTTAAGCTGGGACAAATTGTTCCTTTAAGTGTGCCCCATTTCCTAAAATATTGAATTTCTCTACCTTTTATTCAGCTGAGACATTTGTTTAAACACTTCCTTGGCGTTGCCATTTGGAGTTTTTGCTCTCAATGTGCTTGTCCCCCAGGATTATGTTTCCTCAAAGGGAGCTGAGCTCGAATGCATTCACCACTCCCAGCTATTTCGGGGCTAACATATTTTAAGTTATGGGTGATAACAGATACAAGCAGAACTTTCAAAAGTAAATGTTTAGTCTTGTTTGGGCACTGCTGGATTTGTGTCCTAGTCTTGCCTTGTGATTTTAACTTCTGGCTTGTCTCCTAAAAACAATAAAAAAGATCTCTTTGGTTCATGTTTTCAGTGGCTGTGGTTTGCAGAAATCATAAATAAAAGTGACTTAGGTGGAACGGAGCATTTTAACAAATAAGGTGCGAATTACTCCTTTTGCCCTTTACATTCTTTTGGTTCACAAACTTGGAAAGAAATCTGTGCTTTAAATAAAACCCCTTTATACTCAAGATTTCTGAATGAGCAGTGAAGGAATTGGTGTTAACGCCAGTGATTCTCATCTGATGGGTGCCCATCCAGCCTTTGACCATGACTGCCAGACCTAGAAGATATGTGGTGTGTTCCAGGGTACAGGGAAGCTGTACACGTGCGCCCATCCATAGCCATGAGATTCCCGTAGCCTCTGCTGCTGTTTGGCACCGTTATTGGGAATGGGCTGCATTGTTATTATTGCTGAGGCTTCTTAAAGCACCTCTCCTCCAGCTGAGGATGCCCTGTTTCCATAGCAACAGCTCTTCATGATGCCAGGGTGGCCAGCAGTATCAAAACTAGGGACATGCGATAAATAAAGGCTACTTATCTACCTTCAGTAGATGCCCCTTGCTTTCCAAATGATTCTGGCATTCTTTACTCATACCTCTTTGTATCATTCTCACCTTACAGATTTTTCTATTTCTTACATGTATTCCTTACAAGCTCTTTATTTTTTTATTTATTTATTTATTTTTATTTTTAAAAATTTATATCCAAATTAGTTAGCATACAGTGCAACAATGATTTCAGGAGTAGATTCCTTAATGCCCCTTCCCCATTTAGCCCATCCCCCCTCCCGCACTCCCTCCAGTAACCCTCTGTTCTCCATATTTATGAGTCTCTTATGCTTTGTCCCCCTCCCTGTTTTTATATTATTTTTGTTTCCCTTCCGTTATGTTCATCTGTTTTGTCTCTTAAAGTCCTCATATGAGTGAAGTCATATGATATTTGTCGTTCTCTGGCTGACTAATTTCACTTAGCATAATACCCTCCAGTTCCATCCATGTAGTTGGAAATGGCAAGATTTCATTCTTTCTGATTGCCAAGCAATACTCCACTGTGTATATATACCACATCTCCTTTATCCATTTATCCATCGATGGACATTTGGGCTCTTTCCATACTTTGGCTATTGTTGATGGTGCTGCTATAAACATTGGGGTGCCTGTGTCCCTTCGAAACAGCACACCTATATCCCTTGGATAAATACCTTATAGTACAATTGCTGGGTCGTAGGGTAGTTCTATTTTTAGTTTTTTGAGGAACCTCCATACTGTTTTCCAGAGTGGCTGCACCAGCTTGCATTCCCACCTTACAAGTTCTTTAAAGACATGTCCCCATTTAGTGATCTTTGATTCTCAGCATCTATCATAGTACATATAATCTTACTTTTTATTGAAGGAGTGAATAAAAGATTGAAACTTTTTTTCCTGAGAATGTTTCATTTTCAACATGGTTCAGAGGAACAGTTTCCCTGATTCTGCATATGCCTGCAGATGTTGAACTTAACCAGCTTACTTGCAAACTCTAAAGGATGGGTTAACAACCTTTGGCTATTGAAGTGATAGTCACATTTGAAATATTGTACTCTTCATCTGGGGGATCTGGGAATGATATTAATAGTGGCCTTTTAATGAGCCCCTTTTTTGAGCTGAGTCCCCCGTCAGGGTTCTCTCTGGTGCAGAAGACAAAATCCCAGTTCAAGCTGGCATAGGCCAACAGGAGGATTATTTGAAAGGCGCTTGTGTCTTGTTTTGAAGAAGTTGAAGTCAGACCATGGAATAGGAGTGTCGCAGCTCACCTTGTCAGACCAAACAGTTGAAGCCCGGATCGGAATAATGCACCCAATTTTTCTGTATCTGTCTCTCTGCCTGTGTTTACTTTATCATCACTACCTGGAGACCAGCCTCTTCCCCCTTCTGGGGAACCTCACTGCTCTCTAACTCAGCTTCTCATTTGGGGCTCCCGCCAGGCAGAGATGAACTCTCTTTGCCAGTTTGTTCTGGAAAGTCACAAGAAAACTATCTGGCTCAGCTTGGACCAGGCCTGCTTCTGAGACAGCCGACTCTAAAAGAACACAATGAGAGGAAGATTCCCAGGAGGAACGAACTGGGTAAACAGTTTCAAAGGTGTTCATTATAAGCCCTGCATTCCTTCCTAGCAGAAAGGCTTTGAGGTAGGAGCTCCTGTTCTAGAAATGATGAGCCTGTGCCTCCTGGAGGTAAAGTGGCTTGTTAGAGATCACACAGTAAGCTGCAAGGGCAACACTCAAGTCCCAGTTTGCTTGTTCGAAAACCCTTGCCTTTTACTAATACAGTGCGTTGCTTTTCCGAACAGAAGGAAAGGAAACGGCAGACAAGTGTGGAATTGGACAACAGAAATGATAGCAGAGTGGTGGGAAAATACAATCTTCTTCCCAGGAGCCTTGAATATTAGCACCTTAGTTTTTCAAGGAACATAAAGCCCTACTAGTTCTTCTGAAAACGAGCAACGTTTTCTTCCTTCCGGCAGTGGTGACAAATGGGATCTTCGTTCCAAATCTCTTAAAGGCTGCCTGTGAACCCACAGGATAAAGGCAATATAATTCTCTTATAACAGAGCAAACTCCAAAATCACATGCATCCACGCGCCAAACGGGATATTAATTTCTCAAGGCATTTCCATTGGATCAAATCTCCTCTGTCTATACAGGTAGCGCGTGACGGTTCTGGACAAAAAATTAAAAAGATGAAAGAAAAAAGCAGTGGAGTCTGTGGTGCCAGGTCCCATGCTGCTTATCTTCTGTGCACATGACCCAGCGTGGCTTTGGTAGCCTGTTCAGAGTCTACTTTAGGAGGCAAGGAAAATTAAGAATAATGGGTACAGGGAATGGTGCACAGAGATAGCCTGATTGGTTCTGCTCAGTCTTCAGAGCTAGCCCGGTGGGTTGCTTTGCATCTCCCAGCTGTAGAATTAGGGTTTCCAAAGAGGACCGCTGTAGTAACTGCTGCTTAGTAATACCCTCGAATGCAGGCTGTAGCCACGCTTTTGATCTCAGTTTAGAAATTCCGGTAAGGGTAGGGGCGCCTGGGTGGCTCAGCCAATTAAGCGTCCGACTTCATCTCAGGCCATGATCTCGTGGTTTGTGGGTTCGAACCCCGCATCAGGCTCTGTGCTGACAGCTCAGAGCCTGGTGTCTTTCAGTTTCTGTGTCTCCCTCTCTCTGCCCCTCCCTTGCTCGTGCTCTGTCTTTCTGTGTCTCTCAACAATAAATAAATGCAAAAAGAAAGAGAGAGAGAGAGAGAGAGAAAGAAAGAAAGAAAGAAAGAAAGAAAGAAAGAAAGAAAGAAAAAAGAAAAGGAGAAAAAGGAAAAGAAAAGAAAAGAAAAAATGAAATGAAATTCCGGTAAGGGTAGATTGAAAGCAGACATGTTTGGGTGATTAGTTCTGTTTTTAATCTACATACAGCTTGGAATGGGAAAGTAGCCACATTTTATTTTAAAGAGAGTCTAGGGACAGTGCCAGAATCTATCTCTCTGCACATTTTCTGATCAGCCAGGTAGTAAAAATATTTTAGTGTTACTTAAAAATAAAATCCTGATGATTCTTCCAAATTACAAAATGCTCTTCCTGTGTAATTGATTACTAGAGATTAGATATCAAACAGTAGGGTGTGTGTTGAGAGTGGACTTGCTTAATGGAAGAGGCTTCAGAAGAACCCTGTTCACTCTGGAAAATGAATTGTATTAAATTTCCTCGACTTCAGTACATTGTTATAACGAGCAGAAGTATTCCAGCCTGGGGAAAAAAAAATCTGGCAAACAGTTTATCTTTCTTTCAGACTCTGAAATATAAGATTGTGTGAGTCTTACTTGTTTGCTGGAAGAAAAACGTGGTACCTTCAGCAGAGACCGTTCTGGTAGGATGCCAGATTAAGAATAAAAGAGAACTGTGGATAGAGACTCCTTCTCTGAGAAGGGATCGTGCACGCTTCTTCAGACCCTACTTTAAGTATAGAACCCGGTCCGTTTTGCCTTTTTACCTGAAAGTCTCTGTCTTAGCATATTTGGCTGGAAGATGGTGCTTCTCATCCCGTTAGAGCATCACTAGGTGTGGCATGACCAACAATATCACAGAATTCTGTGCGGGCTGTGCCCTCAACTGTCAGTCCTTTCTGGTGGCCAGTTGCCTTTCAGGCAGTGCTTTTTTACACCATGAGCTGACATTTTTTCGAAGGCTGCAAAGGGTTTAGAATTTACTGACCCCTTGCAGTATCCTGGCCATGAGACTCCTTATGAGCCAAATAGATAACATTTACAGAAAGTGTGACGGTGTGTTCTTGAACCACTGTCGGTAGATGTGCCCGAGGTTGGGGAAAGGCGAGGGTGTCGGTCAGCACACCCCACTCAGAGTGGTGGTCTCGGCACTGCTACCCTTCCGACGAGTGCCCCACAACAGTTGGGATCGGTTGGCAAGTATCTGTCAAGTTCCACCTGTGCTCCAGCTCTGGTTGGATGCTCCAGGTGATGTGACCATATGATCAGTCACCAGAGTCACTTTGCAGCCTGAGCTCCTAATAATTATACCGAGACAGTCGCCATAAACTGGGCCTGCCCCTCTGGCAACCAGAATGGGTGATTGCCGGAACTATAGGGGATATAAGAATGCCATGTGTGTCATCGGTCTGTACTCTGGAGGACGCTTCTAGTCTTGTTTAGAACTCGTACACGAAACAATCCAAGAACAACATAAAAAGGTCCTTCTCTTCTGTAATTGTCCCATTACTGCCCCCCAGCCTCCCAAATCAGTTTCTCCTTTTCTGTTGAGTCGTTCCCACACTAGACCTGTGCAAGCACCTCTCATCTTCAGATCTTCCTCCCTTCACTCCATCGGTTGACCCATTTTTCTTGTCTTCTCATAGCAAACACTTTTTGAAAAACACTCTACACCAGGGGTCAACAGACTTGTTTCCTGCTAAGGACCAGATAGTAAATATTTTAGACTTTACCAGCCATGTGGTCTCTTACAACTCCTCGTCTCCGCTGTTGTGTGGTGAGGGTAGCCATACATGATACCTAAACGAATGGGATTGGTGTGTTCCAAACATTATTTATAAAAACAGGTGGCACACTTCCTCACGTCGTCACTCTCCACTTCCATCCCCGCGACTCCACTGAAACTGTTCTGGGAGAGGCCATCAGCGACTTCCTTATTGTCAAATTCAGTGGCAATTCTCCATCCTAACTTACATACAATTTCAACAAAATAAGACACAATCTCTCTTTTCCTCCTCCTTCCAACACTCGTTTGGCTTCTGTGACACCACCATCCCTCATTTTCTCTCATGTCACTGGTAAAACAGAGAATCCGCATCTTTTCCTCCCTTTTTCTTTTCTTCTAGACTGCTGACCATTGGAGTGCCCAAGGACTCAGCCTGGGCCATTTTCTCTTCTCTTTGCTGTCTTTTCTCTCTTCCTGGGTGAGTTCTATTTCTATAGACTTAACCATCGCCTATAAGCCGATAACTTCTAAATTTGAATCTCCAGTCTGCTCCTGTCTTTCAAGCTCCAGACACAGATGTCCAGCTTGAGATGTCTTGGTGTCCCCACTGGACATCCAGTGGGCTGTGCACCCCTAGCATATTGAAATGGAACTCTTGATTTCTGATCCCACCACCACCATACACACCTGCCTATCAAACCTGTTCCTTCTCCTGTCTTCCCTCCTTAGTTAAGGGACACATTCACTGGCTTTTTGAGCCAAGACCAAAGAGTAATCCTTGATTCTTTCCTTTCTCTCATTATCCACATCCAGTCCATCAGTGAGTCCCGTGGGTCATATCTTCCTACAAATCCCAGTCACTCGCACCTCTTCCCCTCACCGTTGGCCACCTGCTCTAGACCGGCACCGTTTTCCACCTAGAGCACGGCAGCCCTTCCCAGCGGTCTTTTCTTTCATTCCTGCCTCTGGATGGCCCCTGCCACCCCTGCCATGTAGCAGCCAGGGCCGTATTTTACATATGTAAGCCATTTGCCAGTCCCTTGTTTAAAGCCCGTCAGTGGCTTCTCATTGCACTTTGAACAAAATCCCGTGGTTTTACCAGGCCTTTGGGGCCCTCCAGGCTCTGGTGCCTACCTGCTTCTCCAAATTATCAGCACTTCCCACTCCGATTCTACCGTGCCATCCACTGCCTTCCTTTGTGGTCTTCAAAACGCCAAGGTCTTTTTCTGCATCAGGATCTTTTATTTGCTGTTCTCTCTACTTGGAGTTCTCTTACTCCAGATCTAAAAATGTTGACTCTGCCTCATCCTGCACGTCCCAGTTCATACACTATTTCTCAGGAAACCTTCTGTGACCACCCTGCTTATCAATTCCTTCATCACACCTGTCCCTCTCTGAAATTTTCTTCTTTGTTTCTTTATTCAGTTGTTTTTCCAGTATCTCCTCCAACCTGTCGCTTCTCGAAGTAAGTTCCTTGAGGACAGGGAAAGGGACCATGTGTGTCTCATCTCCCAGTGGTTCCTGGTGCTTAGAGGAGTACCTGGTACATGGAAGCTATTCCACAAATATCTGTTGAATGGTAGAAGAAGTGAATTAATGAAACGCTGACAGATGTAGTTGGGACCATAATTGCCACAGGAATTCAGTGTCACGGTTCAGATACAGCTAGTCTTCAGTTACAAGACCGTGAAGGTCTGCATTGCTGGAAAATGAGAATTTATTTATGATAGAGTATGGATTTGACCCAGTATTTTTTTTTCAGTATGTGAGGATTGCAAACCTAATTTTTTGTTGCTTAAAAGAAGGTCTGCAGTTGAAATGTTGGCACAGCCATAAACTACATAAATGTGTTGCCTGACTACCCTGAGAGCAAAGGTGGAGCGTGTGTGTGTGTGTGTGTGTGTGTGTATGTGCGCACGTGTGTGTGTATATGCGTGTGCGTGCATATACCATAATTGATTTTAAAATTCAAGTTAATAAACATGTATTGAGTACCTACTGTATCATTCTGGGCACTGCCCCGGGTGTTCATAAGTCACAATGGATGAGATATGGTCCATGCCTTCTAGGATGTCATGGTCCAACCAAAAGACACACTCACAAAAAACTTGTTATGAATGTTAAGTTTACATGAAGGATCACAGGCACCCAGCTGATGAATGAATTGATTGTACCCTCTGCTGCATATGTGTTTGTTTACATATAGAGAGGGTGTTGGAAGGGAAGGGGAAGTGGGGAAAGGGTGGGGAAAAAGTGGCATTTGAACTAAGTCATGGGAGATAACAAAGATTTGCACGCTCTCAGTAGCTGTATTGAACATTTTATTTTGAAACTTTACTCCTTTGGTTGTGAATGGGCATTTGATACTTTATTCCTTTTTATCATTTTAATTTTGTTAGAACTTGATTTTGGTTTCTCACAATCTTATGAAATCTGAAGTTGGGCAGTATGGTAGTAGGCAGTGCTCAAAAGAATCTTGTTCATATCCTGGTTTTGAGGAGATGAATATTTGAAGTGAGGAAGAAAATTCTTGGGGGCTGGAGGGGTGGAATGAGCGGATGTGGATTCACTCAGGGAGCGGCTTAGGCTAGGAAGCATCAGATAGTGGGCAGGCCTGGTGGTTGTGCTGAGAGGGAAAGGCGTGGCCAGAAGGGAACGTATGCACGTATGTCCCTGTATATCTGTACATATATGCATGCATGCATTTGCTTAGGTGGTCCCGAGCCCCGGAAATAAACCTAATATTTGTGCAGTTTTTACATCTGTTATGTCATTGAATCTTCCCAACGACCGTCGAAGTAGGTATCGTCATCACTACTCTGCAGACGAGGAAACAGATGCCCAGAGAGGTTGCGCACACAGTGTGACAGCACAGGCGGGCCTCAAAGTGCTGCCTGCCGGTCGGAAAATACAGGGTTAGGGTTTTCTCACACCGCCACAGCTGTCTCAGGGGTGCTGGATCCTAGGATGGCAGGAAACTGAGTGGAAACACTGCTGAGTGAGAGGGGGCATCCTTTTGGGGCAGAACGGGATTGAGAGGAGCTGCTCAGCATGACCCACTTGCATTCCATCCCCTCTTTTGATTGTTTCCTGCATTTTAGGTAACGTTTCCCAGGTTAGGAATTTTGGGCCCTGATAGCAATGCCGACTGTTGTCTTAAGCCCAGACTTTGTGACGATTCAAATCCTGTGTCCAGGTGGCAGAAGCTACAAGTACAAAAGCTTCTTTGCCCACAAACCCCTGTAGATACAAGTGAAGTGATCCCACAGAGCAAACACACGCTGACCCGGCACGCCCCAGGAGGTGCGAGTGGCTGCCTGAACGGTGTCCCCTCAGACTTGCAATAGGGCTAAAGACACAGCTTCTCAGAGTACCCTCTGGACATGCATTTTGGGAGCTGTAACACAGTCACATGTGAGGGCTCTGCGTACTTGTCCCCACGTGTGAAACTCCTGTTTGGAACTATGCCATACACAAGGGCAAGGAGCTCCAGAAGAAGAAAGGGTTCCCAATATCAGAAGAAGGGGACAGCCTGGGAAGCCTACAGAGGAAAGAAAGATACGATCCCTGCCTCTACCAAGGAAGGAATTTCCAGCAGAGGAAGCCAGCTCAAGTTTCTTTTGGGGGATGTTTTCTAAGTACAAAAGAAAACGTATTCATTCATGGTCTCGAGGTGGCTTTCTCATTGGGTACAGCTGAATGCAGAAGTCCAGTTAATTCTGTCAGGGCTTTTGTCATTCTCCCTTTCTCTCGGCTCTGCTTTCTTCCTGCCTCTGGAAGGCCCTCTCAGGAAGGCTCCTCTTTCCCTATGCGGACTGAGAGGGAACACAGCTCTAGGGTGACATTGGTCTTATCATTACATTCATAAAGGGCTTGTGAGGCCTGGTTAGGACAGACCACTCTTAAATCCAAAATAAATAAAGTGTGTTTGATGTAATGAAGTATGAGTTCTTCTGCTGGCTGCTACATCTTTTCTAAGTACATATGTTCTCCACATGTGTGCTTTTAGTGCCCTGACAACTCCTGAATGTTGCTTCCCCCTCCTCGCGGGAGCAACTCTGGTTTATCATACTTTAAATGTGTGGCATCCATCTTAAAGGTTTTTCAGTAGAAACATTTGGCGCACGGGGTGCCTGGGTGGCTCAGTCGGTTAAGCGTCCAGCTCTTGATTTCGGCTCAGGTCATGATATCATGGTTTGTGGGTTCAAGCCCTGCATCAGGCTCTGCGCTGTGTCAAGTTGCAGAACTTGCTTGGAATTCTCTCTCTCTCTCTCTCTCTCTGCCCCTACCCCATTTATGCTCGTGCACACCCTTTCTCTCTCTGTCTCTCTGTCTCTCTGTCTCTCTCTCTCTCTCTCTCTCTCAGAATAAATAAATAACTTAAAGGTTTACCGCAGTTCTGGAGTCCCCATGCACAGTTGATTTTGTTGAAGGCACAGTCTCCTGGAACTTTCAAAGTTCAGAGTTTCTCCCACATTAGAACCACCTCTGTCTCTCTCCAAGCTTTAAGGTTATTATGCACACATGTATGCACACACATGTGCCAACATGTACAGATGTGCATGTTTTATTCCTGTGTTGTCATCAGTAACATGGAGTCATCACTAAGATGGAGGGAGATAGTTTTTAAATTAAAACTTTATGATTCAGGGGGCGCCTGGGTGGCGCAGTCGGTTAAGCGTCCGACTTCAGCCAGGTCACGATCTCGCGGTCCGTGAGTTCGAGCCCCGCGTCAGGCTCTGGGCTGATGGCTCGGAGCCTGGAGCCTGTTTCCGATTCTGTGTCTCCCTCTCTCACTGCCCCTCCCCCGTTCATGCTCTGTCTCTCTCTGTCCCAAAAATAAAAAAAAAAAAAAAAAAACGTTGAAAAAACTTTATGATTCAGGTTGGCAAGAACCTTGTGTATTTGCCTGTATCCAAATGCTAGAGTGAGTCCGTCTACTATTTGGGTCCAGTAAAACTGCGTAAGAACAATGAGTCAAGAGCGTGCGTTCTGGTAGGTTTCTTCTGAAGCTAGACTCGATTATAGTGCAGTGACTGGGTACCGTCTTGTGTTGCTTCTTGTTTGTCATTTATTTCTTTTATTCTAGGCACTTGAAGAGGCCCAGAAAGCTATCCAGCAGCTCTTTGGCAAAATCAAAGATATCAAAGACAAAGCAGAAAAATCAGAGCAAATGGTGAGTTTAGGTTTCTTCCTGACTTTCTTGCAGTAGAAGAGGAAGTTCGGTTCTTGTCCAGTCACACTCATGAATGGGCTTTTTCTCCCACTTGCTGGCAGCCACAGCACCCACGTCTCGAAAGCAAGCCCTGTGCGTACATTCCAGATCAGTTCCAGAGGAGCGGCTAGACGTGCAGTGACTCACCATCCCTGCTGCCCTGCATTCACAGCCCTTTTTTAAATAGGAAAAGTTTTCTTCTTTCCCCAAAATAGTGTTCTAGTCATTTTGGATTCTTTTCTCGAGCATTTGTTTATATCACGTATCTCTCAGTTAAGATCCACGATATGTCATGAAAACTGGTACTGGAATTGGGAGGTGGGACGGATCCTGCCACAGTGCATGCTTACGGTTTTGGTGAAGTTGTCCTTTGACAAATCTGTGTCCTCCGGTGATGTGCTCAGGAGGCCCGCCCACTGACGGAGAACCCAGCCTCACCCACTCCTCCTCCACGGCAGGCACTGTAACATGTCAGCTCCCGCGCACACATTCTGGCCACATAATGTAATGTCTCTCAGTTGTCTCTGATCTCCAGTTTCCTCAGCTGTAAGGTAAGAACAGTAACACCTGCCTCAAAAGCTTGTTGTGGAATTAAACATATGAAGAGCACTGGGCATAGTACGAGGCTTGTGATAGGAGCCGTTACTGATGTCATTGCCCCCCTACTTCTTTTGGTTATAAAAACTCCCAAATCCATACAGTCTTTCCTCCCCACATCCTGTTACAGTTTACTCCAGGAACAGACCTCATGTGTATCCTTCAGCTCTCTTCGGTGGCCGTGTGGCAAGATAGGGAAGGACATGGAGTGGGAGGGGGGCGGGCAGTTTGATAGAGCAGTGAAGAGAAGTGAAGTCTGAAGTCAGACTGCCTGGGTGGGGTCCAACCCCTCTACTTACTAACCGTGTTATTCAGCCCCTCTGTGCCTCAGTTTCCTCACTGTAAAACGGAGATGACCGTCCTGGGTACATCATAGAATTGTGGGGACTAATTGAGATGACGTGTCACACATAGGCCCAGAGTGAGCATCAGTTGTTGCCGTCCCTCACCGTCAGCTCTTCCTGTTCATTCTCCCAGGCAGGTAGTGTTACAGACTTTAACTACCAAACCAAGAGTCGAAGGAGGAGATCTCTTTTCAGAGGGGAAAATAAATAATGATAATATTTGTACTTTGTCAGAGAATTAAATAGTCTTTGATAGAGGCTGTGTGTCATCAAGGAGGGACTCGGATTTGTGGTTCTTTCCCCCAGGATGCACTGCCCCCAGCACCATCCGCGGGCCGTTGAAGCATGGAAGTTAGTAGATGTTTTATTTTAAAGCAGTTTGCTTTCCTGGATGGCGCTTTGCTAAAGGGAAGAAGAGGTAGGACCGAAGAGAGAACGGATATTTGTTGCCCTCCAACAGTGTGCCAAATACCGTGCCATGGATGTCCCTTTATAGTGGGACAAGTGATCTCATTTAGCCCTCACAGCAAATTTACGAACTAGGTTTTATTATTATTTGTATGATTACCCATCTTATCAATGAAACTGAGACTCAGTGAGGCCAGGCAGCTTCTGTAGGACACTGGACGTGCTGAGATTCAACCCTGGAGCTGCCTGACTCCAAAACTTACCACGTCATGTTCTGTCCTTTTTTGGCTGCCCCTGGGTAACAGTTAAGTACGTTAACTAAGGGTGTTCTGTTTGTGTCGCGATCTCTGTGACTTTGTCCTGAGCATCCCTTGCTTGAGCTGCCTTTAAGGGTGGTGTCTAGAGAAGCACAGGATATGTGATGGGGAGAGACGGGAGGTACTGGGAACAGAGAGACTAGTCACCTCTGGTGCAGAGCAAGGGGTGTCTGAAGAAGTAGAAAGGGTCAGATTTTGTGATGAGGCACTGGACGAGTACTCAGGATTTAGTGACTAATGATGCAGGAATGAGAAGAGTCATAGATGACTGTGACTTCTAATACAGTAGTTAAAGACCCCTGAGCTAACAGACCCAACAGAGCTAAGGAACCTCAAAAGAGGTGCCGGGATTTTTCTGTAGGAAAGAGGGTAATGATTTCAGTGTTGGAAGTGGGTTGTCAGATTCTGGGGCCAAACTCCCGTATCTAGTTCACTATACCACTCCTGATCTTCTTTTTCCCCAAACTCAGTTATTCTGTGAAGAATAACAGGTTCTTAATCTGTTTCCCGCCCTGGGCAATAGAAGTAGAGATACTGATAGCCTGAGAGTGACAAGAGAGAGCAGGCATGATGAGGAAGTCCCTGTGAAAGGACTTTTACTGCTAAGATCCAGGTCAGCGCAACAGGTTTGTGGGTGTTGAACTAAACTGGGAGGGTTATGATCTTCACTCTATGCGTTCACCCCGGATGATCGAACTCTGAAAAATCAGATCACGTGAACATAACTCACTACCAAGTTTTTAACTTTTTTTTTTAAAGTTTATTTGTTTATTTGAGAGTCAGCGCACACATGCACGTGAGCTGGGGAGGGGCAGAGAGAGGGAGAGAGAGAATCCCAAGCAGGCTCCATATAGAGCCTGACTCAGGGCTCGACCTCTGGAATCACGAGATCATGACCTGAGCCGAGATCAAGTTGGACGCTTAACCAACTGAGCCACCCAGGCCCCCCTCATCCTAATCGTTTTTAACTATATACAGTAGTTTAGTGGAACATTCTGCCTCGTTATTAGCAAAGCTGGAGAATTGTTCCCACCTCACTGCTGAATGTGCTTTTCTGGTGACTAAAATACACTTGTATTCCCAGGTACAGAGTTTCTTTCTCTTGGTTCTTCTGGGTCAACACTGTCCGAATTCTACCCCCCCCCCGCCCCGGCCCCAATTACCTTCTCGGTTCCCGAAGACCTTACATCTCATCTAGAATAGTACATATTAAGTGTATTACATTTTAGTCTTCTTGAGATTTGAGAGCAAGTCTTTCCTTGCTGGGGATCAGACAGTAAAGTCTATTTCCATGAATAAAGACCATCTCAGTAGAAGAGCCAACTAATACTGTCCATTGTATTGAACCTGATAGCCCTGTCAGAAGACATACTTTTCTAAAAAAAAAAAAAACCTTGTTCAAGAGGAGATGCGCTGAACTTGGCTCCTGGACCACATGCTCCATACTAAATTGCTATTTGGATCACTCCACTTGAGGTGAAAAAGAAAGTTCATGTCGTTCTCGCAATTGAGGATTTTGTACCCCTGGGTAAAGTCTTCTGAAGAAATGCCTGATGAAATTCAAATGGGCTGATTGGAGGTTATTTTGATTATACATTATGAGAATGTCTGTGTTTTCTCCAAGGGCTAACCGGAGGTTTTTTTTCCTTGCTTCATTTGCCTTATTTCCTTACAGGGCTTCTTGCAAATGAATTTAACATCTTTCTTAACCTTCTTCCTTTTTCTCCTGCGGTTTTTCGATATTTAGGTTAAAGAAATCACCCGCGATATTAAGCAGCTAGATCATGCCAAACGCCACCTGACCACCTCCATCACAACGCTGAACCACCTGCACATGTTAGCAGGTGGCGTGGATTCCCTTGAGTAAGCAGCGTCAACTTTCTCTTTGGGGTCCACTGCGAGTGAATGTGCCATGTAAAGAAAATGGCAGCATAGGGTTTGTTTTTTTTTTCCTTTTACTTCTCAGCCAAGTACTTCTCCTGCCCCACTTCCTGCAGATTGGTCTCAAATGTTAATCACCATTTTGGCTTTGTTTGTTTGTTTTTGTTTTTGTTTTTTTAATTTTTTTTTTTTAACGTCTATTTATTTTTGAGACAGAAACAGAGCATGAACGGGGGAGGGTCAGAGAGAGGGAGACACAATCTGAAACAGGCTCCAGGCTCTGAGCTGTCAGCACAGAGCCCGACGCGGGGCTCGAGCTCACCGACCGCAAAATCATGACCTGAGCCGAAGTCGGCCGCTTAACTGACTGAGCCACCCAGGCGCCCCAACCATTTTAGCTTTGTGCCCTTTGGTGTTCAAAATGTAACAAACACCTGACGCTTTGAAGTGAGGTGCAAAGGAGTATGAAAGGGACCCAGACAGCACGTGGAGCATGACTCTAAGAATACAAGTCATTTAAACGTGGCAAATCTCTACCATTAAGGCCAGCAAGGTCATTCAGGACTGTAACGGCTCCCTGCAGCCTCTGCTTGGCAAGTTTTCCGACTTGTGTTGGGCTGAGTCTCACTGCCGTTGGATGTTCAGTAGAGAAACAGAGCTTTGATTTATCATTCATCCCACCTTTTTTCTCCAACCCACTTTTTCTTTTTTTTAAGGTTTATTTATTTTTGAGAGGGAGAGAGCACATGCACAAGTTGGGGAGGGGCAGAAAGAGGGAGAGAGAAAGAATCCCAAGCAGGCTCCGCACTGTCAGCCCAGAGCCTGATGCCGGGCTCGAACTCATGAACCATGAGATAATGACGTGTGCTGAAATCAAGACTCAGACGCCCAACTGAGCCACCCAGATGTCCCCCGACCCACTTTTTCAAGGTCTTTTTCAAAGACTGTAGCATCCTGCATGGTTTTTAGAGGAGCTATAGGGAATGATGCGTGAGGACATTAGAAACACCATTAAAACAAAGAGCTGGCTATTTACCGCAAGAAGCAATCCAAAGACCTGTTTTACTAGCACAATTCTGACATGCCGGTTCACTTCTGTGGTCTGTCTCAGGCTGAGAATTTCCCCCTGCCCCAGTGTCAGTGTAGTCTCACGTATAGACAGAGAAAGAGCATCTGCACAGAAATTTAGATGCAGCATCCAAAGCTGGGGGGATGAAGGGGTCAGACTCCTTCCTGGTCTCTCTAGGCATTGTGTGAGCTCCAGCGAACCCTGGCCCATCCTCCCGCAAGCAGTGATCAGAGAGGTGAGCCGGCCAGTGAGAGACTAGAGGAGCTGTTTCCTTGTCTGTTGCCCCAGATGCTGTGGTTCCCACCAGACTATCAGACCGGGCAGTGGTAGCAACATACCATGTTTGCTTGAGCTTGGTCCTGTCTTTTTAAAAGCCTCTTTTTTTTTTTTTTTTTTAAATGCCTAAGGGAAGTCATAAATTATACATTATTTTAAAAGCTCCACCCTAGTGAAAAACTTAGAACTAACAGTTTGTCCTTCCTTGTGTAACTGTTGATTTTATTAGCCTTCTTTTATTTAAGCTTCATTAACATTAGTAGTAGTGAAAGTAGACCTATCTGAGACAAGAGTTGCTTAACATTGGCTTAAAACCTACAGATTTGAGTTAAATACATATAAACACCCTTTGTTGTAGGCTGGGATGATGTGTTCTGTTTGCCCCTAAGCTGTAATCCTCAGATAGTAACATTCTTATCCCTCATCTCTGTTAAAAGCCTGCTAATCCCATAACATCCAACCCAAATCCATAGTCTTCCTAGATTTCCCCTCCCCCACCCCTCCATCATTCCCACGTTCTTTTGTACCTCCTATATTGCATAACTTGTACTTCTGTGTAGACTCAGTTTGTCCTACTTGGTTTTAGTTAGATGTGTACTTGGCTCTCTCTCTGTCTTACTAAACAATGTCACCTTGAGGATTTTGACTAGGTCTTATTTTTTTCACCAGCAAGGCACAGGACCTTATGTATTCAGTGCTCAGTAGTACATGGTCACCAGATCGAGTTGATCTCTATTTTGTAGTTCAGAGTAGATTGTCCTGCATCTGTGTCTTGTGTCCTCAGTGTTTTTCTAGCGTTCTCGACTTCTTATTTCCTTGCAGAGCCATGACCAGGCGAAGACAGTATGGAGAAGTTGCTAATCTTCTTCAGGGTGTGATGAATGTTCTGGAGCACTTCCACAAGTACATGGGAGTTCCACAGATCCGGCAGCTTTCTGAGAGGTAAAGTGTCCTTGGAGAAAACAATCACCTGCTTTAAGAAAAGACCGTGCTAGGATGCGCTTCAGCACTTAGCTCAGTATGTTCACTGCAGAATCTTGTAAGAAAGAACCTCAGATGTCATCTGATCTGTCTCTGTGTGACACAGATATCCTGTCTACCTTATCCCTTACCGACTCCTTACCATATCTTCTAAAGCAATCTATATTAGATAGTTGCGGGCCCAGCATCCCAGGACGGGCAGCTGGAATGTTGTATGTGTAGACAACTCTTGGCTGTCCACATTTATGAGAAAAACTCTTCCAGTTGTCTATTTCCTTGTAACAAATCACCACAATCCTTAGTGGCTGACAAACAACAGTTACTTTACTCCTGTAATTTGGCCTTCCTCAGCAGAACAGTTCGCCTCTGCTTCACGCAGCATCAGCTGGGGTGGCTCAGGAGGGGCCTGAAGGATCCGTGACTCACTCTCATGGCTGGCAAGTGAGTGCTCATTGTGCACTGGGAGTTCACCTGAGTTGTCCTCCATGGGCTGTTTGGTCTTCCTCATGGCCAGGTCCCAAGAGAACCAGACCTTGGAAGTCCCATAGCATCATTCCTAGTCACAAGGCTGCCAGGATGAGGGAGGAAGGAACATAGTCTCTTCTAAGCCATCTCTCCCAGTGGGGGGAATGTCAGAGTCCCACTGACAGAAAGGGCACGTGGAATGGGCAATATTGCCGTGGAAGTCTTTGGAAAATCTTGTTTGCCACTAGAACTTCAGAGGTGACAAAATGATGACTTAGCCTCTTCTTTATTCTTACCTCTGTTGAGTTCCAATCCCAGATTCAGAACCAGTAGAAAGAAAGGCTGATGCTTAGAAGGAAGATGAAGATTCTAAAGGACAGTGGGAGGGGGGTGAGTTCAGTGTCTTTTCTGTTAGAAAGAAGGCAAGGAGAATACCGAGAAGGCAGAGATGATCATGATTGACGAATCCTAACCTTTCTTGCCACAAAGAAGAGACAAGGGGGCTGGAACTTAGCAGCAGCCATCATCTTCACTTCTGCCTTCTTAATGAGGCCTGATTGCTACAGGCCTCTTTTTCCTCACGTTTCTGTATTTGTAATCCTATAAGTAATTGTATAAGTGATCCAGGGATATGTTTTCTTTATTTTAACAAAAGTCAGGCATGCCTGGGTGACTCAGTTGGTTAAGCATCTGACTTCAGTTCAGGTCATGGTCTCACAGTCTGTGAGCTTGAGCCCTGCGTCGGGCTCTGTGCTGACAACTCAGAGCCTGGAGCCTGCTTTGAATTCTGTGTGTGTCTCTCTTTCTGCCCTCCCCTGCCGTCCTCAAAAATATACAGATGAAACCAAAGTGCCATTTAGCTGTGCCTCTACCTATACAGGGAGTGACTGTTATCAATTTAATGTGTATCCTTCTAGATCTTTTATCTGTGCATTTACATAAGTCTGTAGTTTCAGTTTGTGGTTTTCTTTTCTTTTATTATTTATTTTTTTTAAGTTTATATATTTGAGAGAGAGAGAGCGTGGATGGGAAAGGGGCAGAGAGAGAGAGAGAGAGAGAGAATCCCAAGCATGTTCTGTGCTGTCTGCACAGAACCCAACACAGGACTCAGTTCCACAACCGCGATATCATGACCTGAGCTGAAATCAAGAGCCAGATGCTTAACTGACTGAGCCACCCAGGCACCCCAGTTTTCTTTTATTTATTTATTTTTTAAATTAATTTATTTGTCTTGAGAGACGGAGAGAGAGAGAGAATCCCAAGCAGGCTCCGCACTGTCAGTGCAGAGCCCGATGCGAGGCTGGAACCCACGAACCGTGAGCTCATGACTTGAGCCAAAGTCGGATGCTTAACTGGCTGAGCCTCCCAGGCACCCCTTGTTTTATTTTAAATAAATGGTTTCACACCATATGCTTCATTCTGAAACTTACCTTTTGGTTTTAACCTCTCGTTGTATTTTAGAGATTTTTCCGCATCAATATGTACACACCTGCCTCGTGCTTTTTAATTGATACCTGGAATTCCAAAGTACAATACACTGCAGATGATTTAACCATTCTTACATCACTAGATTGTTTGCTTCTGATTTTTTAAATCTACCCCTTTTTACACATCTGTAAATATTTCCCTAGGAGAGATTTTGGGTCATGGGTAGCGTACATTTAAAATTTTAATAATGACTTCCCATTTGCCCTCCCAAGAGACTTTTTTTATTTATAGCACTATCTGGACAGTATCAGTACCCATTTCCCCATACCTTCAACAATGCTAAATGGTCAGTTTTCCGATTTATTTAACTGATGGATGAAAAATAACATCCAGTTCCTTTCATTCTCATTTCTCTGCTAACTACTGAGAGTAGTTTTCATTTAATTATTGACTATCTGCATTTCCTTTGAAATACCTGTTTGCCCATTGTCTCTTTGAATATTGAGTTCTTTCTTTCTTTCTTATTGTTTTGTAAAAGTCTCTATATATTCTGGACATTAATGCTTTGTCAGATCTGGTAGATCTTGCCTGTAAAACCATCTGGATGTGTTACCTGTTTTCAAGGCAGATCTTTGACTCTCACTGTGATTTCTTCCGTGGTAATTGGTCTATTCGGGATTCCTACTTTTTTTTTTTTTTTTTTTTTTTAATTTTATTTTATTTTTAATTTTTTTTTTTAAACGTTTATTTATTTTTGAGACAGAGAAAGACAGAGCATGAACAGGGGAGGGGCAGAGAGAGAGGGAGACACAGAATCTGAAACAGGCTCCAGGCTCTGAGTGGTCAGCACAGAGCCCGACGCGGGGCTCGAACTCACGGACCGTGAGATCATGACCTGAGCCGAAGTCGGACGCTTAACCGACCGAGCCACCCAGGCGCCCCATCGGGATTCCTACTTTTTAAAAAATGATGTTAATATACACATAACATAAAATTTTAATCATTTTTAAGTACACACTTCAGTGGCATTAAGTATATTCACAATATTATATAACCATCACCACTTCTATTTCTAAAACTTTTTCATTACCCCAAACAGAAACTCTTACCCATTAAATAGTAACTCCCATTACCTCCTCTCCCCCACCTCTGGTAACTTCTGTTTTACTTTCTGTTTCTGTGATTTGCCTAGTCTAGGTACCTCATATAAATGGAATCATATAATATTTGTTCTTTTGTGCCTGGCTTATTTTACTGAGTACAGTGTTTCATGGTTCATCCATGTTGTAGAATGTGTCAGAATTTCATTTCTTTTTAAGGCTGAATATTTCATTGTAAATATATATTATACAGTTTGTTTATCCATTCATCTGTTGATGGACACACAGGTTGCTTCTACCCATTGGCTGTTGCATGATAGACTAGGCAAATCTACTGTCTGGCGTTTCTTATTGCCTATCAAAAATCTGGTCAATCTGATTCTTACTCCTTTATAAGATCATCTGTTTTTGTTTGATTTTTATTTTGCTCTGGAAGCATTTGAGATTGGGGGTGTGTGTGTCAGGAATTTTACTAGGATATAGGTCTCTTGTCCTTCATGTTACTCTGTACTTACTGTATCTTCAATATAAAGACTTGAGTTTCAGAAATAGAACTGCCCTACGACCCAGTAATTGCACTACTAGATATTTATCCAAAGGATACAAAAACGCTGATTCGAAAGGGGCACATGCACCCCAGTGTTTATAGCAGTGCTATCGATAACAGCCAAATTATGGGAAGAAGCCCAAATATCCATCAACTGACAAATGGATAAAGAAGATGTGGTATATGTATACAATGGAGTATTACTCAGTGATCAAAAAGAACGAAATCTTGCCATTTGCAATAACATGGATGGAACTAGAGTGTATTATGTTAAGTGAAATTAGTCAGAGAAAGACATATATGATTGCACTCATATGTGGAATTTAAGAAACAAATCAGATGAACATGGGGAAGGGAAGGAAAAATAAGATAAAAACAGAGAGGGAGGCAAACCATAAGCGACTGTTAAATACAGAGAACAAATAGGGTTGCTGGAGGGGTGTTGTGTAGGGGGATGGGCTAAATGGGGGATGGGCATTAAGGAGGACACTTGTTGGGATGAGCAGTGGGCGTTATAGGTAAGTGACAAGTCACCAAATTCTACTCCTGAAATCATTATTACACTATGTGTTAACTAACTTGGATTTAAATAAAATTTAAAAATTTTTTAAATAAATCAAGACTCATAAGTTTCTTAAGTTGGGAGAAATCGTTTTCTTCTTTTTCTTTGAGTAGTTTCTATGCATTGTTCTCTATTCTCTCTCTTAGTGGAAAGAATTCCTATTGCACGAATATTGGAACTTCTAGATCTACTGCCATATTTCTTAATTTTTCTTTCCTACTTTGCATCTCTTTTTTCCCCCTTTTAAAAAGGCTGAGTTCCTCAACTGAGCCTTACTGTTTTAACGTATTCCTCAGTCATGCCCATTCTGCTGTCTGGCCCAGCTGTTGAGTTTCTATTTCAGCAGTCCCACTTTAATCTTTAGGATCTCTACTTGATTCTTTTTTCATGGGCACAATATCCTCTTAAATCTCTCAGGGTGTATAGAGTCTGTGTATTTTGAAGCTCTGAGTTTCAGTTTCTGTTCTGTTTCTTTGTCCTCTGATAGAAGGTCTTCGGTTTGCTGATCATGGGACTCTCTTTCTTGCTATTAGCGTTCCTCTGGTGTTGGGTGATTTCTAGCCAAAAGCTCACTTTTGGCTTTCAGATTCCGTCGTTCTGATCAGGGATGCTCTTTTACTGCCACCCGCCGGTGACGGAGAGGGGGCTGTGCTGCTCAGCTAAGTGCTGCAGGTAGCTCTTCTGAGGTGAGGTGGGGCTGGAACTGCCAGGTGGAGAGGCCAGCGGCTGATCTTCTGGGCTCGGGGCTCCCTGCCCTGCCTGGGTGTTGTCAGCCCTCTGGCCTCTGCTGGGGTTCTCAGACGCATACCCACTCCCGACCTGGCCGCACAAGGCGGGGACGCAGACCCGGACACTGGCTTGGTGACTCCTCCTGCAGGAGCCCGACATACCCCGCTGGCATTCACTTCCTGCTCTTGGTCTCCACTACCCTCATGTCTTTCATGTTCGAAAAGCAGTTTTCAGCAGTGATTTCCTTCTTCAGTCCTGTGCTCCCAGGCAGTCCAAAGAGTTTCTAGTGTGCCAGTTCTTTTCTTGCCTGGTTCTGGATTTTTATTAAAATCTTGTCATTATGTCTAAGGATTTGGGGCACAAGGGGAGATTGCAGCAGGTACTCAGTGTGCCGTCTTCTAGTGGCAATGCCACAGAACCGTTAGGGAATGGAAGAACCAAACTTGGCAGAATCCTAGGGAAATCACCACCCTTTCCCCCATCCTTCCTAACTCCTCCACACTTAGAACTGGCCGGTCGCCATATCACCCTGGGGTCACAAAGTAGCCAAGGGTGCAGACAAACCGGTCCTTAGGAGCTGCCAGAAAGAAGGAAGCTTGGATGGAGAAGGCAGACTTGTGCTCAGGGGATGGAGGAGGAGAAGGGAAGGCACTATCCCCTCCCTTCACCCTCGTGATAATCCAGAGTTGATCTTTTTCCCAATTCACTTTATTCTGTCCTTCATTTACCTAAAGGATGTATACTATGGACTTTCTATATCCTAGGCCCCATGCTGGGGTACTGAAGGCACAAAGTAAGAAATACATATGCTCTGCCCTCAACGAGTTCACCATTGTTGTGCGGAAAAGAGAGACACTAGTAGAAAATTTTAGTGTAGCGTGCATATAACAAAACTGGTAGGTACTGCACAAGGAATAGCAGGACCTCAGAAGAGGAATTGAAAGACTCCGCCTTTGGGGGCTGAGGGCAGTGGTGACAGAAGAGTTCAGTTTTCATCTGGTCTTGAAGAATAGGTAGGATCTTACCACCAAGACAAGAAGAGAGGAGGAACAATAGGAGAGAGAGAGAGAACATCATGGTACTTTGGGAGACAATGGAGTGTGAAAGGCTACGTAGGTAGGTAGGGTCAGATTTTATATGCCATGCTAAAGAGCCCTTTATTTTGTGGACAGTGAAAAATCTTAAGTGGGGAGAGGCATGATCTCATTTGTGTTTTGTAAAAGTCTGATGGATTATAGGCACAAAGGACTGGAGATTGAGACTATGTTCTAGCCTAGAAAAGATAAGAACCTTACCAAGACAGTGGCC
Source organism: Panthera leo (assembly GCF_018350215.1). Lineage (NCBI taxonomy): Eukaryota > Metazoa > Chordata > Mammalia > Carnivora > Felidae > Panthera > Panthera leo. The sequence goes on along the minus strand of NC_056692.1, from coordinate 15,677,995 downwards.
ATGAGGTCAAGGAGATGTGTGGAGGGATTGGTTACCAGTTGGTTGTGTTGGATAAGCATTGTTTGTTGTTGTTGCTTTAATTCTTTTAGAGAGAGCTAGAGTGAGTACAGGCAGGGGAGAGGGGGAGAGGGAGGGAGAGAGAGAGAGAGAGAGAGAGAGAGAGAGAGAGAATCCTAAGCAGGCTCCACACTCAGCATAGAGCCCGACACAGGGCTTGATCCCAAACCGTGGAATCACGACCTGAGCCAAAATCAAGAGTCAGACGCCCACCCAAGGTGCCCCTTGGGTGGGCATCGTCGATGGCAGAAATACGGCAGAACTGAATTCTATTCCTAATTGTCTGTAGGGACAAACAAGACATACAAGAGGATGCACTCTTTTAGGACTCTTCTTTTTAACGTTTTTCAAAGAGGTGGTTTTATACATTTGAAGGAACTTTGTGATCACTGTTGTAAGACATTCTCTTCAAAAAGAGAAAATCTAACATTCTAGTAGTATATTTCAGGGCTTCTGCCATTCATTATCACGTAGGATTGCTGCAAACACAGGAGGATTTATTTTTCTTTCAGTTCATTTTGCAGCTTCCGTTTGCAAAACTTTTGTGTTGGTGATACAGAATATGTGCTACACCAAAAACAACCCAGGAGGAGAAATCTCTTGTTTTCAGTGCTTGACTACAATTGTTTTTCAAGAGGTACTAAAAGTTTGAGGAAAGTCCAGATTTCTTATTTTTAGCATCTTTTCTGGTGAATTCTCCTCCCTTATGTTTACATAAGTGATGGTGGAACCATCTGGAAGTGATAGAAGTAGCTGTTTGTGGGGAGGGGGGAAAGCAGCAGAGTTACACCCTATGTGTTGCTTTAGTTTCTCCAGTTTAATAGCTTGCTGTCTGTAAATCGCAGAAGTCGCATGAAAGGTTGTGACCTTTGCCTGTATGTTTGAAATATGAAGTTCATGGACCTTGATTTGAATATACCTGTTTCTTCCAGCCACCCTTCTAGAAAATGCTTAAATATTAATGTAGCATTGAAGGAAAGATTTTTTTTTTTAATATCGTCTTTATATTTCAAGCCTCCTGGTTCAAGAATATCCACGAAAGCAACTGTTTCTAGTAATCAGTCGATATTTCTTGAGAAAGAGTAGAAGATTCTTGCATTCTCCTGAAACCTGTAAAGCCCTTGAACTAAAGAAAATATGGTAGAGGACTATAACTCACTTTTTATATGAGAGAGATACCTGGCAGGTTGGGGAGAGGGGGTGTCGCATGGTGTAGCAATGAAAGAAATTGGAAAATGAAAAGGTCTGACTGTGTGACTTTGACAAGTTCTTTCTGAAGTTTCAAAGGTACAAGGGCTGTGCTTGACGATCTCAAATTGTCCCACTGAATCACTCTGATTCTGGGGTGGGATTCTTTACAGAGCCTGTCTGTTTGGAAATAGAGCATCTGACTAACTTAATTAACTGTTCTGTCCAGTGCAGACTTTGGGAGGTCAGCTTATTGTGAAGTGCCCAGGGTGTTTTCTTTGGGACAGCCGTTGACAAGGTAATGGAAGCGTCAGGGTTACTTTATCCACAGATGTCTAAATAATTTTTATAATTTCCTGTATCCTTCTGCTACCACCCAGTGTGCAAAGGTCACCTTTGAGCAACCTCTCATCAGATGGTATGGAGGGTACTAGAAGTCAGTTGGTTGACCTTCCTTTCTGATCAGCACGGCGACTCCTCTGTTGCCTAAGTGATCAACACCGAGTTGTCACCACCGAAGCAGACTGAGCTTACTTGGATACCAGGAGGAATTTTTATTTACCCTATTCTCTGTTAGTGGTAGGTAAATTTCTGTTCTCTGTTAGTTGTAGGTAAATTTCCTAGACGCTTTTATGAAAATCATGGTAGTTCAACTCTTTTCTGCCAACAGAGTCTCAGCCAGTCTCTCTTTTTACGGAACTTACTTTCATCATTAGAAGAGGAACGAGTTAGGCCCAGGATGTATTCTCTTAGGGTTGACTGCTTTCTAGGATCCTGTTTAGACAACTGAGCATAAAGACTATATTACATCTCACCCTGAAAATGCATGGAATCGTGGTTTGGGATTATAGATACCATCATTAATATCAGTAAGGGAGATGGTTGCTCTTTCATCTGAGTCACTGCGGGACGCTTCAGAAACTGCTTGGAAACATTTATGTTCCGAAGCCTATTCTTGTGCTCCAGCATTAATTCCACATCCAACTTGCAGCCCCCTGTGAAGGTGCCTGCCAAGCCCACTGGCGCTGGAAAGGTGGGCTCTGGGCAGCAGTCAGTCCTGGAGAGGACAGCGGAAGGCATCCGGTACAGGCCTGCATCCCACCCTCTTACTTCACAACTCTCCCTAGTTGTGGCCCGTGTTGGGGACATGACTGATTTACATGTGGCTCACTGGTGGCACAGCTAGGTCTGCGCTCCTAAGACGTGACTTTGAAACTGGATTGGAAAAGATGGCCAGGGGGTCTACAAATCACACCCTGGTTCTTCCCCTCTCTTCTGCGCTCTGGGAGTACCAGGCCTTATCATAGGCTCCGGTGGTCTTTTCAGGCACCCCGGCAAGAATGTGGAGTTCGGGGATGATGGGGTGGGAGGGGTGAAAGAGGCAGAGCTGGGACCTTTGTGTCACTGAGATGCTCAGGAGCCCTGAGAATATGACATGAGTGTCCCTGACTTGGGGTGGAGCTTCCCCTCCAGGGATTGTCCCCGTGGCTCAGGAGGGAACTGGGGCTGTCTGTGTGCTGCCAAAAGGCAAGCAGGAACAGCGGGGCCTGAGGCTCTGGAAGCTGCCTCTGTCTTGTGACCTGGCGCCAGGGGAGGCTGTCTGCCTGGCCCGTTATGTGGAGTCACAAGACTTTGAGGTACAGTTTTACAAAAGCAGGTTCTCTTCTCTCCTGTCAGACCTCATACTCAAGGCACGTTTCCCATTGTCCGTTGGGCAACTCTGGACGGCGGGCCCTGATTGTGATTTGGGGGCCGTCCCAGTAATAATAGCCTTATCTCTGTCACTGAGCAACTAAAGAGGCTGCAAACCCACTTACAGGAATGGTTTTAAAAATCTTGAAGATAGTGGAAAAGCCCTGGAAAGAATGTGGAATAAAGCATACTTACTCTGCCACAGAAAAAAACAGATTGTTTGGGGTCCTGCCTGTCCCCTCATTTAAAAAAAAAAATTCTCAGTAGGTTGCCAGCCACAGCTGAATAGCCAAAGAAATTGTGGTTTTGAGCTGTTCACTATTTCTAGAAACTTTACAAAGTTAATTCCAAAGCAACAGGGTGGAGACCAAAAAAGGAAGAACACTATTTTATGGTGCTTTTAGCAAAGGTAAAATACTTGCCTCGGGCTCAGGGCAGTCCAGCTCTGGGGGAATGGCTGGTGCGAGGCATCCAACTCCTGGCGGCTGGGACAGGATGTGATCGTTGCAGGAGGTGCTGACACGCCATTCCTTTCTCCTCCTGGCCGTTTCTCCGTCCTCCTCTCATTGAAGCCGACAAGTATTTCTTGAGCTCCCGGTATACGTGCAGACCACCAGGTTAAGTCCTGACCACATCCCTCTTTCGAACTCGTTTTTGTTGTCCATCAGTCTTCTGAGTGAACTTCATCTTCCTTCCGTTGGCCTTCACTCCCAAGTGGTAGCTCATTTTATCTTTCGGATCTTTTTCCTTTTTCCTTTAGAAAACATTCTTTTCGGTTTTTTGTTAAAACTTAGGATCCTGGTGTTGGTTTCAGGGTTGAAAAAAACATTTCTAAGGCAATATGGAGCCCTCCTGCATTCTGTACCACAAGGAGCACGAGAGAAATTGTAGCGGTAATCCAACATGAATTTCTATTGGATTGGGCATTATAACAGAGCATTTTCCCACAGCATAACTACCCCCTGATGACGCTTTATAAAGATTAACATATACTACCCCACACCAGGTCAGGGGTGACCTTGAAGAACTTTGGGATATAGAAAATCCATCACGAGAATAAATCCAATGACTGAGTCCTGGTCATAAACCTGCCACTAACTAGTATGTGACCTCTCTTATGTAGCCACACCTCCCCACTTCCCTGACGATCTCTAAAGACTTCTACAGTTCTGACCCTTATCGATCTTTGCATAATTACTTATGGATATATGATAATTACACCAGGCAATGACATGGTCTCTTTTCCCTCCAGAGTGAAAGCCGCCCAGACTGAGTTAGGACAGCAAATCCTGGCCGATTTTGAAGAAGCATTTCCTTCCCAGGGCACCAAGGTATTGTTTTGCATTTTCCCTCTAGTCAGACATTATCACCACTCTTGCCTGATTCACACTCACTACGGTTACTCTTCCTTTACCATTCCAAAAGTGTTGGCTGGCTGCCACGAGTCTGTTTGCTAAAGGTTCAGGGCAGTGAGACCGTCTCTGATTTTCATTATCCCAAAGCAATGTTGATCTTCATCTATGTTCTTCCAGCATCAAAAAGTGAGGATTTATTTTGGTTTAATTTAATGTGTGTCAAACCCAATATCTCGTCTGCCCAGTAAATTCCTTTTTTCTCATGGCTGTGTTAAAAAAAAAAAAAAAAAATCTTCAAGCCGCAGTGTTTTTTAGGATCGTTACATAACTTGCTGGTTTCAGTTTGGTGAAAAGACAGCTGGGAGGAGCATCCGCAGGCTTATGTAACTCTGAGTGACACAGTTAGGAGATTCACTTTTAATGATCAGAATCCTGTTCTTTCAGATTAATCCCTTTAGCTCTCGCTGGTGGCATGGCTGTTTGTGTTGTGTCTGCGGAGCCCGCAGTATTTCGCTTGTGAGCTATGGTTACACTTCTCCCATAGCAAGCCTTGCCTCACTTGGCTGTCATTGTGCTTGGGTAACTGCTTTTAGCTCTATCTTTCAGACTGTAGCAGATGTAATCTTAATGCTTTGCATGTGTTGGGGAGACAAGAACCTTCAGAAGCTTGTTTTCTCTATTATTTGAGCTATTTCGGGAGAAGGAATTATTCAACACAAATGAACCAAAGCACACACAGGCAAGCAGCATTCCTCACTGCACTTGGTGGGTGGAGATGGGGATATATGTTCATTTACGGAGCCAAGGAACGTTTCCTGGACCCGCTCTATAATTCAATAACTGGAAATATCTTAATCATTTTTCTTTGTGCTCCATAAAAGAAACTTAGGAAGTAGGTGGGAGTAGCTGCCCCAGCTTTGTAGATGACTTCCTATAGGAAACCTGCTCTTGATTTTAATGTCTGCAAATATTATGGCTGCCTTCTAGTAATCAGATATTTTATTTGTAGAACATGTTCCTTTCAGGACTTTGTTCTCTTTCTTCACTTGATATAACGGTAGGATGTGGATGTTGGAAAGCAATCCTGTAAAAAGGGATTGTAAAATATTCACAACTTATAAGCACCGGACTCTTCTTAGTGTCCCAAGTCTGTTTTACTATATGCTCTGCTATCTAGCCCAGTTTCAAGAAGTTTCAGAAAGATATGAATGAAGACTAGCTTTATTATTTAGAAGAAACTAATCATGACCTACTTTATGTCTTTTTCTCAACTCCACATGAAGTTCAAATGGTTTTCTTTAACAACTTGCTTCCTTTTTCTGCAGCTGGGTAACTTAGTTTTTCCAAGTTTTCTTTTTTCCTTTCCAGTGGCTGTTGACTTTTCTTAAAGGCCTTGTGTTGCTATTTCTACTTCACAAATAGAAATTGAGATTTTTTTAAATGTAAGTTTGTTTATTTTGAGAGAGAGAGAGAGAAAATACAAGTGGGGGAGGGGCAGAGAGACAGGGGGTAGAGAGGGAGAGAGAATGCAGGCGGGAAGGGGCAGAGAGAGAATCCAAGCAGGCTCTGCCCTGTCAGCACAGAGCCTGACACGGGGCTCGAACCCATGAACCATGAGATCATGACCTGAGCCGAAATCAAGTCAGATGCTTAATGGACTGAGCCACCCAGGCGCCCCAACACTTACAAAACTCTTGAACTTCAGTTGAGATAGATACACTGGACAGAGTTTACCCAAAAAAAATCATGAAGATTTGGAAGAACGTCAGCCATCGCCTAATTGAAGTCCATTTTTTTCATTCATTTTTCAGATGAGTTTCAGTAACTGTGCGAAAGCTACACAGCTGTTTAGCCAAGCCAAGAGTAGATTCCAAGTGTTCTTTTTGCTATAGTTCACTCAGCCAACCATGTTCATTCAGTGAGCTACTATAAAGAAAAGTTCAGCATGTCAAATTGCTTTCAGTAAGAACAAAGGCCTTCCCACCATGATGTATGAGTATGGCTCCTCGATAGCCCTTCTCTTGCTTTTCAGATCAAAAGGCCCAAACCATAATATTTACCTTTGGTTACCTGTCTGAGTAGTTGACTGTCAGCAAAACAAGTCTGGTGGTTTGGAACCTGGTTTTAGATTTTAAATGCTACTGCACTGTTTGGCACAAATAAAGCACCTGGGAACAGGAATCTGAGGTTGGAGTCAAGGGGATGTGGCACATGTGGAGTGAGACTGGTGTCATTCTGAATTTTAAAGCTTTTCAGCAAGGTGCGACGCCTGGGTGGCTCAGTCAGTTAAGCGTCCAACTCCAGCTCAGGCATGATCTGTCAGTCCGTGGGGTCGAGCCCCATATTAGACTCTGTGCTGACAGCTCAGAGCCTGGATGAAGCCTGCTTCAGATTCTGTGTCTCCCTCTCTCTCAGCCCCTCTCCCACTTGTGTTCTCTGTCTCTCTCTTTCTCTCAAAAAACATTTTAAAAAAAATGTAAAGCTCTTCAGCAAGGTGATTTCAGTTTTTGCGTTCAGAAAGCCGAATTCCCTGTGACCATTGCTGACCCTGTTTCCAAAATGTTTCCTTGCTGATTCACAGAGTAGCTTTTATATGGGCTACTGCAGACTAGCTTAACAATTCTTTCATCGAGTAACAAGTAACTAAAATATCCATCCACAGCAGAAGACTAAGTGTCAGGGGAGTGGAAGTAATAATAACTTCAAGAGAGAACTAAGAAGTAGCAGCTGTCAGAAGCCATGAGATTTAAAGGTTGTTTCTGGCCCTTGAACTGGTGTGCGTTGTTTGTTTTACCAGAGGCCAGGAGGACCCAGCAATGTTCTACGAGATGCGTGTCTGGTTGCTAATATTTTGGACCCTAGAATCAAACAGGAAATCATCAAAAAGTTTATTAAACAGCATCTGTCAGAATATCTAGTACTTTTTCAAGAAAACCAAGATGTAAGTATTAACCAAGTGAAATCAGATGTTACATTTGAATTTTATTGAAAATTAAATGCTCTGCTGATTTATATGTTGTTAGTATTACTGCCTTAAAACGTTGATGGTTGAACTGTGAGGGGCTGACTGGACAGTTCAGTAGTTCTTAACCGTTTTGACGTCTCTGACTCTTTGGAGAAATTAATGGGAGCTACAGATCCTCTCACCAGAAAAATGCACCCATGCATAAAACTGTGCATGCAGTTTCAGGAAGTTTACAGACACCTGAAGTCTAATCGTAGACCAAGTTAAGTACCTCTGGATCAAGTGAAAAAGTAGCCTAGATTCTTTAAAACTGTGAGAAATAAAGAGACTGGTTTTGTTTTTCTTGGTTCTGTGTTTCTGCTTGTTTCCTTAAACTGTCAACACTGCTTCTAAGCACTGGGTGGCTTTTGTTCCCTCCCTTCCTAATAAGGTTGCCTGGCTGGACAAAATCGACAGACGCTATGCCTGGATAAAACGCCAGCTCGTGGACTATGAGGAGAAATATGGCCGTATGTTTCCACGTGAGTGGTACATGACCGAGAGGATCGCAGTAGAATTTTGCCACGTCACAAGGTAGATTCTCTTTTTAGGCTGGTTTTACTGTTCATTGAAATCAATTGAAATTGGTCGATTGAAATCAATCCCCTGGTCTCTAGGGGCTCCGTGTTGCCTCGTGCATCGGGTGCCACTTCCACCTTTTGTTGTTGTCGTTTGAAAGTCACCATTTTTTTTTAAACATTTATTTATTTTTGAGAGACAGAGAGAGACAGAGCACAAGTGGGGGAGGGGCAGAGAGAGGAGGAGACCGAGAATCCGAAGCAGGCTCCAGGCTCTGAGCTGTCAGCACAGAGCCCGATGCGGGGCTCGAACTCACAAACCATGAGATCATGACCTGAGCCAACGTCGGACGCTTTAACCGACTGAGCCACCCACGCGCCACTGAAAGCTACCATTTTAATGAGAACTTTTCCTGTGCTGGACTCTCTCCCTTTAGGAGACCCTTTTCCTGTTGAAAGTCAGATTTTATATACCCAAAACCAACCCCTAAACTCCAGCTGTGGCTGTATTTCAACTTCTTCAACTTCAGAGTTCCAATCCGAGAGGAGAGAGAATGTGTGTGGAGGAAGGGGAAAAACTTCTAGAAAAAAAAGTGAAGAGGAGTACATGAGAGCCCTGGGCTAGTAGCCTGTAGCCAAAGCATTCGTTTTTCCCCTCACGAGTAATATATGTATAACACAGCAGCTGCATCTGCTCCTGTCTTTGCTCTAGCGCTTTCCTTTGGCCTAACCCTTGCCTCGAACACTCTGCCTTTTCTAGTTAACCTGCTATAGGCTCATCCACCAGATTTCCCTGTGTTATTCATCACCCCACATTTTCTCCTGTGTCTCCATCACATATATCAGCATACAGTGTATATATCTGTCATCATTTTGCTTTTCTGACTTGCTACATAGGTAGCTCTGTAGGGTCAGGGCTAGTGTCTACCTCATTGACATAGTAGACACTCAGGAAATATTTGTTGAACAAATTTCCTGCCCATAACAGTGTTTTTATAGTTTTGGATAGTTAATAGTATCCGCATCTGAATGTTCTAAGCATTCTAAAGACCTTCTCTCATTCATCCTGTCTGCAGTTTCTATGAATGTCACCCAGGGCCAGATAGCTCATTTATATTGACAAATTAAAACCCAAGAAGGTTAGATCTGTGTGTCCATGAGAATGCTAAAACTGTAGTCAAAATTTTTTATTCTGTATTTGCAGCTATACCACAACAGTGTTACCACCCGGTAACTGGGTTTTATTAGTTATCTATGCCCTTCTCGCAGTGCACAATTACATTAATTCCAGGCTAATTAAAAAAAAAAAGTCTCATGTCTAAGCATAACTCGACCTTTAGAATAATTCATGGTAGGCATCTTTCTTAAAATCATAGAGTACAATTAAGTTGTATGCTTAATTAAGTTGTGTTTAAACACAATGGGGGGATTTCTTAAGGGATTTTGCCTGTTGATTTCAGTTTTTTTAATAGACTTTATTTTTTTAGAGTAATTTTAGGATCACAGCAAAATTGAGAGGAAGATATGGAGGTTTCTGATATGCTCCTGCCCCTGCCCATGCATAGCCCCCCTGCTACCTGTACCCCGCACCAAAATGCGCATTTGTTAGAATCGATGGACCTGCATTGACACATCCTCACCACCCAGAGCCCACAGTTTACCTTAGGGTTCCCTCCAGGTGTTGTACGTTCTATGTGGCTGCTGTTTTCAGAAGCACATTTGCAGCCATAGGTTTAGATAACCTTTCAATGTTGATTTAAGGACACTTGTGGTTGTCACTTTCTACGTCCTGGTTAGCCAAGAAAGCGAATTCCTTGAGAAATTGGTGACTGATTCTCTGCAGCGCCCAGTTCAGTGACTTTTGCACACTAACTCTGAAAAGTGAAGCCTGCAGGAAACTGGGAGTGAGCTAACGCCACAAATCCGTTGTAGCAGCTAATGCCAGTGCTGCTGCTGTTGCTGCCAGGCTTTCGTTGTTGGAATTTTGGCCACCGTCCTACAGACACATAATTCTCAAGTAATCTCAGAGGCTCTTTGTTTCATCTTGCCATTTATTTGTATGGGAAGATGATCATAGCCCAGTACTTACTAAGAGCTCTCAGGTCACTGCTCCCTTGCGGCTCCCATCCTGAAACCGCACTGGAGGGGTACAGAAGCTTCGCAGGTGGGAACCACCGAAGCGTGGACACGTCACTATTCACACTGGGGTTCTGGTCTCTCACGTGTGTTTCCAGGGTTCCTGCTGTCTCGTTGGAGAGATGGTCATTGAGCTGTTTGGAAGAGGGAGCTTTGTGATTCAGTAATTGACGGCTTGTGCCATTGTGTAAAATACATGCGTTTTTATAAAATACTGAGTAAGTGCTTTGTGGATATTATTAACAAGTTATGGAAAGATAGAAAAATCAGAGTAACCGTATAACCAAATCGATCTCCTTAAATCCTTGATTTATTTTTTGAGTAGGGGATAATTTCCCCTTAAAATTCTTATTTAGAATATGTATTTCTGCTCCCCAAGCATTAAACTTAGTTCGTGACAGACCTCAGGATTTGAAATGACCACATGCTTTCTGTTTTTTTAATATAAGCTACAGCCATTTACTTTACCCTATCTTGAATGATCAGTTCTTCTGACAGCGTTTATCTCTTTGTTTTGAAGGACAGAACTCGCCAAGATTATGCGTACCAGAGCCAAGGAAATTGAAGTGAAATTGCTTCTTTTTGCTATTCAGAGAACAACTAACTTTGAGGGGTTTCTTGCAAAACGCTTCTCCGGGTGCACCCTGACAGATGGAGCTCTGGTAGGACCTTCCTGAGGGAGGCTGGGACGTGAAGTCAGGGTGTGCGTGCTTGGGCTTCACATCAGTCTTTAATCCGGTGGTTCCAGCCGGTGGCTCGAGTGCTCAATCCCCCAGTCCAGATATTTCGCTCAACTCGTGTGAGTGGTGACACAGAGTACTCTGTGGGTTTACCGTTTCCTATTGTGCGATACTTCACGTCTTTAGAATGTTCTGTCATCATTTTACGATGTTTTGCTCCATTTTACAGACTAGTAATTTTGTGAGTCATAGAGGCCTCACTTATTCACTCACAAATACCGTATTACTCTATCAGCTGTTGAGTTTTATTACAATTAGGGTATGTTTTTACTTTAGAGTTCGTTTTCTCTTTTTCTTTTTTAAATGTTTATTTACTTTTGAGAGAGAAAGAGACAGAGTGTGAGCAGGGAGGGGCAGAGAGAGAGGGAGACACAGAATCTGAAGCAGGCTCCAGGCCCCGAGCTGGCACAGAGCCCCTTGCGAGGCCTGAACTCATGAACTGCAAGACCATGACCTGAGCTAAAGTCAGATGCTTAACCGACTGAGCCACCCAGGCATCCGTAGACTTTGTTTTCTTAATGTCTCTGGTGAGCAAACCAGGTCAGTGTGTCCCTGTAAACCTCAAAGCCAAGTGTACAAACCCACATGTCAGGGAACTACTAAATGATAAAAACACAAAAGTATGCACACAGGCGTGAGGCCCGTGCACCTCCATTAGGAAGGCGGAATGTAGTGTTGTTAGTTAACATCGCTTAGTGTCTGTGTAACCAGACACGAGCTCCAAAGCGTCTCTCTAAAAACTGTTTTTGGAAACCCAGCCTCCTTGCCAACACATCAGTGTGCTTTCTTCAGATTTCCTATCCATGAGGAAACCAAATTTTTGTGTTTTATGTAATTTCTGTTCACATCGTCACATACACGCACACACACACACAGACTTTGAGCTTCTTGCATTCAGGAACCATGGTTGATTCATTTCTGTTCCCTGTCATGCAAAAAATACACAGACCTTGTGCAGGCAGGCAGGAGTGAGGAGGGAAGGACAAAAGGAGGGAGGAAGGAAGAAATCAAAGTTGAAAGAGTCCTGCTTCTTATATTCTTTTAAAACTGGTAACAACAGAGAACTGATGTGACTTGGTAGGAAAACCCTTGGACCAACAAGTCAAGAGATACTTGTGATCCAGTCCAGACTCTGCTAGAATTCATCGAACTGCCTTCTCTGTTAAACGAAAAGCAGAAACTATCCTTCAATAACATTGTGCTAGGGAAACAAGACATCAAACCCAGAAGCCACAAAGAAAAGTACTAAAAGATTTCACGACATAAAAAGAATGAAAGAGACCATTAACGTAACTAATGGATAAACAAGAAAGTAGGAAATAAAAATAGTTTAAGCTATAAGACAAATGATTAATATCCAACATAAAAGAATTCTTCAAAATCAGTAAGAAAATGGCAAGTAACCAATTAGAAAAATGAGTACAGAGCCTAGCAAGAAATTCACTGAAGAAATAGTTGGCCAGTAAACTTGAAAAAAAATAGAAGAGGATACAAATGTTCTTACATCAGTTTGGCAGAAATGTTACAAGACTAACAATACAGTGGCCAGTATGCAAATACGTGCAGCCTTTCTGGAGACCAAGTCGTCATTATGTAATCAAAACTTTAAATGCGCATGCCCTGTGAGGCAACAGCTTAACATCTAGATAGGAGGTCTATAAAAAAATCTGTACATGTATCAGAAGATGTACCAAGAAAGAGGTGAACTGCAGCCTTAAAAGGGGGAAAAAAGTGGAGGTTTCTATGTTTCTATGTTTATCATTGAAAAATGATTACATAAAATATAATATAGCCATACTGTGGAACAGCGGTAGAATGGGGTCTCGATCTAGATGTGCTGTCATAGAAAAGAAACCCCTCACATACACTGTCTAGTGGAAAATGTAAGCTGTAGCCCAGTACATATGGTGTAATTCCTCTTGATGTAAAAAACAAAAAGCATGCTTATGTATGTATATGTGTAAGAAAAAGGTCTAGAAGTGACAACAGTGGCTGTCTCTGGGGAAGGAAGTTGGAGACGGTGGAGAGGTCCCAACATGGGACTTGAACTTACAACCCCAAGATCAAGAGTCGCACGCTCTACCAACTGAGCGAGCCAGGTGCCCCTGCAACACTCAATTTTAAGGCAAGACCATAAGGCCCTACCTACTTAGGGAAATAAAATACAAGGGACCACAGAGCACTCTTTCCATACTTAAAAAATAAAACTACATGTGTATACTCCTCTGCTTGTTACTTCATGTTCAAAATTGATTTCTTTTTAGTAGTAACGAAAAAAATAAACCACGAAACAAATGAAAATGCCCTTAAATAAACTGCAGGTCACAAAAGGAAATAATAGGTAATAGAAATGTGACTGAAAGAAGAATGCATTTCTCTCCTGAGACCTCTTTGGTTGACCTCAGCAGCTCCTGATATTCTCTCTGCCCTCCCCAAGCCGTTTCTGGCCTGGTTTCAGACGGACACTCATCTGGCTCTGGGTTTAGCCCCACAGAGGTCTGCTTGCGCACAGGAGGCTTAAGCATTGAACACAGACCCCATCCGAGAGTGCCCCACTGTGCACCCATGGCTTCCAGCCAGGCAGGGTCAGGGGAGCCAAAGGACGGGTTTGTCCAGCTGACTACGGGAAATAGAACCCCGTGGAGGCTGCTTGAATGACACCAGTGCCACACAAACACCTGTTTTGCGCCATTCTTCTCCTTCTCTGACTGGGCCCTACTTCCTGCTGGTTTTGCTTTTACATTTAGGAGGCTCTGGGATTACAGGGAAACAGATGGCCCCGTTGTATCTGATGACCAGGAGAGCCTGTAAACTTGGAGCTGTCCCAGGACGTGTCGCCTCTCATTCATGCTAGGAAATGCCCCACAGGTCCAAAGAGGCAGAGTAATGTGGGGGCCAGGAAGGCCCCCTTTGGACAAGGTGAGCCTAACAAACAGGATAACCCTGTAGAGACCATGAGAAACTGGGAGGGGCTGTGTGAAGACCACGCTTTTTTATAGAAAGTAGGTACAGGAATGCCAAAGTGGCAGTTGCCCGACTGTAAGCACCTTCTTTCTGTAGGGGAGGAGAGGGCTTGGGGGTGCTTGTCTCTCGGGGCAACATGGCCTCCCTCCACTGTCTAGGCTCCTGGGCTGCGGCCTTCTGTCTCCCTGTCTCCTGGCAGGTGCTGCGCTCTGTGGGGTTGGTCATGGTCAGATGGGAATGCTCGAACCTTTTTTTTTTTTTTAAACCAATTTCTTCCCTTTTTTGTCTTCTGTTTTGAAAATTTTCTGGCATAATTGATTTATAAATTTCTCCAATTGTTCAGTTGTTGCTTCTTCTCCTGTCAAGTTTGCAAAGAGTTTCAGGTTACAAATCCTGGGCCAGAAAGTCCTGCTGAGCTATAAGCTCTTTATGCATCCCTCTCAATGGGGTCAGCAGTTTTCTCCACAGACTTCTCCAAACCATTCAACTCCTTTGGATCAGACTCATACCCCGGACCATTCTTTGTTTCAGTTATGACCCAGCAACCATTCTGCATTCCAAGTCCTGACAGCGGCTGCTCCATAACCTTTAAGGATTTCCGCTTAAAGATTAGTTAGTGGAAAGGCAACAACTCCAGTGGCCTCCTCAACAAGGCAGGCCAGGTCTTAGAGAATCGGTTCATTGCAGCCCTGCCTTGGGAATATGTAAATGTTGTGCTTCTCACTGTAGGTGATGTTCACCCTCAAGTGAGCCTGAGGTGCCATCACCTTGCTGTGGCCCAAGTGGGGCCTTCACCTGTAGCCCGTAGGTCTCAATGGCAGGGCCACTGGTAGATTAGTTATGGCCACTGACCATGCTCCCAACAGACAGTGTTGGAAAGGGGTGGCCTGGGCTAGGCTGGGCTGGGGGTCCAAGTGGCCTGACTCCCCAGTCTAGCTGCTAGGCACCCCACCTGAAGACTTGCTGCTCCCTGTCTCCTTACACCCTCCCTGAGCTGTCTAGCTTTTTGGAAAATTTTTGTGGTTACCACTACTTCAGGGCATCAGAATAAACTACAAAGTAAACCCAGGTATATCTTGATACCCTATAACATATACCAAATTTCATAGAAAGTCAGTGAATTCCTTGCAAAGTTATGGGACAGATAAGTCAGCCAAGGAGTCAGTTGACCAAAGACCCTCCCAGGCCCACCCACCCCTCTCACTGATATTCAGACCCTGTTAAGCCCCTTGCTGACTGATTAACAATTAGGGTGAGCTATAGCGGCGATGAACTCACCTGGAAGGACCTATCACAGTCCAGTGCCTCTAACTGATCAGTGTGATAGGTCATCTTTGGCTCTTTTTTAACAGATGCCACTTTGACATCTGTTAGAGATGTCCACTGAAAGAACTTTAAGGACAGGGCTTGTCTGGTTTTAGGTACTAACCCTAACAGTTACGGCATCCTCTGCTGTAATTTCCTGGAGGAGGTGAGCTACCATTGCTTTTTGCTAATTGCCTAAGCTCCTGGCCCTTAAGAGGGATTCAAAATACTCTGTAAATTAAAATGCCTTGAAATTAAAAGCAAATGTCTGGATGTGACTTAACTGTACCTACATTCTCCAAAATCTATAAAGAACTTAATCAAACTCAGCACCCAAAAAACAATCCAGTGAAGAAATGGGTAAAAGACATGAACAGACAAGAAGACATCCAGATGGCTAACAGATGCATGGAAAGATGCCCAACATCACTCATCATCAGGGGAATACAAATCAGAACCATAATGAGATACCACCTCACACCTGTCAGAATTGCTAAAATTAACAATTCAGGAAACAACAGATGTTGGCGAGGATGCAGAGAAAGGGGAACACTTGTGCACTGCTGGTGGGAATGCAAACTGGTGCAGCCACTCTGGAAAACAGTACGCAGGTTCCTCAAAAAATTTAAAATAGAACTACCCAGCAATAGCACTACCAAGTATTTATCCAAGGGATACAAAAATGCTGATTCAAAGGGGCACATGCACCCCAATGTGTATAGAAGTGCTATCAACAATAGCCAAATTATGAGAAGAGCCCAAATGTCCATTGACTGATGAATGGATAAAGACGATGTGGTGTATATATACAATGGAATATTACTTGGCAATCAGAGAGAATGAAATCTTGCCATTTGCAACAACGTGGATGGAACTAGGATGTATCATGCTAAGTGAAATAAGTCAGAGAAAGACAAATACTGTGTATGATTGCATTCATATATGGAATTTAAGCAACAAAAGAGATGAACATAGGGAAAGGGAAGAAAAAATAAGATAAAAACAGAGAAGGAGGCAAACCATAAGCGACTGTTAAATACAGAGAACAAATAGGGTTGCTGGAGGGGGTGTTGTGTAGGGGGATGGGCTAAATGGGGAATGGGCATTAAGGAGGACACTTGTTGGGATGAGCAGTGGGTGTTATATGTAAATGATGAATCACTGAATTCTCCTGAAACCATTATTACACTGTATGTTAATTAACTGGGATTTAAAAAAAAAAGCTATATCAACATGCATTATTAGTGACTCAATGATTAGATTCAAGGTAAACACTGTATTTAGCCTCTACAAAAGCAAAGTAGACTGGGTTAAGTTTTTATAACTGGCTCGCTGTAGTATTTTTAATAAAATTAAATTTTTAAATAAAATTAAAAAATTCCCGGGGCGCCTGGGTGGCTCCGTCGGTTGAGCGGCGGACTTCGGCTCAGGTCACGATCTCGCTGTCCGCGAGTTCGAGCCCCGCATCGGGCTCTGTGCTGACAGCTCAGAGCCTGGAGCCTGTTTCAGATTCTGTGTCTCCCTCTCTCTGACCCTCCCCCGTTCATGCTCTGTCTCTCTCTGTCTCAAAAATGAATAAACGTTAAAAAAAAAAAAATTTTTTTTTTTAATTAAAAAATTCCCCATTGCATAAGTTGCGTTTCTAAATAGAATCATCCTTTGCCTCTAGGGGTCATTTCAATATACATTTATACTGGCCCAGTTTTTTAAAGTACATTGTAAATATACAAGCTGTAGATGTGATTTTTAATCACACGGTTTAAACATAACGAGAGCCCACACAAAGCAGCTTGCCCTATACCTCAGTCTTCCAGCAACTTAACACCTGTGTCAGGGAGACTGCGCAAGTGGAGGAGGGCAGGGTCTTAGTGGTTCTGCCACAGTACAAGGACCTGGGTCCTGAGCACGGAAGGAGCTCTCCTTTGATGTTTCAAAATGTTTTATAAATGCTTTATTTGAATAGCATCCTAAGAGGATATTATCGTCTGCTTGTTTGTTTCTGATAAGAAAGCAATACACGGTCAAGATAGAAAATGTAGAAATTATAGCAAGAATGGAGAAGAAAAAAAACCGTCATTTATTTTCCCATCAGTCAGAGGTGAAGATTTGGGGTTCATTTTCCACAGGCGAAATTGTACTTTTAAAATAGATTTTTAGGGGCACCTCAGTGCCTCAGTTGGTTCAGTGTCCAACTTTGGCTCAGGTCATGATCTCATGGTTTGTGAGTTCGACACCGCGTTGGGCTCTGTGCCGACAGCTCAGAGCCTGCAGCCTGCTTTGGATTCTGTGTCTCCCTCTCTCTCTGCCTCTCCCCTGCTTGCACTCTATCTCTCTCTCAAAAATCAAAGATTAAAAAAAAATTTTAAATATATTTTTAAATTGAAATGTAATTCATATAACAATATTTCACATAATACATTTAAAGTATACAGTTCAGTTGTTTTTAGTATATTCATAAGGTTATGCCAGCATTCCAACTATCCAATTCTAAGACGTTTCCATTGTCCCCAAAAGAACCCTGCCCCACTCCCACTGTAGCAGCCACTTCCAATTTCCTCCTTCCCCCCCCCCCCCCAACCCCAGCCCCAGGCAAGCACTAATCTATTTTCTGTCTTTATGGGTTTGCCTATTCTGGATATTTCATATAAATGGAATCTTGTAATATGTGGCCTTCTGTGCCTGAATTTCTTCACTCAGCATAGCGTTTTTAAGAGGTTCATCCATTGGGAAACATGTATCAGTATTTCAGTCCTTCTTTTTTTTTTTTAATGATTTAAAAAAATTTTTTAACATTTATTTATTTTTGAGAGAGACAGAATATGAGCAGGCAGGGGCAGAGCGAGAGTGGGACACAGAATCTGAAGCAGGCTCCAGGCTCTGAGCTGTCAGCACAGTTATATGTTTATTTTGAGAGAGAGAGCAAGAGCAGGGGAGGGACAGAGAGAGAGAATCCCAAGCAGGCTCCACACTCAGCACAGAGCCTAACTCAGGGCTGTATCCCAGGAACCCCGACATCATGATCTGAGCCGAGATCAAGAATTGGCTGCTTAACCCACTGAACCACCCAGGCGCCCTTCAGTCCTTTTCATGGCTGAATCATATTCCATTGCTTGGGTAGATGCTTTAAGCCATTTATCAGTTAATAGACATTTGAGTTGTTTCCACTTTTTGGCTGTTACAATGCTGTGAACATTAATGGACCAGTTTTTGTGTAAATATGTTTTCAGTGTTCTTGGTAGTGTACCCAAGAGTGGAATCACTGGGTTACATGGTAACTCTGTGTCTAACTTCTTGAGGAACCATCATTGTTTTCCACAGCAGCTACGCCATTTTATATTCTCACCACATGTGTAGGGAGGTTTTGATTTTTCCACGTTTTTGCCAGTAGTTACTACTTCCTGGGTTTTTTTGTTTTTTAATTACTACAGCCATCCTCATGGATAGAAAGTAGTATCTCATTGTGGTTTTGATGTGCATTCTCCTAGTGACTGATAACACTGGACATCTTTTCAGTGTGTTTATTGGACTTCTTCTTTTGAGAAATGTCTATTCAAGTCCTTTGCCCATTTTTTAACTGGGTCGTTTGTATTTTTCTTGTTAAGTTGTGAGAGGGTTTTCTAAAACAATATTTTCTAGATATAGTCTATCGTAGATCAACTGCATGGTTTGTAAATATTTTCTCCCATTCTGTGGGTTGTCTTTTCACTTTTTTGATAGTGTCCTTTGATACACAAAAGTTTTCCATTTTGATGAGATCCCACTTTTCTAGGTTTTTTTTTCTTTTGTTCTTTGAGTTTTGGTGTCATCCTCAAGGTCACAAACATTTACCTATGCTTCATCCTAAGAGTTTTATAGTCTTTGTTCTTATATTTAGATCTTTGATCCATATTGTTTGTTTTTATATATGATGTATAAATACAATTTTTAATGTTTATTTGTTTTGAGAGAGAGAGAATGCGTGAGCGTATGTGAGTGGGATAGGGCCACACAGAGAGAGAAAGAATCCCAAGCAGCTGTGCTGAGAGCACAGAGCCTGATGTGGAGCTTAATCGCACAAACCGTGAGATTGTGACCTGAGCAGAAATGAAGAGTTGGACGTCTAACCACCTGAGCCACCTAGGCACCCCATGATGTTTAAATACAATTTTAAAGCTTACTTTCCTTCGTTATGTCAAAGCTCAAGTGGTTTCTCGATCAGTATATAATACTTCATTATATAGATAGTCCAGAATTTCCTTAACTATCCTTTTCTTGTTGGACCCTTAAGTACTTGTCATTTTTTCACTACTATAAATAAGGTCATGGTGAACACAGTTTTGTTCACATTGGAGATTATTTTCTTATGATACAAGTTGAATGAATTACAGGGCCAAAAAGTAGGAGTATTTTCATATTTAAGATAGCCTCTGGTTTTTTTTTTAAATTTTTTAGTGTTTATTTACTTACTTTTGAGAGAAAGCACAAGTGGGGGAGGGACACAGAGAGAGACGGAGGCACAGAATCTCAAGCAAGGATAGCCCTGTTTTAAACTGCTTTCTGTATTCTTGTCTCTTATAAATGCACCTGCCTAGTCTCCCAGCACTGAATCTTGATGTTAGTGACAGTTTGTTAAAATTCAGAAGAAATAGTTACTCTGCTTTTCGTGAAATTCATGGTGCTCATGTATTGATGCCTGATGTAAAGGGGTAACTGCCAGATTAAAAAAAGGCAAAGCAATCCGAAAATGTTTCTTTAGAGTAATACATGCTTCGCCTTCTAGGCACACACTCAAGAGAATTGAAAATTCTCCTGTGTTTGTACAAACACTTGTACGTGAATGTTCATGGCAGCACTATTCACGATAGCCAAAAAGTAGAAACAACCCAAATGTCTATTAATGGACAAATGGATAAGCAAAATATGGCATATCCTTACAGTGGAATATTATTCAGCAAAAAAAAAAAAAAAAAAAACTGAAATACTGATATATATTATAGGATTAACCTCCAAAACACTGTACTAAGTGAAAGATGCCAGACACAAAAGGCCACATGTTATATGAATCCATTTATATGAAATGTCAGGGATGGGCAAATTCATAGAGATAGTAAGTAGATTAGGAGTTACCAGGGATTGGGGGAAGGGAAGGATTGGAAGTGACAGCTAGTGGATATGGGGCCTCCTTTGGGGTAAAAACGGTTCTGGGACTAGATAGATAGTGGTGATGGTGGCACAGCTTTGTGAATATACTGAAAATCACTAAATTTTAAGTCACCAAAAGTGGTGAATTTTATGTTAATCATGTATCACAGTTTTAAAATACTAAGCGTTTTAGAAAATACCGAGTTTAGTTATAAATCATCTTCATACTTCAGATAACTTGTCTACCAAAAAAAGAGAAGAGAGAAATAGCTTATTAAAGCTCAAACAGAATAAAATATTTTAAAAGGACAACCTCTTCCTTCTTAGTTGCCCTAAATCCCTCTCCCCAGAGATGTCCACTGTTTAATAGCTTGAGACCCTCCAACAAGCATACACGCACAAACGCACAGGTTTCTTTGTTTTGTTTACAGAAAATAGAAAATGTTGCCTGTGTGTCCAAAGAAGATTTTAATGAGTGTTTCCCATCTGACCAGGATTTATTCACAAAGTTTTTCAAGGCTGCTGTTTGGGCAGAGCCTTAGGAAAAGATGAAAAATTGAATCAGACAGGTGCCTACGGTCTAGCGGAAAAAGGAGCCAATGTGTAACAGTCACAGTGTAAGATACGAGCACGGTGTACCAAGAGAGGTCCCAGTGATACTAAAGCAGGTGTGCAGAGCCCTGTGTTTACAGGCCTATCAACTGGAGCCTCCAGGTCATCTCTTTAAGGACGAATCAGGAGTGGGGCTGAAGTAAAGCATTTATGGAATAAGTACAGAGATTGTGGAATTTTCGTCCTGTAACTGAAAGCTTTCTCCTCCAGGGAGAGGAAACAGATTGGTCTTAAATTTCAGAGTGCCTTCTCTGATCACTTGAAGTGTCCAGCTAGGGCCTCAGGAAAGCATTTGTGCAGCTGGACCCCGATGCAGACACACTACTGACTAAAGCCGCATTCTCTCTTCCAGTAGTAAATTAGACAGGTTGGCCGGCCTGTACACCTTATTGTTTTGGAGGTGTTGGGAACGCCACGTGGTTTAGTTAGGAGGAATTAACTTTCTGTCCGAAGAATTTTTCTTGCCTGTATGGACTTGAAATCAACTGTCCTCATGGCAAAAAGAATGAATTCTTGTAACATTGGAAAGTCGTTCATTTCTTGACAATTTTTTTTGTTTTATTTAGCAGCCCCAGAGCTCATGAACTGTGTCATTTGAGTTATTTCTAATCTAAACCCAAACCTGTAATTCTTTATGGCCTATGACAGCTGCAGAGCAGAAATGAGAGGCGTGGTGTGGTTGGCTCTGACAACAGGGCTCTTGCATAGAAGGCTTCAGTTGTGCTGGTGATTGCTGGCTGCAAAGATTTAGGCTTTCATCACTGCAGATGAATCTGAGCGCTGAACTAGCCCTCCAAACAGCAAGCGTCTATATCCGCCCTTCAGGGCTTTCTCCTCCGTTTACCATAGAGGAAGGCAGCAGCTCAGCACCTGCCTGTGCCTTTGTAATTTGATGGACCCATTATTTTAATTTCCTGGAGATAGCCCAAAGAGGCAGAGAGTAGGGACAAAATCCTATTTGTGATTAAAGGAATTCTTTTTTTTTTTTTTTTAAGTTTATTTATTGGGGGGAAGGGAGAGAGAGAGAGAATCCCAAGCAGCCTCTGCCCTGTCAACGCAGAGCCCAACACTGGGCTTGATCTCATGAACTGTGAGATCATGCCCTGAACTGAAATCAAGCCTAACTGAGCCACCCGGATGCCCCTAAAAGGGAATCCTTTCTACCACACTTCGGAGCCCTGTGCTCCCACTTCTTCCCCATCTCAGAGATGCTCCATTGAGAGGGGCACAGCCACAGTTCGACCCCTTTAAACACTAATGAGAGCCCCCACCTACTGAGCGTTCCTAGTGCCAGCCGTGGTGTTGAGCCGCTTGGTACACGTGTCATGCTTCACCAACACGGTCTCATTTGATCCTCACGCAGCTCTGTGTGGTGGGCATCGATACCCCTCACAAAGGAAGAGCTGAGGCTTGGAGGAGCTGAGCAGCGTATCCAAGCGATAGAGCACGGACACAAACCCAGGTGTGTCACTCCCTTAATGGTGACACCAGCCATATGGTTGCTCTGGCCAAAAAGTGACTGACCCTTGATTCCTTTCTTTCCTTCACCTGTCCCCCAGTCCTCTTGGCTTTATCTCCTAAGTATGTCCCAAATCCGGCTGCCTGTGTCAGTCTCCACAGCGCTGGCTTAGTCCAGTCCTGGGTCAGTCTTTGCTTGGAACCCTTGGAACCAGCCTCTTAAACTGGTCTTCGTGCGTTACAGTCCATCCTCTCCACAGCAGTGGAATGATCTTTTAAAAATCGAAACTAGATCACATCACTTCCCTGTTTAAAACCCCCCAGTGACTGCCCAGTTGCATTGCGAAGAAAATCTCACCTTTACCACGGCCCACGGAGGTCTGTGATTGGGCTCCTGCTGCCTCTCTTTCTTCATGTCCCCTGTCCTCCTCCCTGTCCCTCGGACTCACCAAGCCTGTTCTAGGCATTGCACGAGGTGCTAAGAGTGCTCTTTCCAGATCTTTGCCTGACTAGCTCCTTCTCATTCTGGTCTCTGCTCAGATATCACCTCCTTGAAGGGGCCTTGTCTGATCACCTGTATAAAGAAGCACTTGGAAATATTGTTTGAAAGATACATTGCTTTCTAAAAATAGCCCAGTTCTAAAAACAAACTATTTCGGATTAAGTTTATAGGGACTTTTTTCCCCTTAGCAGGCAAAGCAGCCAAAGTTTGGAGTGTATACATTTTAAATGTTTACTTGGTAGTTACACCATATTGTTTCTCAGCAGGATACTGTAGAAGTCATTGTCCTACTAATGGTTACCTTAAAGCTAATGCATTGATCAC
Organism: Panthera leo; assembly: GCF_018350215.1. Taxonomy (NCBI): domain Eukaryota; kingdom Metazoa; phylum Chordata; class Mammalia; order Carnivora; family Felidae; genus Panthera; species Panthera leo. Next base: position 15,655,019 of record NC_056692.1, on the reverse strand, counting down.
AAGGTTTTTCTCATACAGAGTCTTTATCTAGCAACATAACAGCATCTAAGTGTTTGGGCCAAGAATTAAGTAGTTTACATGAGTGTAAACAGAATGGGCTTAAAGCCTAAACTGGACACTGGTGTGGCTTGTGTTTTTTGTGTTCAAATTGTTTATATTTTTCTGGATTGTTTTTGTTTGTTGTTGTTGTTTTTTTTTTTTTCCTTGTATCTTCATCTGATATCCTAACACTTAACAAAGTCATTCACTCTGTACAGTCCATGTGCTGTCCCTCTTAGCCTAGAGGGTTAGTTCGAGTTTCTCTGCTGATATATGTGAAAATGTCACATTTAGAAACACCCTCTCCACCTGGCTTCTTGTCTCCAAAGAGCCGTTCCTTGCCCCTTCCCCTGACCCCCAGCACCAGCCAATCCCTTTTCTCCTCCTTGTCCACTTAGTTTTCTTTCTGCTAGGACTCCCAGCTCCCTGACATAAACAACATATTCAGGTCAAATTTGTAAAAAAAATTCCAAAGAGCTGCCTCAGTTCTGTTGTTGCACTGGAATTATCATCACCATTGTCCCTTGTATGTGCCGTGTGCCCCTTCTCCCCTTTTGGACACTTCCTCCCATCTGATCTTTCAGGTAGTCCTGTACCTGTGACCTCAGGCTGCTATGGCTGAGAGAATTTAGGGGATTGGCCAGCGCCGAAGAGTTGGAGCTAAAGCCCATACTTCCTGCCTCCAGCTTTCCCACTAGCCTGTGTTCCCACTCAGGGACATATTTTAACAGAGTATTCATCATCAGGACCTAGGAAGTAATTTTTCCCTAGGAGATTTTGTTGTGTTTCCGGTAATGGGACTTATTTGGGAAGGGACTCCTGTCTATAATCTAGAACACATAAGATTAGCTTTATAGTTTGTTCTTGAATTCCAACCCATCCAGCATTTTGATTCATTCATATTCGGGGAGCAGCTAGTCAATGCCAGGCACCAGACAGAGGGTGAGGAAGACAGACATGATCCCTGCCATTACAGAATCTAGTGGGGATAAGACAGACAACTGGGTATTTGCAATATTTTAATAAACACCTTGGTCTGGGGACATACTGGGTAGGATAGAAGCATGTAGCAGGGGCATCTAACCCAAACTTGACAGATGGGGAAGGCTTCCCAGAAGAAGGGACTTCTGATTTGAAGGCTGAAGGAGGAATGAGAGTTTTAGCCAGATTGGGTTTGCGGTGGGATGGGCAATAAGGTTTCAGGAAGATGCAAGACAGTTTGAAGGCCAGGAGGTGAGAATGTGGTCCATGTTGTCTCCATTCTTGCTCATTACATCAGATTTCGTGATTCAGCTGTTGGAGAGACTAGGAAAAAAGCAGATCGATGGCAAAAGGTATTGAGGGTATACTCAGGTAATACCTGTCTCTTTCTCATGTCTTCTTGACAGAAAAAACTCGAGTCTCCACCCCAATCGACCAATCCCTTCCTGGAAGATGAACCAGCGCCAGAAATGGAGGAACTGGCGATAGAGAAGGGAGACTTAGATCAAGTAAGTCCAGTTTGCATCTCCACATGTGACCTACCCAATGTTTGCTTCCGATTATGGGTCTGCTCGCTCTAAATATGGTCCTTTGGCTCTTGACCACATGCAGAGATGACAACTTTGGTGGTCTTAGAGAAAGCCTTTATCTGAAAACTGAATGGAAAAACAGCCCGTCCTGCCCACCTCTGTTCCCCAAGAGCTTCCCCACTGGAATGACCGACACGCACAAGCTTCATTGGCCCGTGCAGTGCAGCGGTGGGAACTCCGCCCTGCCTTGTCCATCACCTCCTGTGCCTGCCAGCCTAGCCCTCGATGGTGTCCTTGTCTGTCCGGTGACCACACCAGAAGCTCAGCAATCCCCCGTGAAGTTAGCAGCACCATCAGCTAGGAGAGGCCTCCACTCAGTGTAAGCCAAGCCAAGCACTTGAGGTCTGGAAGCCATCGGGGCGGCCTGGAAACATCCAGGTGACCAATGACATATTTGGAGAGTTACTTTTCAGAGCACACTAACACTTTCATTTCCTTTGGATTTTCTTTCCAACTCTAAATTTCCTCTCCCTCCATCCTATAGAATGGTGTTGCTGTTTCACTGCCATTTTATGGCAGAGTGGTTAGAGCAATAAATCAGACCTCTTCCTGTCTGGATTAGCGATCCCTCCTTTTTAATTTTCTACACTTGGCTGCTCGAGGATTATTTTATAGTGTTGTTTTGCTCCAGACACCGCCGAAAGGGGGCTGGCTGGGAAGACCAGCCTGGGAAACCTGTAGCCATGCACTTTGCAGCTAACCCTGCATTCCTTGCACGGTGAGGGTAGGTGGACGATCGTGGCAGGAGCCAAGAGAACAGAATTTCCAGAAGCAATTCCGAAGCAATGTGGTGGAATGTGTCTGGTCCACTGATTAAATAATTGTAATAACGTGGATACTTCACATTTTCATGGGCTTTATAGTTTCAGATTCTTCTACATGCTCCGTTCCATTTCCTCTTCCCAACCCCTGCCTCTCTCTTTGTAGGGTTCTATATATGAGCTGTAGTGCGTGCTGCTCAGAGAGGTCAAGTGATTTGCCCAGGGGTACAGCGTTTGGGCGTGGAAGAGCAAAGACCGAAAGCAAGGTCTAGAAGTCAGAGACTAGAATTCCTTTCCTGGAGCTCTTTCACTACACCCGGGTGTCTCAGTGAAAAGTGGAGAACACAGAAATGAACCCCATGAATACAGGCGGATACATAAACTGGAAGGATACCTCAGGGCTATATCCCAGAGATCTGTGGGATTAGGTATAACTGATTTAAAGCCATCATATCAACTCTTGTGGGAGAAAACAGATTTCTTCCAACTAAAGAAATGCATCTCTCACATTTGGAGAGGAAGGACCCCGATAGGAAGGAGTCTGGACGTAGAGTTCACTTTTCTGGTGTGTCCTCTACCCACACTCCGTCGCCTGCACCCGTTTGAGCTTTGGGTGGTAGTTCTGTTTTCAGGGCTCTGTGTCTTCCCAGTGCTGGTGGCTGCCATGAAAAGTTACCCTTTAGCCAGTCATCTCTGGATGTCGTTAAACTGGATTATGACAGCAGCCCCCGTTACTACGAAATCGGTTTGGTAGATACGATATGATTTGTCTCCCTCGTGGAACTGTTTGCTCATCCTGGAAGCCAGACGTTATTGTTGTAAGGACGAAGACTGCTCATTCCAAGGACACAGGACACAGATCCAGGGGGTAGGGCAGAGCCAGACTCTGGTCTGCTGTTAACTGACCACGTGGTAGGTTTTTACTGTCTCTAGACTTACCTAGTTTTTTTCGTCTTTAGAGAGAGCCTGTGGTTTTCAAACTATATTCCTTGGTGCCCCATCCCATGTCACTGGGGAGTTGGGAGGAGATCAGGGCTCTGAGTCCCTCCAAAACAGAGCTGTTCTGTTCTGAGTCACATCTGTCATGGAATCCTTTCAAACCAGGGGTTTGAGATCTGTTTAAAAAGAAAGTACCAAAACCCCTAGGCTAGATGACCCACCTGCAGTTTCCTTGGCCATTGCTTGTCAGTGAGGACACGTGTGCACCAGTGACTAAGGCCTCCTCACATTCCGTCCCCAGCCTCCTGCGGCCTCCCCTGCCCATGTCTTGCTGGTGGTCCATTAAGTGGGAGCTCCAGGATCTCCGTCTTCCCAGCCACTTACTGGCTTCTGGAGTTGGGTGCGCAGGAAGCACGGGAGCCCCATGGGGCCTCAGGGAGGAACTCCACAGGGTGTTAGGTGAGCCGAGCCTGCGGTTGTCTGGGGTTACCCAACTCACTGCGTCACTGCATAAGCAGACAGTTGGCCCGCAAGGTCTAAGGGCCTCTCCCTGCTCGCTCCTGGAGTGTATGCTGTTGAGAAAGGGGTGTGAACTCGAGAAGAGGTATTTAGTTTGAGCAGTCAGTTGCCATCCTACTCCCAGTGTTAAAAAACGGCATCCGAAAGGGGACTGAAGGTGCCCAGAGACAGAGAAGAAGCGAGGAATTTCTGGTTTAAAAACATACCCTTCTGGTGATCCAAGCAGTTAGATTTAATCTCTTTACACTGGATAGTAATAAAAGGAAATGGGGCCAGCTGCACAGCTCCTTACTGTGACAACAGTAACCTTCTATTATTCCATCTAACTCCGGGAGGAAATAACTTAAACATCTGTGGCTTTTGGACAGAATTCACACACTCAGAAATGCAGCCCGAATGCTACTGCTAAATGACTTAGTATGTACTTTAAGCTGAGAATCAACCCTTTGGGGAGCTGGCCGGTGCGAAGGGAGACGCCAGTTTGAGCTGAAATTCCAGCACCTCTTATCTAAATAGGAGCACAGTCATAAAGCAGCTATAGGCCGGAGGCAGCCCTGTGGACAAAAATCAAAAAGGAAACTTTGGGCAGTCCCTCCCATTATTCCCCTTTTGCTTCCAACTCACACTAAAAACGCTGCAAGGGACCAGGAGGCGAGGTGTTGGGTCTCCGCTCCCTGCCAGGAGCGGCATTAGTGGGCAGTCACCTGCCATAGGGTTGGGACGCCCGCGCGGTCTGACGATGTTCTGTGGGGTCCGAGTGTTGTTCCATGGGGCCTCATCGAGCACATGGCCTGTGGAAGACTGACCATGATGAGATTGCTGGAATAGCACGTAGCTGTTTTCTTTTATCCCTTAGACTCTTTTTTTTTTATGCGTATGCCGAGCGAGCTCCTCAGACTCTCCTCGACAAAGATTTTTATCATATATTGCTTTTGCACACACATAAAAAGGAAAATGAGTGAAATAAATAGGTTAAGATACTCCTAAGACAACTTCACAGTCAGAGTCCAAGTCTCCTGTACCACTTTTTAAGAAATCTTTGTATGCTGGGGCTCCTGGGTGGCTTAGTCAGTTAAGTGTCTGACTTTGGCTCAGGTCATGATCTCACGGTTTGTGAGTTCGAGCCCCGCGTCAGGCTCTGACAGCTCAGAGCCTGGTGCCTGCTTCTGATTCTGTGTCTCCCTCTCTGTCTGCCCCACCCTGGCTTGCACTCTGTCTCTCGAAGAAGAATAAATGTTTTTTTAAAAAAAAAAGCTTTGTATTTTTAAATAATTATAAAGTCATAAGTAGTTGCAGAGTGCAGAGAGGTCCTGTGTACCCGTCTCCTCCTAGCTTCCCCCAGCAGTGACAGCTACCATAACTGTACTGCATTATTAAATCTGTGAAATTGATTCTAACCCCTGTTGTACTCAGGCTTGGAGGTCTGCATTTTCCCACACTGTTGTCGTCCAGGCCGTCCAGAGCACGGGTGATGTGCCATTGCTTGAGTGCTCCACCACCGTCTCTGGGGTTACCTGCCAGGCCGTCCACAGCCATCTCTCAAGCTTTTTACCGTTATTTCTTGCTTTTTAAAAAGAAAATACCAAAATTAGAGAAAAGTCTTAAGAATATTGCAAGAACTCTCAAGTATCTTTCACCTGGGTTTACTAATTGTTAGCATTCTGCTACATTTGCTTTATCATTTCCTTTTTTTTCTTCCCATTTCTGTCCCCCTCTGTCCCTCTCTCCCCACTTCTTCCTCTCTCTCTCTCTTTTGGAACAGTTTAAGTTAGCTGATATCATGTCCTTTACCTCTAAATATTCCTGTGTGCATTTCCTAAGAAGAAGGTCATTCACTTAAATCACCACAGATCGAAATCAGAACACGTGTTTCAGTGCAGCACTATTACCTAATTTGTAGAGCTGAAATCTCATAATGTAGCCGTTCTAAGGTGATAACTTAAACTGTTGTCAGTAATTGGAAAATTGCACATAAATTAGTGAACAAAACCAAATTCAAAATATACACGTTGATTTAAAACGTGACAACATCTAGAGTGCCTGGATGGCTCAGTCGGTTAAGCATCCGACTCTTGATTTCGGCCCAGGTCATGATATCGTGGTTTTTGGGATTGAGCCCCATGTTAGACTCTGTGCTGGCAGCATGGAGCCTCCCTGAGATTTTCTCTCTCTCTGCCCCTCCGCTGCTCATTCTCTCTCTCTCTCTCAGAATAAATAACCTTTTTAAAAAATGAATTTAAAAAATATGACAACATTTGTATTACATAAGTTATATTCCAGTTTATAATTAGCAGAAGGTATCCTGCAGATGTATGAATATTTTGGTCAAGGGAAGAACATGTAAATAAAGGGGATAATTATAATCCTTATAATGATTATATTTTTTTAATAAAAAGATACTTGGGTGTTGTGGCTATATTTCCTAATTCTAAAATCAGGACACCTAGTCTTAAAAAAGTTAGACAAATCAGACTTGCCTCTTCATTTAAAAATCACCTTATTGAAAAGAATAAAATACTAAAAAATAGGTAACTGACATGGAAAATGTAGAACAAATAGGTAAGGACCACCGCCACGCAGCCATCATACTATGTCATGGATCCGCCATGTTAAACTGATGGACATGTGGGAAACAACTCCTGGGGCACCTGTGAAATGAAGGTGGAACTTTGGATCCAGAGTTCAAACTCCACGAACCCAGTCTTGGGAGCCTGTTGTAGTCTCACTCTGAGACCTGACTTTGGCAGTGGCTTTGGGACAATAAGGGAAAATAGCCCAGATTTTAGGAAGCACCAGAGTTTCTAAAAATCTTGCAAAGAAACAACAACAACAAAAAACAAAAACAAAAAAAGTAAAGACCTGGAACTCTCAAAAGGTGAAAAGGGAAGAGAGCTAAATAGGAAATTGAATGGGATATGTCTAGGGTTGACATTTAATTTTTGGTGTTCATTTCCAGTTTTTACAGATGCTTTTAACCATTAGAGTGTTTTATTTTTAAAAATTACTAGAAGGGAATCATTCTTTCTGTCTATCATTAGGGGCTCAGCTTTTCCTGTATTTATTAAAAGATATGAACAGCTCAATTCAGCAAGTATGCTGTGGGTATCAATTTATGCCCAGTTTGTACTTTAGTATCAACCCCAACAAGGCGTCAGGGTCCTTTTGTTGGTGTTTGACAATAAATAGAATTGACGTTTTTTAGGAATAGAACAAAATATGTAGGAAGATCTTCGCTTATTTTTTTAGAGATTTAGAAAAGGAATTAGGGAGCAAATATAGTTTTTTAATGCTTGCCTACCTACATGGTCTGTATGTCAGTGGTTTTTAAGTATCAACTGGGGACCAGTGCTAGCCCTGTTTTACACTGGTCCAAGGCAAAAAATAAAGACAAAACTGCCTGCTGCCTGCCCAGCTAGCAAGCTGGTATAGGGTCACCAACTGTCTGAAAAGGAAGGACTGCCCTCATGCTGGTATGTTCTCCCTATAAAATGTTTGGGTATAAAATACTCTTTTTTTCAGGAACCTACCGAGAATGGAGAGTAGCAAAATAAAAAGTCAGCAACGCTATATTGGTCCCTTATGCTTCTTTTTCTTACATTTACTTGTCAGTGAAATTCATCAATCTAGGAACCATTGCAGGAAAGCAATGCTATAATAGAAAATTCTAGTTTAGGAGATAGGAAGCTTCACTGTGTGCCTTTGGGCAGGCCGCTAGAACCCTCTGAGCCTTCCGTTCTTTGGGCGTAAAGTAGTAGTATTAATTCCTACTCTGAGGGTTGTTGTGAGGAATAGATGAGATGTTACTTCATATCAAAGCGCTTGGTCTATGATAACCGTCAGTAAATGGAGGCTATCAAAAATAGATCACATGGGCGCGCCTGGGTGGCTCAGTCAGGTAAGCATCTGACTCTTCGTCTTGGCTCAGGTCATGATCTCACGGTTTCGTGAGGCGGAGCCCCGCATCAGGCTCTGCACTGACAACACGGAGCCTGCTTGGGATTCTCTCTCTCTCCCTCTCTCTACCCTTCCTGCGTGCTTGTGCGCGTGCGCTCTCGCGCTCTCTCAAAAAAATAAAGTTAAAAAAAATAGATCACATGAAGGCACTTTATAAATTTTAAAGCACTGTACAAGTATAAGGTACTGTTATTCGCCAGGATTTAAAATTTTAAAACATCAGTAAGATGATGAATAGCTTCCAGATCAAAAGCACGTGTGTTATCAAAGTAGCAGTAAATCTTTCAACATGCAAAGCAAGTCAGTGATGCTAACAAAACTGGCTCATTGTTCACAAACTGGCATGAATCATAATGCAAGACATAGTCCCAGTTTAGTTACATGGAGTGCTTTTAATCTGTGTTAGGAGTGAACTTTGAAGGGATGTTTTCTTTGAAACTGCTTGAAAACTTGCAAAGATGGCTCAAGTATAGGTTTCTTCTTTTTTTCCTTCCTTTACAGCCAAAGAAGCCTAAAGCCCCAGACAATCCGTTTCATGGCATTGTTTCCAAGTGTTTTGAGCCTCATCTCTACGTGTATATTGAGTCCCAGGACAAGTGAGTGATGAATACTTTGCTGTTTTCTACTGCATTTCTCCCTCCTCCGGTCACGGGTGGGCCTCACAAGGGCATGACTCCTTTCAGAGGCTGAAGGAGGGACTTGGCATGGCTCCTGTGACGCCCTCTGGAAACCTGCTAAGGATATTTTTTATATGTTATGAATGTTATCACTCATTGGGTTCGTAAATCTTAGAAGCCTGAATCTGCCTCAGGTAAGCTCCCAAATGTATCCCAACAATCCCTTCCCCTGTGTGCACACGTCAACCCACAAACCTTGACAATGTCAGGTACTGGAAACCAGAGAAAGAAAGCCTAATCTCTACTGTATATGTTTTCAAGTATCATTTGCTTAAGTTTTCATTGCAAAATAATTTAGACTTACAGAAAAGCTATACAAAATTCTCATACGCCCTTCCCCCAGAGAATGCTACCATTTTACATTACCGCGGTTATCAAAATCAGGACGGAAACACTGTGGCATGAATGTCCATTTTCTGGCCTGAGATCCCATCATGCATTTAGTTGTCAGGTCTCTTTAGTCTCCTTTAACCTTGAATATACTCCCTCAGTCTCTCGTTAGTCTCTCATGACCTTGACGCTTTACAGAGTACTGGCAGATTACTTTCTGTATTTGTCTGATGTTTGCTCTTGATTAAATCCGGATTATTGCATCGCAGGCAAGTATACCATAGAGGCGATGCTGTGTCCCTCTCGGTACGTCATAGCGGGAGACACACCATGTGGACCTGTCCCCTCAATGGTGATGTCAACTCTGATCACTTGCCTCTGGTGGTGCTCACTAGCTTTCTCTACTGTGCAGCTACTATTTTTCTCTTTGTGATTAGTATCTCACGGTGGGACACTTCGGGACTATGTAAATATCCTGTTTCTCCTCACACTTTGCCCACTCGTTTTGACATGCCCTGATGATTCCTGCCTGAAGCAATAATTTACTGTAGCATTTGCCAAATGTTCATTTTCTGTTTCCATCATTTCTCCCGAATTAATTAATTGGAGCTATTCTGTAAGGAGGCGCTTCAGTATGGATTCAGTATGGATGGATTCTTAACTTCCTTTCATGGATTATCAACCATTTCATATATATACTTTTTACAAACTCAGGGGTTCTCAGAAATGTCCACAAAGCAGCCCACCACAGCCAAGTTTCCTCACCCCCAGGGAAGTATGTTCAACCTCCAGTGTCCGTAATTCACGCAAAGGAGGAAGAGCCCTCCTCATCCCTGAATCTCTGTCCCCAGCCAGAAGAACTGTTGAAGGCCCTTCCACGCAGGAAGGAAGAGTTTGGAAAGGTCAGGTTTCTGGAGACAGGCTGGCCCTGGCTCTGAGAGGAGGCCTTGTAGCCTAAAGAACACACTTGTGAGGACCAGACGGTGGCTCATTGCAGGGAGTGCAATAGCGTCTGTGAGAAAGTTCTCAAGAGGAGTTCTCTGGGAAAGCATTTAGGTGCTGAGATTTAGTTTTTTGGTTTTTGTTTTTAATCCCCCCTGTTGTGTGGGTTAGCAAATTCTTGTTTCCGAATATGTTTTGGAGGTAAACCGTAAGATTAAGAGACTATTTCAAGTGGAGTCACTACACGGGACATTATTATTATTTGCCTATTTGATTTTATAGATTGTGTCTACTCTTCCCCTCCCAGATTACAAAATGTTTCATGTTAAAGCCTTAGAAAATAAACTTTGTAGAAGAGCTTCTGTGCTAACAAAAACAACCTCCCGCCCCTCCCGCGCCCCCCCCCAAAAAAAGAGTTGCTTTCACATTTCACCTTGTAGAGCCAGTCTGCCTCCTCCTCTCTATCCATTGGGCTCATGTCCGAAGGCACACAGAAAGGCAGTTATTAACTATTGCCATTTGCTTCTTCGAAACGCCATTTTCTGTGTTTAAAAGTTTTTTCTCAGGATGTTAATAAGACACCTCGAGGGGCAGGGGAATGATCAGTTATTTGCCTATTAGATTAACAGGTCTTAGAGCAGACCACTTGGATGACTGTTCTTGGACAAAGCCCGTCTTCTCTCATCAACCCAAACTCTTTATTTTTCAGAAGGTTTCAAAGCCATCGGGTCCCAGGTTTAAAGTGCATATCGGAGATAACCACATACGTTCCCCAAATCCACCTGGTCTGGAGAGTCATTTTTCTGAATTATTACAATTGTGGTATCTACTCTTTTCACATGGCCTTGATTCATATAAAGCGTACTCATTGTCCGTGCTATTTCAGGCAGAGAGCCAGACCTCCCTTCCATAGGGACTCTCCATTTCTCTGTGAAAAATGAAGTGCTCGCCACTCATCCTGCCGTCTGGCCTCACTGGGATGTTTCCACAGTGCTGGGGAAGCAGTGGGAGCTGCTCGTAGGAGAACTGCGTAGGTTGTGCTCTTGTCACTCCAGAATAAGCAACAAAGGCTTGAAGTAGAAAATAGAGTTCAAGAAATCCATTTCCTCAGCTTTTAAAGCAGAGAGTCGGGCAAAATAATGCCTAAAGCTGTGTGGTGATTAACCTTTTTTGAGTCATAGATCCCCTTGAGAGTCCGATGAGACTGTAGACTCTCTTGCCAAAAAAAAACCCAAAAAACAAAAAAATCACATAACCCCCCCCCACTATTTTGAGTACAATTTCAAGGGGTTCTGCAAAGCCCTTTCTCCCTTTTGTCAGAGAGTCTTAAGGCTGGGGAAGAGACTCAGGTGGGGACTGATTTTGTACATGTTACATTCTTGTAGCTCTGACTCAGAAATCTGCAAGGGAGGAAAATCTTAGACCATTCACAAGCTCCCAGATGACAAAGACCCAGCACGGTATTGTGGAAAGAGCGTGGGCCTGGATGCCAGACAGACCTGGATTTGAGTCAGAGCTCCGCACTCACTAGCCTGGGACCTCAAGCGTGGTACTTGACCTGTCTGAGTTTGTTTTGTCCTCTCTACAGTGAAGTTAGTACTGTTCCCCTCACAAGATTAGTGGCGAGGGTGAATCGAGGTGACGTGTTGGCATTTGGCACAAGTGGGCAGGAACCGTGCCTGCTGTCCCCCGCCAGTGGTCTTGTTCCGGACTCTTAAGCGGTTGTGTGGCCCGATCAGTGTTCCCAGCTTTTCACTGGGCCTGGCATGGGGTCTGCCGTCTCCTCTCCCCAGCCTCCCACCTGCCCGAGGAAAGTTCTGGTGGCACCTGCCCCCACCAAAAGCCAAACAGCGGTGGGAGGACTGCAGAGCCGGCACCTGGTGAGGGGGCAGGAAGCAGGATATTCCCAGAGCCATCTCCTCAGCAGGCTGGGCGAAGCTGTCCTTCTGTGCATTAGGTGGCTTTCTCAAGTTTTGTTTATGTGCAAGAAAGAAGTTAATAATAGAACTTTTACTCTTGGGGATGTCGTGATTTTCTCTTGGAGATTTCCCCACGTCAACACTTCCTCCAGATCATAGGTGAGAGGGCCCCATTCCCCCTTCATACCTCAGTGTGCGTTTCCTGTAAATAAGGGCACCATCCACCTAACCACCATATACCTGCGAGCATCAGGAAGTTAACTTGATCCGCCATTACCATTTAACTCACGGACCCCATTCCTCTTTACCAGTTGTCCCGATCAGGTCTTTTCTGGACCCAGAGTCCGTGCCAGGATCACAGGATGCATTTATTTGTCACGTCTCTTTGGTCCCTTCCATCCAGAAAAATAACTCATTCTTTCTTTATCTTTCATGACCTTGAAATTTTTGAAGAAGCACAGGCCAGTTTGTGGAATGTCCCTCAGTCTGCGTTTGGCTGTTTCCTCATGATTTATGATTTATGCAGAAGTAGTGCCGGGCTCTTCTCGGTAATTCATGTCGGGAGGCACACTGTCAGTTTGCCCCACAGCTTGTGGTGTTCACTTTTATCACTTTAGATGGAGTCCGCCAGGTTTCTCTATTTATTAATAAGTCATTAATAATTAATAAGTGTCAGGAGAAACGTTGAAACCATATAAATAGTCTTTTTCTCATCTTTCACCTCCCCCTGATACTTGTCTGAATCATTTATTACTAAGATCGTTGCCAAATGGTGATTTTTCTAATACTACCATTTCTTCTACATTTATGAGTTGGCATTATATTTTAAGAAAAAGCTTTCTCACTTCCCCATTTATTGTATCAGCACCTACTCGTCGATTCCTATTTTATTCAATGGGTTATAGCCGTTATTACCTTTTTTTAAAGCTTATGTTGGAATAAATTTAAACCTACATAAAAATTTCAAAAGTAGTGTAGATTTCCCGTATTCCCTTCTCCCCAAGTTCTCCTAATGTTAACATCTTACGTAACCATAGAACAGTTCTCCAAACCAGTAAGTTAACACTGGTACAGTACTCTTTCCTAAACTCAGACTTTATTTGGGCTTCACCAGTTTTTCCACTGATGTCCTTTTTCTCTTGCAGGATCCATCGTTATTTTAATGCTCAAATTGTCCCTGATTTGGCCATTGGAACCCCCCCCTCCGAGCTGGTTTTTCGTGCTTTTTGCATATTCCTGTCATTTCTGGGGCACTTCCTTTCTGGCACAACAAAATATACCAGGCCCATCTTGTACTTTCCTACCCCAGCCCTGGAGTCATCTGTTTTTCCAGGATCCCTTGTCTCTTTGGTGGGGAATGATATTTAGAAACTAAGTTCCGGGCATCAAGTATGTTCATTACTCCTCGGATGTCATGCTTCTAGGTCCTCGCAGCTGAGACAGCTGAGAAATAGATGTATGTATACACATACATGTTTAAACACATGCATCGGTATCTGTTTTTATACCAGCCTATATTAGAACCTGTGAATCTATGCTGGTAACTCTAATTCTGCTCTAACACCACAGGATTTATCTTAGCCTCCCCCTTTCCTCGTCTGTAACTACTTTCTGCAGCAGTGAGAAACTTGGTGCGCCCCCCCCCCCCCCCCCCCCCCCAAGATCTTCCGTGTATTTACTGATTTGCTCCATTTACCTGTGTGTAATCCATCTCCCAGTTGTGCTCAAGCCATACCTGGGCTTCCCAACCCCACTGGCCACACCAGAGCCAAATCCTTGGCCCCATCCTAAGGGCAGGAGAGGGAGGGGTTGCAGATCAGTTTGGGTACCCTCGGTTTAACAAGTCCTGTAACTTCCTGGGGACCTGAAGCCGCTTTGCCCATGCTCACCTCCTTGCCAGCTTTGACTGACTGCCTCTCCCCGTGCCGTCACCACTCTGCCTTCCAGTTGGAATATTGTTGCTAGGGATGCCGACTGCAGATCCACCGGAAGAACTGCCCTGCTCGTCCTTTACTAATACTGCTCTGCATTGGTCTTTTCTTCCTGGGTCATTTCATTGATCAGCAGAACCCCCAGCAGTAGTTCGTGTGGGCCCCTGACAATCTCGTACATCTTGCTCAGAAAGCTCAAGCTACAGGGGAGGGGGTAAAAGATACCATCCACATCTGTGACATGTTCCTTTAAGCCGGAGAGCAAGTGAGTCAGCAGCAAGCACAATTCCATCTCTCTGTGTAGCGCTTTAGTGTTGCAAAGTCAGAGCACAGTAGAGTAGATAGAGCTGGGCTTGGGAGTCAGGCATCCCCAGGTTCAGAGTCTGGCTCCGACAAATTCCGTGACCCAGGGCAAGTTACAGTCTTTTTCTCAGCCTCAATTTTGTCATTTATGAAGTGGAGATAATAACGCCTTCTCTTCAGGGCTGTTGGGAGGATTACAGGAGATTGAATTTCTGATGCACCCAGCACAATGCCTACTTTACAGGCTTATGGCCTCTTGGGAGTCGGTGGTACCCGCTGTGAAGACATGAAGCTGGCAGCGCTTTGCTGTGGGAATGCAGAGGAGCTTGTAAATCAAACCGTAGGTCGGGCTTTTCCAATTTGTGACTTCCGCCTTAGGCACGTCCCCTCCTCCTTACATCCTCCCTTCCACACATCATAATCTGTGCTCACTTCCGACTCCGTGCCTTTATTCTCACCTGAGTCTGCTGCAAAATTTTCTCTCTAGCTGCCTCTAGTTTCCTTTGTCTGAAACAAATTGTTCCTCTTGTCTGTACTACAAGATTAGCATGTAGTTGCTGTCTTGAAATCTAAATATCATGAGCATGAGGGTCCTATCCCCCCAAATAAGATCAAAGCTTCTAATAGGCAGATGCGTGTCTTAACCCCCACACCCAGCAACACCTTAATCAGAGCTTGACCCTTCATAAACTCTTGCTTGATTGTACTTGCTTTATGGTGTAAAAGACGCCTTCTTGTGATTCCAATCAGCAGGTCGGTATGCTACAACATTCCTTTCTCTAGTAGTCCTGCCAGAAGGTCTCACCAAAACTCAGGCTAGTGTTTGGCACCTGGAAGAAACGACAACCTTTGCTTTTTTTTCTTTAGTTGAACTCACTTATGTCTCATATGCATGGCAAACACAGCCCAGAGCCTTGCACGTACTAAATGCTCAGCTGGAAATCGATGGACTGAACCATCTATGCTGTGACATGTCAGTTACTCGTTTTCCAGTGTCTCATGTGGCTTAGAAGCACGCAGGCGCAGAGAGTGGAGGTTGAAGGGAGGGAAGCTTATTCTAACGGATTATGTCTCACCTACACAGAGAGCAGTGTCAGAAGTGACTTGGGAGATGGCCTGCAAAGTATGGGTGGTCTTTTAGAGGGTTTTTTTTTTTTTTAAGTGGAAATTTTCTTTATGCTCTATGAGTTTAATTAGTTTATAATCTTATTGATCGAGTTGGCTCAGAAATATGAGGCATTTGAGTAGGTATTCTGACTTCAGCTGCTAGCAGAATTAGATAAGTGGTTAAAGTAAAAAGCACTTTGGAGCTCTGGCCCCTCTTTTGGTCAGCAGTAGAGATTTGGAGGTTAGAATCTCTCCTAAGAAGACTCAAGTGGAACCCTTTGCTTTCCTATTACATGCTCCCCTCTACTGCACCAGCCCCTGCCCCGTCTCCACTCTCCTACCCTTCCATTCCCATCCTTCAGGAACAAAGCATGGGGGCTGATCAGCTGCATACATATTGGGCACCAACATAACTGAAAGATTAACCTCACACGTAAACGTGACGGGTGGGCCTGGGGAGAGCAGAGATCCCGGAAACATTATCCGTCCTCTCAAGGAGGATATGATAACATATGAATTGCAGACGATTCTCCTCTGTAGCAAGCACCTTTCACCTTTTGTACCAACTTCAGCTTATTAGAAGTGACTGGCCAGAATGCTCTCTCAAGACAGATTCTGAAATTACACCAAAGACCAATGAAAAAGAGCCATTCTTGAGAGCATTGCCGGCTGTGGGCCCAGGATGGGAGAAGGTCGTCATGTTTCTTGAACATTTGACATCCTTACACTGTATGGTAAAGTGTTAAAAAAAAAAAAATGATAATACAGTGTCAGTGTGTTGCAGATGACAGAAGTTGAAACTGAGAGAGAGGAATGGTGTGAGTAGGGGTTGTCTGGGTGAGCCCTGAGCTGAGCCTGAGAGAGGTGGCAGGAGAGCATCTTGGCCAGGGGAGGCATCCAGGCAAAGGTTCAGAGTCAGGGATAGAGATGGAACAGGGGGAAGTAAAGGGGAGTCTGGCTAGAGTGGAGGGTCACTGAGGAAGAGAAGTGAGAGATTCAATGGAAAAGGTGGGGCAGGAAGAGGTGGTGAGGAATGGGGGTGGTGGCACCGCAGCTTTCGAGGTTAACTAACAAGGTCCTCCCCTGCTTGCTAACCATCCTCACAAAGACCCAGCCTAGGCCTGAAGTTCTTTGAGGGCAGAGTGGCTACATCTGGATGTAATAAACTTTCAATAACAAAAACTCCTGAGTAAAATGTCAGTTTTCTCCTCTGCTGTGTGTGGTTCTTATCTTTTTCTTCCTGTTATGTAAATACATTTTGAAAGCACAGCCTGGGTGGCTCAGTCGGTTAAGCGTCCCAACTTCAGCTCAGGTCATGATCTCATGGTTTGTGGGTTCAAGCCCTGTGTCGGGCTCTGTGCTGACAGCTCAGAGCCTGGAGCCTGCTTCAGATTGTGTGCCTCCCTCTCTCTCTGCCCCAACCCACTCACATTCTGTCTCTGTCTCTCTCAAATGTTAAAAAAAAAAAAAAATGAAAAGCACAGCTGGATTCTTGTAGCCTTGGACAGCAACCTAGAAAGATGTAAAATGTCAAGGGGTGGAGGGACCCCTCCCATTTTTCATACAGCACGACTGTGCAGGAAGCAGTGAGTAGAGCCCCACTGGATCGTAGTTACGATGACTCAACACGATGGAGCAAACTCAGTGATGTTTGAATGGGGAGTGGGGGGACAGCTGCAGCCATGCTCACCATCGTGACCTGCTACAAGCCGGGGGCTGCCCTCCCCTCCCCTCTCCCAAGAGCTTTTACACCTTTGATTCTGTAAGTTTTAAGGAGAAACTGCATTAAAAACATCAAGAAAGCCTTAGAATATTTCTTTACGGTTTCTCTTTGTTTTGGCATCTACCTCGTGGGTAGGTTAGTGATACCAAATGTTTCCTGACATCATAACCTTTTTGTGTTTTCAGAGGCAGTAAGGTAGAGGGGTTAAAAACATGAGGTTTGAGCCAGGCTGTTTAGTTTTGAATCCTGGCTCCCCCCACCCCTCTTGCTGTATGACCTTGGACAAGGTCCTTAACTTTTCTGCACCTTGCTTTTTGAAAATGAGGACAGTTAATAATACGTACTTCATAAGGTTATTGTGCAAATTAAGTGAAATGCAATGAAATAACACTTATAAACTGCCGACATGGTGTGTGCCTGATACATCATAAGCGTTCAGACAATGGTCTCTATCATTATTTTCATTTGGGGAAAGGTGAAATGATACTTACATGGTAGCAGATTCTAGGCTCAGCTCTGCCACTAAATTATGTGACAAACTTTATAGACCTTACTTTTTTCATCTCTTAGAGAGTCCAGTAATACCTTACCTCTCTCACAGAGGCTTGGGGTCAAATGTGATCATGAAATGCCTTGAAAAGTATAAAGCAGGGGCTTCCTGGGTGGCTCAGTCAGTTGAGCGTCCGACTTCAGCTCAGGTCATGATCTCATGGTTTATGGATTCGAGCTCCACATCAGGCTCTGTGAGGAGAGCTCAGAGCCTGGAGCCTGCTTCAGATTCTGTGTCTCCCTCTCTCTCTGCCCCTCCCATGCTTGCTCTCTGTGTCTCTCTCAAAAATCATAAACATTAATTTAAAAAAAAAAAGTATAAAGCAGCACACAAATGCCAGTTATTCTTGCTGCTATTACTGTAAGAGGGCTGGTGCAATAAAAATGGGTCCACTTTTATTTATTTTATTTATTTTTTTAAGTTTATTTTTGACAGAGAGAGAGAGTGCAAGCGTGAGCTAGGGAGGGGCAGAGAGGGAGACACAGAATCCGAAGCAGGCTCCAGGCTCCCAACTGTCAGCACAGAGCCTGACGTGGGGCTCAAATCCACAAACCGCGAGACCATGACCTGGGCCAAAGTCAGACACTTAACCGACTGAGCCACCAGGCGCCCATGGGTCCAATTTTAAATGTAAAAAGCATTAGGAATGATTTACTCATGGCAGTTAAGCACATTTGCTTTATCTTTCTTGAAATAACATGGCAGGTTTTCTTCCTTCTAGAAACCTTGGAGAGCTGATAGATCGGTTCGTGGCCGATTTCAAAGCCCAGGGGCCACCTAAGCCCAACACTGATGAAGGGGGTGCTGTGCTCCCCAGCTGTGCTGACCTCTTTGTCTACTACAAGAAGTGCATGGTGCAGTGCTCTCAACTCAGTACTGGGGAGCCGATGATCGCTCTGACCACCATTTTCCAGAAGTACCTCCGAGAATATGCCTGGAAAATCCTCTCTGGCAATCTGCCCAAGTGAGTGCTATTCTTCCTGGTCCGAGTGGTGAAGTAAGATTCTGAATATACCTAAATATGGGAATCTGAGGAAATCTACTCCGAAATAGTTTACTGAACTGCTAAGAGCCTCAATGAGGAAAATACCCTTAGGCCTGAGTTCCCAAGGGCCTGAGACTATTTCCTATCTAATGGGATTCCACAGCTGATCAAGACTGTTAGAGGAAATGCCCACCGTGGCCACCAGCATAGGTCAGATCTTCCCACAGTGGACTCAAGGGAGTCAGTTCCATTATGTATATCTTTAGTTGACATGGTTTCAACAATAGGTTGTTAGCAAAAAAAAAAAAAAAAGGTAGGGCGCTGGTAGCAATAATTTTTAAACAGCATGGGCAATTTCATTCAATGATTGCATACCCTGGGGTGATAAGCACATGGGAGGCAGTAATCTGCTTTTCCCTCGAGCTGAGTGCATTCCAAAGTCTCTCTTATGGTATCTGTGTCTTGCTATACTGGACAGAGTCTAGTGTTTAAAGATCTGGTAGGATTTGGGGGAAGGGGGTTGCGTAGCACAGCCCCTAATTATAGTGACTTCATTGTATTTATTCTGGGACATTAGAATATTGTTATATTGCTTACTAATGGAAATTAATGGTGTTTGACTAGAGCTTAAAGATTTTTGGTTCCATAGCAATTTCAATTATAATAATGCGATCTAAAGTGATGCTTTGGAACTTAGTATTTATAAATCATCCCCATGGCCAAATTCAATAATTCTGGAATTAGTTGCTGTTGTTTTCACTAAAATGTATTGTATATGGGAGTTTTATGTTATTTGGAGGAAAGAAAATAAAATCCTTATGCTGTAGCCAGAGATTGGAAGTAAAAGATATATTTCACCGAGAATTTCTTTGACCACGGTAACATTTTTTTAATTTTCAATAACTTTTATTCTGATCGTCAGAATAATATAAATTTATTATAGTTTAGAAAACACAGAAAAGCACAAAGACAGAAATAAAAGTCAGCTATCATCTCACCACCCAGAGAAGACAAATTCAAATTTTTGGTATATGTTTTTCTGTTGTTTACTTACATATGTAACGTGCGTGATTTTGTGCTCTTGCTCGATTCGCAGTGCTGGGACTATACAGCCTGTAGTTTTAAACCCTGCAGCTTTCACCTAACATCATCCTGTGAGCATTTTCCCACGTGTCCCAGCAGGAAACAGTGTACTCAGCTAGGGTGTTGTTACCAAAGCATCTATTCACAGAAATGGGGGCACGGTGAAAGGCACCAGCAGAGGATTCTGAAGCATCCAAATACCAGGGGGGTAATTGTTAACTACTTTAAAACTCCCTTGAGCGCCTGGGTGGCTCAGTCGGTTGAGCGTCCGGCTTCGGCTCGGGTCATGATCTCGCAGTCTGTGGGTTCGAGCCCCGCGTCGGGCTCTGTGCTGACAGCTCAGAGCCTGGAGCCTGCTTCGGATTCTGTGTCTCCCTCTCTTCTGCCCCTCCCCCACTCATGTTCTGTCTCTCTCTGTCTCAGAAATAAATAAACATTAAAAAAAAATTTTTTTTTTAATAAAAAATAAAAAAATAAAAAAACTCCCTTGAGAGCCAGGGCTGTGGACAAAAGGCTGCGCCACAGAAGAGGGCCACGGTGGGGGCCAGCACCACACTGAAGCAGAGGGAGCAGGAGGCCTTGTTAGTACTCAGCCTTCTCTCTCCCCTCTACCTCTCAAGCCTGGGTGATAGGTCTGTAGAGGTCAGTCTCCTGAGCCATAGAGGAGGGAAGAGAATAGCAATGAATGGATCTGGGAGGCCACCAGACACCGTCCAACACTAGCACATCGTCATCGAAACACTTCACGATGTCGTGATAATCCAGCATACAGAAGAACCTCACCTCACTTCCGAACTTCTAATTGATCATTTAGGTTGGTTTCACTACTTTAGTTATTTTAAGTAACACTCAGAAAAGCATCCTTGAACAGCAGTGGAACCACCGGGTCAAACAGTGTGAACCTTTTTTTTAAGCTCCTGAAATATGCCTCCCGAAGTTTTTACAACTCAGTACTCTGGACCCATAGTGCAAGAGAGGGTCAGTGTCCTCACAACCCTTGTAAGTGCTGGAAATTAAGATATTTTCAAATCTTTGATTCCCAGTAAGACTTGGCAGTTTTAGGGTTACCTTTTTTAACGTTTTATTTTTACGGTAAATGTCATTGAGTTCTGTCTTTTAAAAAATTTAGAATCTCACAGTTGAAATAGCAGGAGGTTTTATAACTGTATTTTTATATTTTGTGGACACATGATTATATCAGTAGGAAGGTGTGAGACAGTCGGGCTTTGGGCAGCAGCCATGCTTTAACATTCACTTTGGTACCCCTCCACAAGCACAGCGTACACATTCCTGTGCAGAAGTTTCCTAACTGAGAGGGGCAATTGGAGAACCAGCTTTTGTGCTACAGAACTCTCGAACTTTCCAGATCAGGAGATTCTAAGCTAAGCAGAGAAGTCACTCAGCCGCCTTCTCTGTGAGTATGAGAGTCATCTTCGTTCATGTGACTGATTATTGGCTTGCTGTTGGAATCGTCTCTTCCTACTTCTGATGGTCAGAGAATTTAAACAGATGATAGTCAAGGTAAGGTCAGTAGGAAAAGGACTCAGTGTACGTAGGTTTGTTTGGACCATGTCCAGCCTTTCCTTCCCCCTTTTCTTTGTCTTAAGATGTGCAGCTACCAGTTCAGGAAGCAAATAAGTCCCAGCCTGACCGGTTCCTGTTCCTTTTCCTCAGAACCACAAGCAGCAGTGGAGGGCTGACCATCAGCAGCCTCCTCAAGGAAAAGGAAGGCTCAGAAGTGGCCAAGTTCACTCTAGAGGAGCTCTGCCTCATCTGCAGCATCCTGAGCACAGCAGAGTACTGTCTGGCCACCACCCAGCAGGTGAGCTGCCCACCACCTCCTTTTCCTGACCCATTTGGGCCTCCTAACTCAGTGGCTGAAACTGTGGGCCCTAACAAGCCGTGTACAACCTTGGTCAGCCACATAAAGGTGGGTCACAGAGGAAAATTTGCAGTCCAGCCGAAAGACGGCCCAGGCAGCCATCTTACAGAAGAGCCTTGTTAAAAGGAGACTGGGCAAGAAAGTATGACTGGTCTCCCCCAGAGTGGTTTAAGTTCCTCAGAGGGCATGCCTTCTGGAAAGTAGGTCAGTAGCACTGTCTCCCGTAGGAGAAAAGTAGCAACAAACTTAACAGTGCTAGGACCCGGCCTTTGGTAGTGATGAGTCACAGCCAGTGATCCCATGCTCAGAAGTGTTACTGGGCTAAGCAGAATCCTTTGGGCTTTCATGTGTCTCCTGAAATGCACACAGCATTCTCAGCCTGCCTAAACAAACAGCCATTGTTTGGACGCTGACGTTCAGGAACTATGAAGCAGGAAAGGGTGATGCCTCTGCTGGAGCTCCCCATTAGCAGAAGGAAGACCCAGAAGAATTTTCCATTCAGCCTTAGACGTGGGATTAGAAGTTCCTTTTCACATTTGGTCTGGAATTCACCTAAGGCCAAGAGAAGGAAAATAATTGGAGAAGGTTCTGCTCTTCCCCCCCTTTTGGGCTTATTATTTACACATGTCTGGATCATAGGAAGGTAGTCATAAATTATGGTTCAGACGGTACAGCTTGGAGTGCCTGTGAGCCAGAGCAAGACTACAGGAGGCCAGAATAAGAAGCGTTCCCCCCAAAACTTCACTGTAAAGGTTTGGCCTCAGAGCCAGAGACGGCAATCCCTTTAGCCCCCAAGAATCCCTAGGGCAGGACAGCAATATTGATGAAGACCTCCAAGGCAGAGAGGTCCCAGAGTTGTGTGGTGAAGAAACACCATTTAACTGTTTTGCATGTGTGCAGAAAAGGAAGGCATACACACATGTGAATAGAATTTTTAAGATTATTTATTTATTTTGAGAGAGAGAAAGAGTGTGTGCGTGCCTTGAGCGCAGAGCCCAACATGAGGCTCGAATCCACGAACTGTGAGATCATGACCTGAGCCAAAATCAAGTCAGACGCTTAACTGACTGAGCCACCCCGGTGCCCCCAAAATAGAGTATTTTAAAAGTAAAATAACCATGGTACCAAAGGGGGAAAAATACAAAATTAATGATTCTTGGGGCGCCTGGGTGGCTCATTCAGTTAAAGCATCCGACTCTTGATTTCGGCTTGGGTCATGATTTCACAGTTCATGGGATCAAGCCCCACGTTGGGCTCTGTGCTGACAGCATGAGTCTGCTTAGGATTCTCTCTTTCTCACTCTCCCTGCCCCTCCTCTGCTCACGAGCTCTCTTTCTGTCTCTCAAAATAGATTAATTAAAAAAAATTTTTTTAGCCTTTATTCACTCTTGAGAGAGACAAGGCATGAGCAGGGAGGGACAGACAGGAGGACACAGAATCCAAAGCAGCCTCCAGGCTCTGAGCTGTCAGCACAGAGCCCGATGCAGGGCTCAAACCCACGAACTGTGAGAGCATGACCTGAGCCGAAGTCAGAAGCTCAACCAGCTGAGCCACCCAGGCGCCCCAATAAATAAATATTAAAAAAAAATAACTCTTAATCTCATTACCATCAAATAATCATATTAGCAATTTGGAGTATTTTCTTTCAGTCCTTTTTCATGAACATAGTTTTGTATGCTACAATCATTTTTTTTCTTTCTGAGAGGCAGTTTATTTAGTTAGTTTGTTCATTTATTTTGAGAGAGAGAGAATGTGTGTGTGGTGGGGGGGAGGGGCAGGGGAAGAGAGAAAGAGAAGGAGATAAAGAATCTCAAGCAGGCTCCACACTGTCAGCGCAGAGGGACACGGACCCTAAGATCATGACCTGAGCCAAAATCAAGAGTCAGATGCTTTACCACCACAATTTTGTATGCTATAATCTTAATTTCCTTCACTCTTACCCCTTTGCTGTTTTTATTGACATCACAGCATTAGCATTTCTCCTGTTGCTATGATATCTTCATTACTAACAATGTTATAGTTCTGTAATATTTCATTAAGGGACAATACCATAAATGATTTAACAGGATCTTGCATAATTATCTGTGCTGTTTCAGGTTTTGCTTCTGTAAGTAAATTCTACAAAGAATATCTAATATGTTTTGCATTATTTTTCTAGAACAGATTCTTTTTTTTTTTTAATGTGTATTTATTTATTTTGAGAGAGAGAGAACACACAAACGGGGGAGGGGCAGAGAGATTGCTGAGACAGCGAATCCCAAGCAGGCTCCACACTGTCAGGGCAGAGCCCAACACAGGGCTCGATCCCTCAAACCAGGGATCATGACCAAAGCAAAAATCAAAAGTCAGATGCTTAACCAACTTGAGCCATCCAGACACCCAGATTCTTAAAGGTTCTAGAAGTACTAGTGGGCCAAAGACCATTTTGATGACTCATGATAGATGTAGCCAAATTTTTTTGTTATAAAAAAATTATTTTTATTGATTATAAAAGTCAGTACATTCTTAGCACCTATACTGTGATCTCTAAATACTATTTTCCCCTAAAAGAAACCAGAGATTCCTGCAGAAATGAGTAATTCCAGGTCTGGGACACAAAATGTACAAGATGAGCCTGGAGCATCATGTTGTACAAAAAGCAAGAAAAAGATCAGAGACTGTGAGAGTCCTTTCAAAAGGATTCAGGAGCCATAATGGGCTTATTGTACAGAAAGATGTGTGCAAGTCCTAACTACCAGTACCTGTGAATGTGACCCTATTTGGAAATAGGGTCTTTGAAGCTATAATCAAGTAAGGATCTGAAGAAGAGATTATTTTGCATTTAGGAACCCTAAATCCAATGACTGGCATCCTTAGAAAGGAGATGGCATCCTTAGAAAGGAGAGGAAGATCTAACAGACACAGGCAAGAAAGCCACATGAAGACAGAGGCAGAGATTGGGCAGATACGTCTATAAGCCAAGGAACACCAAGGATTTCCAGCAACCAGAAGATAGAAGAGAGGCATGGGATAGTTTCTCCCTCAGAACCTCCAGAAGGAACCTGCTCTGCCAACACCTTGACTTTGGACTTGCGGCCTCTGGAACTGAGAGAATAAATGTCTGTTCTGAGCCACCAGGTTTGTAGTAATTTGTTCAAGCAGCCCTAAGGAACTAATACAGGAGCCTACCTGAATACACTCTGCTGGTCAAAGGTGGGTTGTAGAAGCATCAGTGAGAAGTTGACGGCAGTGCATTGAAAACATCAGATGTGTTTAAATCTATGTGGTTACAATGATTTGTTTTGTTTTGTTTTGTTTTGTTTTGTTTTAAGTTTACTTACCACCTTCGAACACACTAAGGAACCACTGGCGTGAATTGAAAACTGGTACAGAGAAAGTTCTTATCCTGTCTTTCCTATTTAACTTAGACTTCAGGATCATGAAATCATTGACAATGGGAGGTATCTCTTTATAGCAGAAGTCTAGCTAATAAGTGAAGAAGAAATGAATTAGAATGTCATTCTTTTATACCTCCTAATGAAATAATGGATCTAGGCATTGACTGTCAATGGCTGCTGACATCACAAAAACAGAGACAAGCGAACATCGTGTATCCGCTGATAGAAATACACAACACCATCATGAAGTAGTTTTCTAAAAAAGAAGAGAAGGAAAAAAAGAACCTGAATCTGATCAAGCTTCTACACGAAACTACAATTCAAAGAAAATACAAGGAACAAGGAACATGTTAATTAATACCCTGTGGCTACAATCAACAAAATCCAAACTGTGGGAAAACTACAGAGCAGACAATCCAGTTTCCTTAGAAAAAAATGGCAGGAAGAAGGCAAGAAGAAATGGAAGGAGATACCTTAGAGACAGGAATCCAAGTGGTGCAGGGCGCCTGGTTAAGTGTCTGACTCGAGTTTAGTTCAGGTCACGATCTCACAGTTTGTTAGTACAAGCCCTGCATCAGGCTCTGCGCTGACCGTGCAGAGCCTGCTTGGGATTCTCTCTCTCCCTCTCTCTCTGGCCCTCCCTCCCTCACATGCATTCCCTCCCTCTCTCTCTCTCTCCCCCCCCCCCCCCAGTCTCTCAAAATAGATAAACTTAAAAAAAAAAAGATCTAAGTAGTGAAGAATTCAAAAATAAAACTTGGAAAACAATGCCAATAATGTCTCACTATTGGCTCATTAATTGTAACCCTTTTACACTTAACGCCTGCATAGGGTGTTGCTTTCACTCATCCAAAGAGATCTTTATGAAGCCTTTACTATGTACCAAGCATAGTATTTGGTGTTAATTAACAGAAGTGAACAAAGTAGATGGTTTCTTACCGTCAGCGGACTTAGAACTAACGGAGAAACCAAGATGATAATAATAAGCCACGATGTAACTTCAGTCTTGTGGTGAGTGCTGGTTAGGGAGTTGCTTACTCAAGTAGCTGCTCAAGGAAGGCCTCTCTGAGGGGAGCTGGTATTGAAGCCGACACCAAGGGTTGGGAGGGGGACTGCCAGGGGAGGAGTGAGGAAGGGTTGGGAGGTGGGGGTGGCGAAGCAAGGAGCCTGGTTAGGAGGGGTGAGCAAGGCTGTTTCAGGGAGAGGAAGCGGAAAGTGTGAAGTGTAAAGGCCCTGAGGGGGAGAGACTGGGTGCGTTCCAGAACCTTAAGCCTTCAGAGTAAGTGAGGCCAGGCAGGCAAGGGGGAAAGCCAGAAGTGGGCCGGAGAGCCAGAGAGGACCCAAATCACGGTTAGAAAGTTTAGATTGTATTTTCAGCGTAACAGAAAAAGGCCGCTGAAGAGTTTAAGCATCGTAAGCCTGCGCTGTCATTTGCTCCACTGGCCCCTTATAAACATGTGAACTGTTTCCAGCTTGTCACTAACATAAGCAAGACCACCAGAGTGTATGCTTTAAGAAAAGAGGATCTTGGGGTGCCTGGGTGGCTCAGTCAGTTACGTGTCCAGCGGCTCAGGTCATGATTTCCCGGTTCGTGAGTTTGAGCCCTGTGTCAGGCTCTATGCTGACAGCTCAGAGCCTGGAGCCCGCTTCAGATTCTGTGCCTCCCTCCCTCTCTGTCCTTCCCCTGCTCGCACTCTGTCTCTCTCTAATATAAGTAAACATTAAAAAAAAAAAAAAAAAAAGGAAAGAAAAGAAAAGAGGATCTTACCTGTTTTGTTCACTGAATAACTCACTCTGTTACAGAGCCTGGCACAAAGCAGGTTTTCTGTAAATTTTGGTTGAATTAACGAACGCTGGAAAGAATACTCGCGTATGTCTGTATATCGTTCTCGTTATTCATTGAAATATATCTCTAGGTGTGAAATTGCGGTTTTAAAGAGTGTGTGTATTTAAATCTCTGCTTTTTAAATAAATTGCATTCCGGAAAGTTACACTAATGTACACACCCCTAAGAGCATTTTTAAGTTTAAGACAAAACATTCATTATTAGAGTTTGTGTACTCAATAGCTTTGGGAGTGCTAGATGAGTCAGTTCCCAGGATGCTTGGAGATGTTTACAATTCCCGGTCAGTTGTCTTCTTCTTTGAGGCGGTTGGGAGCATGGCCAGTGTTTGGCTGTAGGCTGATGGGGGCAGCCTGTGCTTTTTTTGTTGTTTACCTGCGTATCCCCAGCACCTTCGCATAGTGGGTGGCCCATAGCAGTGCTCTCAGTGAATACTTTCACTGAGTTTACTGCCACTTAACCACCAGAGGCTTCCAGTGCTGGTGAGCAAGCCTGCAGTTCATGGAGCAGGGAGGAGCCTAAAAACGGGGGTCTTTTTAAAATTAATGAAGTGAATTGTCAGTGTGTCATAAGAAACGAGTGCAGCCCAGTGCTAAAGGGCACAGGTTCTAGACGAAGTTTGACTCGTGGCCCTACCACGTACTGTCTTGGGGAGGTCACACCTCCACTTTCTCTTCTGTAAAATGGAGATAATAATAGAATCTTCCTCCTCGGGTTGTGAGGATTAAATGAGTCAGTACATGAAAAGTGCCTGGAATTGTACTGAATCATCAAACTCGGTACATGTTAAGTATTCTTATTTATAGCACTCCTTTGGATAATCGTTAAGCATGTTTTTCTCTCTTACTGTTAATAGCTAGAAGAAAAACTCAAAGAAAAAGTTGATGTGAGTCTGACTGAACGAATCAATCTGACCGGAGAAATGGATACGTTCAGCACGTACGTACCTTGCACATATTTGCTTAAGGCCTGCCCTTTACCCCTCACAAAGCAGAATGTCTCAGGCTGTCGGCCTTAGGTCACTACAGAACTTCAGAGGTCCCCCGGGCCTCCTGTTGAATCAGGATGATTCTCCAGTAGCCACTAAGAAAAAGCATTAGAAGTTGGTGCCTCCCACGCTGCCTTCTCACGAGCAGTCATTTTTAGCATACGGGGCCTTTACTGTTGCACTACTGACAATAACAAAAAGAGAAGTCCTCCCTTGGCCATCCTTGTAGGAAGGTCAAGTCCAGGGCCTCCTGTCTGCCCCCCGCCTACCCCAAATCCACAAAGGGCAGCCCTATCTGCAGTGTCTTCCAACAGGAAATGTGAGCATCTTGACTTAGGTGGGGGTAGGGGTGGGGTGGAGGGTGTCTGTCCAAGAGGTTCAAACTGGAAAGCCTTCTCAAAGTAGTCCTTTTGCCAGTACGGCCTGCAATTCATTTGTTGTGGTCAGTAAATAAGACCAGGGCAGGCCAAGCTTCAGCCTGCACATCAAGCACTTACCGAGGAAAAGTCAAGATTCTCCTCCTAAGTTATTTCCTCTCCTTTTCTCAACTTTTTTTTTTTTTTTTCAAGTTCTGATTTAAACATTTGGGGCAAATAGGTGCTTTTGAAGTAAGAAGTGAAGAGGGATTCTGGATGGAGTGATCAGGGGGACTAGCCATGGAATTTTGTGATCTGACTCAGTGGGCACACACCCAAATAGAGGCCAGGACACGGAGCAAGAATGAAGGGCTGCAAGGCTCCTCCTTGTCATCCGTTCCCTTTTGAAATCAAGCTCGAGTTCTTCTGAAGAAATGATGAATCTAACTTTGAGACAAGTCCCTAAAAGATTTGGCAGGGGCCGTGTTGGTAATTGAGAAAGTTAGTCTTTTAAAGTCATGACCACAGTGATGTGTTTGACTTGCAGTGTCATCTCTAGCAGCATCCAGTTGTTGGTTCAAGATCTCGATGCTGCCTGCGACCCTGCCCTCACTGCCATGAGCAAGGTAAGGTTTGGGGAAGTGCCTCTTCTAGCCCTCCAACAGGGACCCCCGGTGGTTCCTGCCAGCCCTTGCCCGTAGCTCCTTGAGGTTCTTCACTGCTTCAGGTATCAGCAGGGAGGAGGATGGAAGTCCTCTAGGAAATCAGTTTATCTTGTACTTTAGGTCAGTTGCTTGTTCTCTGAGAACGAGACAGGGAGCAGGTGTGTTTGGTAAGTCCAAAGGAGATGTCTTTGTTTAGCATCTGATACATGCTGAAAACGTTCATGTGGTCTCAGCAGAATGGGTGGTTTTGTTAGCGCTTATGGCAGGAACTTCTGGCTCTTTCTCAGCTCTGGTATCCGTACAGGATTATTTGGTCAGGTTGTGGACATTGGTTTTCTAATATCATCGTGGCCCATCAGTCAGCCCTGGGCCCTCAGTTCCCTCCTTTAGCACGTGCTGCCTCATGTTACCATTTGCCTTTTACTTGTCTGTGTCTTTTCTTCCTAAAAGGATGTAAATTCCTGAAGTGCCTGGACATATAGGATCTAGAAGAGTCTCTTGTTTGTTGATTAGTTAAGTTGTAAACGGGCAGTTCTTTGTTGATTTTTAACCCAAGTAACATGATGCCGTCCACTCTAGAATTTCTAGAGCAGGGGTCAGCAAACTACAGCCTATAGTCTAAATCTTACCCATTGCCTGTTTTTGTAAATAAAGTTTTATGGGAACACAGCCATGCCCATTCACGTATATATTATCTGTGGGTGCTTTTGTGTTACAGTGGCAGAAGCAAGTAATGAATTAGTAAATAAGTAATGAGACTATACAGCTCAAAAAGCCTAAAATACTTCCTGTCTGGCCCTTTACAGAAAATGTTTGCCAATGCCTGTTCTCGAGTTATCAAACTCTTGTAGCATTCTTAAACTCTGAAGAAAGAACTTCTCTGGAGCCTTCTGGCCATTAGTAGAGTACAGTGGAAAAAACACTGGCCTCAGAGTCAGAGGGACCTAACTCTTCTCATTTTTTTCTCTGGGGCCATTGAGCAAATGACTTAACCTCTCTGGGCCCAAATGAACTCAAGTATGTGAAATGCGGCTCTGTGCCTCCCAGGGTTGTCAGGACGGAACATGAGAATGACTGGCCTGGCGCCCGTAGATGTTGGTGCTCTTGTCGGGAGGAGTGGCCGTGTCACAAGGTTGTGTAAGCACACATTTGGTCTGAATTTGGGTTTGTAGTAGATTGTAAATATTTAACAAAAGTAGGACGAAAACCAAAACTTAAGCTGCAGGGTTTTAGGAAGCTGAGTGGGGAGTCCTGAATAGCTGATGTCACAAAGTTTCTATTCAAAAAGCTGATGCTTTCCACCAGTCAGATGTGCGTGTATATTTCCAGTATTCTCGGTGTTTATGAGCAGAACATGAGCAGGCAAATTGAGGCTAACCCATTTTCTTAAAGGAATATGGCTCTGAAGATTCATCTTTGGGCTCTGATTATCCCCTAGTTGCTGGTGAACATGCACCGTAGCCTGCATCTGATCTGTTCCAGCTGCCATCTCCCCTGAACTGCCACACACTTTAGATTGGAATGCAGCTGGGGGAAGAATTTTTACATTTAACAAAGGAAGAGGGGATTTTTTCAGTAAAATAACAGTTGTAGGGGGGGTTTCACACTCCAGGTGTTGCTTATATGAACTGTCAGTTCATTAGTGGATTTCCCTCAAACTTCCCCCCACCCACCGCCTCGGACCACCACCCATTTCTCTCCAGACCCACACCAGCAAATATTAACAGAGACCATACCTCCAGAATCTTTTGTTTATATCATAGGAAAACCACAGACTAGGGAGCGCAGCAGCTGGGAAGCCATTGGTCTTTGTCTGAGCCTTCTGGAGTTCTAGGGAAATGAGATCCATGTGATGAAAATGACCAGATACAAACAAGCCGAGTGGTCACAAATTGATTCAACATACACTCTTTGTTATTTGTGCCTGCCATCCTGTTTTGTGTAGTTTCTTCCAGGATTTTTTTTCAAACTTCTATTTTGTGATCATGCTTATTTCTGTCTCTGATTCCACCTTTTTTGGTGCTAGTTGGACAGTTCAATTCAGACTCTATCTAGCACGGCGCTGGGAGTTACAAGGCCGGGAAAGACATGGACCTTATCCCAAGGTGCTTAGATTCCACAATGTGCGGGATAAGGGATGTATGAGATGAGAGGAATGCCCAGGTAACAGCAAAAAAGGTATGAGGAAATCAGTATGTGAGAGAAGTACAAAATGTGCCCTCTTTAAAAGAGGAGAGAGTTCATCTCTCTGTTCACATCAGGTGGGGAAACAAAGAAAGCCTTCCTAAGGAAGTGGCATTTGAAACAGACCACAAGAGATGGTGAAATTTGGAACGAATTTGCGATGAAGAGGGCGTTCCAAACAGGGTGACAATATGAGTAAAGATTTATAAAGTTAGGAAAAGCTCTGAACTTTGTCAAAACTGCCAATCTCATTACCCATCTTTGGAGTTTCACAGAGCACTCTGCACTCATGCTTCCGTAGTCAAGATCGGAAACAGGAAATTGGCTGCCCTCAAGGGGTGTCTATCCTGGTGGGGAGAAAAGTTCGAAGAATTGATGCTGTAAATAAATGGATTTTATAAATAGTGAGAAAACGAGTGTTGGGCTTGCCAAAGTGGAGTGGAGTTAGAGGATTCTGCGTTGGTGAAAGAAGGCTTGACAAAATGGGTGGAGCCAAGCAATTTAATTCTGTTATTCAGCTGGGAAGACACGTCATTTTTGTCGAAGGCACCCCTGGGTAGCAGGTAGAGCTTCCATTATTTGTCCCTTCGCTGCCTTGTTCATTCTGCCACCCCTGTGCATATACCTGTACTCCAGCCTCCCAGCCACTCAGCCACTCCTGCTCCCCTGGATGCATTACTTTTTGGGGATGGGGCAGCTTCCATGCATTTCTCATTCTGTTCTTTCTGCCTAGAATTCCCTTCCCATTATTGCCTGCCCAACGAGCGCACCCTTTAAGATCTAGTTCCAATGTCTGTCCCCTTTTTAAAAATCAAGGTATAATTCGCATACCACAGAATTCACCCTTTTAAAATGTATAATTCAGGGGCGCCTGGGTGGCTCAGTCAGTTGAGCATCCAACTTCGGCTCAGGTCATGATCTCACGGTTCATGAGTTCAAGCCCACATTGGACTCTGTGCTGACGGCTCAGAACCTGGAGCTTGCTTCTGATTCTGTGTTTCCCTCTCTCTCTCTCTCTGCCCCTTTCCCACTTGTGCTCTGTCTCTCTCTCAAAAATAAGTAAACATCACAAAATAAATTTTAAAAATGTATAATTCAGTAGGTCTTAGCATGTTCCCAAGACTGTGTAACCACCGCCACTAACTCCAGAATATCTTCATCACGCCAAAAAAAGAAACCTCCTACTCATTAGCAGTCACTTCTTATTTCCCTGACAGCCACTAATCTACTTTCTGTCTTCGTATTTGCCCGATCTGGACATTTCACATAAATGGAATCATACAACATGTGGCCATTTGTGACTGGCTTTCTTCACATAGCCTAATGTTTTCAGTGTTACTCTATGTGGTAGCATGTATCAGGCTTCCTTTTTATGGCTGAATACTATTCCATTGTGCAGTTAGACCACATTTTGTTTATCCATTCATCAGTTGATAGACATTTGGGTTGTTTGCGCTTTTTTTTTAAAGTTTTATTTATTTATTTTGAGAGAGAGAGAGAGAGCACAAGAATGGGGGAGGGGCAGAGAGAAAGAATCTCAAGCAGTCTCCATGCCGTTAGCACCGAGCCCAACTTGGGCTCAATCTCACGAACCACAAGATCATGACCTGAGCCAAAATCAAGAGTTGGACGCTCAACCGACTGAGCCGCCCAGGCACCCCAGGTTGTGTCCACTTTGTAACTTCTATGAATAATACTATGAATATTCACATACAAGCTTTTGTATAGATATGTTTTCAGTTCTCGAATATATACCTAGGAGTGGAACTGCTGTATCATGTGGTAGGTCTGTGCTTAACATTTT
Source organism: Panthera leo (assembly GCF_018350215.1). NCBI lineage: Eukaryota > Metazoa > Chordata > Mammalia > Carnivora > Felidae > Panthera > Panthera leo. Next base: position 15,622,587 of record NC_056692.1, on the reverse strand, counting down.
GAGAAACTGCCGAACTGTGTTCCACAAGTAGCTGCACCATTTTACGTTCCCACCAGCAACAGTCAGGGGTTCTAAAATGTCTGTATCTTTACCAATGCTTTATTTTTAACATAGCCATTCTATCTCATTGTGGTTTCAGTTTGTATCTGCATTTCTCCGATGACTAAGATGTTGAGCATCTGTATATCTCTTTTGAAGAATTGTCAGTTCAAGTCCTTCATCCATTTTTAAACTGGGTTGTCTTTTTATTGTTGAGTTGTAAACTTCTTTTTATAGTCTGGATAACTATACTCCTTATCAGATACATGATTTGCAAATATTTTCTCCTTTTCTGTGAGTTGTCTTTTCACTTTCTTTATTGTATTTATTTATTTATTTGTAACATTTATTTATTTTTGAAAGAGAAAGACAGAGACAGAGTGTGAGCAGGGGAGGGGCTGAGGGAGAGGGAGACACAGAATCCGAGGCAGGCTCCAGGCTCCAAGCTGTCAGCACAGAGCCTGACACAGGCCTCGAACTCACGGACTGCGAGACCATGACCTGAACTGAGGTCAGACGCTTAACCGACTAAGCCACCCAGGAGCCCCTCAGTTTCTTGATTATGTACTTTGAAACACTAAAATTTTTAATTTTGTTGAAGTCCAGTTTTTATATTTTTTCCTTTGGTACTTGTGCTTTTGGTGTTCTAGCCAAGACACCATTGCCTAATCCAGAATTACAAAGATTTACACCTGTATTTTCTTCCAAGTTTTTTGTAGCTTCAGCTCTTTCCATTTGGGCCCTCAATCCATTTTGAGTTAATTTTTGTATATGGTGTAAGGTAAGGATTCAGCTTTTGTTCCTTTGCATGTAGATATATAGCTGTCCCGGTACCATTTGTTGAAAAGACTTTTCGTTACCCATTGGATGGTCTTGACACTCTTGTTAAGAATCAGTTGACCACAGATGTACAGGTTTATTTCTGGACTTTCAATTATATTCCATAGATCCATTATGTCTGTCTTTATGCCAGTACCACACTGTTTTGATTATTGCAGCTTTGTTCTTGTTTTTGTTTTTTTAGGGTTTTTTTTAATGTTTACTTATTTGAGAGAGAGAGAGAGAGACAAAATCCCAAGCAGGCTCCGCAATGTCAGCACAGAGTCCGATGTGGGGCTTGAACTTATGAACTGTGAGATCATGACCTGAGCCGAAGTCGGACGCTTAACCAACTAAGCCACCCATGTGCCCCAATCATTGCAGCTTTGTAGCAAGCTTTAAAATCGGAAAGTGTGAATCCTCCAAGTTTATTCCTTTTCGAGATTGTTTTGACTATTTTGATCTCTTGCAATGTCACCGTTTTTGTCTTCCCCGCAGTGTCCTTCTCTGTGAAGCACCACAGTACCTAGACCATCTCTCTACTCTGTTATACAATTCTTTTTATATCTGTCTCCCCTGTTAAGCTTTGAACAACTTGAGAGCTGTGTCTTGCTCACTTTTGGATCTCCATGGCATAGCTTAACAGTAGTATTCCCTAAATGCCTTTGACGGTAAAGAGGGCAAGAAGAAGAAAGAACTAAAGTTTGTGGACACCCATTTGACCAAAGAATGGTGACAAAGTGAGTCACAGATAACCCTACTGAACGGATTTAGCTGGACAGAGCTGGTAGACATAGAGTGTCTCTTTAGGAAATGGCAGGATCAGAGACCCTGAAACCTTTCGGCGCATGCAAGTGCTGTTGAAGGTATGATGCTCCTTGATAGTACTCAATAGCAGGGCTCCTAACTTCCAACAAGTAGCATCCTGGAGCTGGTTGAAGGGAGGTCGGAAATAGGAAATGCCCACATCTAGCTGTTCGCCCCCTAAGCGTGGGCAAGAGCCCTGCTGCTAGAAAAGGAGAAGAAAACACAGAGTGGCAAAGTTTGGTAGAAAATACACAGGAAGAGCCTAAAACAGGCCAGGCCTGTGTGAAGGAAGTAAAATATGGTAAGAGTTTAGTGGTCTCTCTGAAACGATAATTTTGAGATTACAGTAATGTGGATAAGTTATATCAAAATTTCAGACCATTTTTCCCTCCTGTGTTGCATTATTTTCTTAGATGAGCTCTATGAGATAATAGTAAGTAGTTATTTACATGGAGCACTTTACCGGGAATCAGCACCCAAATGCGGTATCTCATTTAATTCTGACAATAAATGTATAAGGTACCTCTCTTTCACAGATAAGGGAACTGAAACTCAAAGAAGTTAAGTCCCTTGTCCCAGATCTCTTAGCTAGCATGTAGGAGAGCCAGGATTCAAATTCAGGTCTGTCTCTCAGCTGGATTATACTACACCATACATACAGAATGAGCAAACGTGGAAACTGAAGCCAAATTAGCTTCAGTAACTTGCCTGAAACTAGAAGGGCCCTAAGTCAGTGTGTGCCCGGGACTGCTGGGCTCACGAAAATCGTCATGCCTACCTGACCGCGAGTCTTCAGGCATTCACAGGCACCCTGTTGGATGTCTGTCTTCAGCTTTTCTCGATCTGACACTGTGACTTTCCTCCTGGGGACGAAAATGGGCTGAGCAGCCAACCCAGGCGTTCTCTGGTTCGCATATTTCTCACTGAAAAGGAAGGAATTGTCTTTCTGGTGTGTGTGTTTTCCTTTTCATAATACGCCCAAAGCCACGTAGCCTTGTAACGGTGAAGCCAGAAATAAAACCAAGTCTCCCCAGTTTTTGAAAAGGTAATTGTTTGAAGTGCTTTAGGAGAAATACATTGTTTGAATGTGAATTCTATAAATCTTTAGCAATTAGCCATTGTAATTAGGCTTTACAAGTAGGATCTTTAAAAATTCTATGGCTTCCTTAAAAAGAGACCATTGGTCCCATGGTACCCTCCTCAAGGTGTCCTTTTTCCTGGGGCTACTCACATCACTTGGTTGAAAGAATCTAACTCTCGGTCCAAAACCAAGCACACTTAGTTTTTGCCCATTAATAGTAGTTTTAGAAAAAAACGGAAAGAAGAAACTGAACAAATTAAATTTCCTTACGGTCTGGCATGTAATTTCTATTAGGTTTCAAGACTGAACGTGTGCTAATCTAGGAGGCTGCATTACTATCCCCCAAAGACATTTTGAAATAGCTAGAACAGTCCTCAAATCTGTTCTCATTTTCCTCTGTCATTGAAATGTAGATCTATTACAGGAGGCCCGCAGAACTCCATCATAAGAAATCCTGAAGTTCACCTTCCACTTAACAATTGAAGCACATCTTTCTTTTTTATAAAAGATTTCTTGGGGCGCCTGGGTGGTTCAGTCGGTTAAGCATCCGACTTCGGCTCAGGTCATGATCTCGCGGTCCGTGAGTTCGAGCCCCGCGTCAGGGTCTGTGCTGACAGCTCGGAGCCTGGAGCCTGTTTCAGATTCTGTGTCTCCCTCTCTCTCTGACCCTCCCCCGTTCATGCTCTGTCTCTCCCTGTCTCAAAAATAAATAAACGTTTAAAAAAATTTAAAAAAAGAAAGATTTCTTTTTTCATTATGACCAAAGCAAATCACCTTTATTGTAAACAATTGTATAAAAAATACAGATTTTTAAAAAGAAGAAAATTTAAGTCACTCGTATTCTTTTTAAAATTTTTTTTTAATGTTTATATTTATTTTTGAGACAGAGACAGAGCATGAGCAGGGGAGGGGCAGAGAGAGAGGGAGACACAGAATCCGAAGCAGGCTCCAGGCTCTGAGCTGTCAGCACAGAGCCTGACATGGGGCTCAGACTCACAAACCGCAAGATCATAACCTGAGCTGATGTCGGACGCTGAACCGACTGAGCCACCCAGGCGCCCCCAAGTCACTCATATTCTAGCCAATAGATTTATGTCAGTCTTTCTCTTTATGCATATAGTGTTTAAATAGAAGTTTATACTTTATATACAGCTTCATAACTTTTTTTCTCATTTAGCAGGTTTTAATAGTTTTCTGTGTTGTTTAATCCAGAGCTACTGTATTTTTAGTGATTGCATAGTATTCCATAGGACAGAGTATTTATTGTTAAAGCCGTAGCAACAGTTAACATTTACCATGGAATTAATACCTGACAGGCACTATGTTAAGAGCACTTAACGTGTTATCTTTCAACAACTGTATGGATTACAGATATCATCACCCCAATTTGTATAGCCAAGAAAACCGAGGTTCGGAGAGGTTAGGTAGGTTAGGTAACTTACCCAGGTCACACACTTAGTGGCTTGCACAGGACTGGCAGACTCCACATTTCCTCACTTTAAGTATTCCAGTGGAGTCCTGCCCTTAAAATGTATGTCATCAACTCAATTTTGATCATTCTTTCCAATTATTCATGTTTGAAAACAGTCTGGCGACGGACAACCTCATAAATGCGCGTGTGTGTGCATGTGTGTGTCTTCTAAACATTTGTAATTATTAGCCTCAGATTAATTGCCTTAAAGGGAATTGCAGAGATCAAAAGCTATGTAAAATGCTAAGACTTTGGGTAGATACTTTCAAATTGTATTTAAGAAAAGGTTGTACAAATTCACCTTCCCATTGGCCTAGCAGTAAGTAGGAAAAATATATATTTATCTTCCAAAAGCCTTCGTTACTCCACTTTCTGTTCTGGGTCTTGTTGGTTTTCCCGTCGGAGTCAAGGCGCATGTGTCCTCTTCCTCTGTACCGCCATCACCTCTGCCACATCACCTGCGTTCGTGCGCCTCATACAGAGATTTTGCTTGCGCCAATTCCTTCCGCTAATTTCAAGTTCGTTTAGGGTGGTAACACTTTAAAAGCAACATGGTAAAATGGAAAGAACATGGATTTCAGAGTCAGACAAACCAATTTCTAGATCTCAGCTCTGTTAACTTCTCAGTTATGTTTCATTAGGCAAATCCCTGTCCTCAAGCCTGTCTTATCTATAAAGCAGGAGTATTAATACCTCCCCTACTGTATTATTGTAAGCAGGAAGTTCATGTGAAAATGTCAATCACATGATGCCCGGTACATAGTAGGTGCTCAAAAAATTTCCTTCTCCCTTTTTATTCCCCACACAATGCTGGTCCAGTGTTATGCACACACAAGGTACCTGTAAGTGTCGCAGGTGCTTGTTGTAGGAGTAAAAGTAGCCCAGACAAGCTTTAGAGTATGTGTGTGTACCTGGGCAAAGGCTGGTGCTTGGGGCCAGTGGCCCAGCAGCCTACACCATCTAGTTCTAGCCATGGATCTAGTTCCATGATCAAAATGAATAGGTGGGAATTTGAACTTGAGGAAAATTAGTTTCTCAGGAGGCCTCTTTCCAAGCTTCATATAGCAATAGAGAAAAGTTCCAAAGTAAGCTACTTATGGAGCTTTGCTCTCTGACTGGTGGATTGGTCAGAATTCTCTGCTACAGTGGGCCTTCTCTAGGAAGCAGTTATTCTCCCCAGCCTTCCTGTGAAGCATTAGCATCAGTCACACACTCCTTCCTCAGGTGGCAGAAACCGTGGTTGAGCCCCTGCCCCTGTAGCCTCTTCTGTAGCTAAGTGTGATCATTTCCTTGGGTGCTGCTTCTGTCAATCCTGTATCTTAGTTACAGCTTCTTTTGCAAACTGTTTTTCTTCTTGTTTATATAGTAGCAGTATTATGCAACCCCACCTACACTAAAAGCACAAGAGGAAAACTTTAAGTAGGGAGGGGTAAATTCTTTCTTTTAATATTTTATTTTTAAGTAACCTCTACACCCAACACGGGGCTCGAACTCACAACCATTGGATCAGGAGTCACATGCTCCTCCAACTGAAGCAGTCAGGCACCCCTGAAGGGGTAAATTTTAAATGTCAAATGCAAAGTTTACCTGGAAAAGTCGGAATCTTATTTCTACTGATGGCTTTTCATGATGTTTGTTCTTCCAGTGCAGGCTAATTTTTGTTTCCTTTTTTGACAGAGAACTTTGCTTGATCACTGTATATTTCATTAGCTTCTCCCTGAGAAACGGGGCTTGGCTTACATTAAGGCCCAGGAATTGCTTTTGTTACTTTTTTTTTTTTTTTTTTTTAAACAATCATCTTGGAAACAGCCTGGTGTCGTAGTGCTTGGCTTTAGACAGACTTGGGTTGTCTCCACTGTGTTATTTACCAGCTGTGTGACTTTGGGCAAGTTACCTAACCTCGTTGAGCTTTTGACTATCCTCATCACCAGATGAGCTCATGTGTGAATAGTAAATGAGATAATGTATACAAAGTGCCAGGCAAAGCAACCTGCATACGGTGGGTCCTAATGTCAGCGTCTTGGGCCATTCCGGTTACAACTTAAACCCTAAGTTGTCTGGGATGGGCAAGCATCAACCATCTAAGGCAGTGACTGGACAGAATCACTGCTAATTACACTTTGCAGATTTTTTTTAATAGTAAAGCCAGTGTCAACTTTCATTGTTCTCCAGTACTTTAAATTGTTTTCTGACATGGGGCACCTGGATGGCTCAGTCAGTTAAGCAACTGACTCTTGATATCAGCTCAGGTCATGATCTTGCAGTTCATGAGATCAAGCCACTCAATCAGTGCAGAGCCTGCTTGGGATTCTCTCTCTCTCTCTCTCTCTCTCTCTCTCTCTCATAAATAAATACATACATACATACATACATACATACATACATACATACATACATACATAGTTTTCTTATGTCATTAAGCTGACTTAAATTTAAAATCCCAAATCTACTTGACTTTTGCTAATACTTTTAACTTGACGAGTGGAGTCATAACTGACTATTAAACCAAACCTGATCTTTTCACATATATTCCAAATGTGGATGTGTACTGACATAGCCAGTAAGAGGGTTTAGCTCACCAGTGAGAACTTGAAGTCCAGCGTCCCACGCTTTGTCTTGCTTCAGAGCTGCTTTGTAATCAATGACAGGGCACGTCACCACCTCCCTTTATGGTTGTCTTCTGTTAATGGAGACCTGTGATGTATAGATAATTACTTATCAACTTTGTGAGATGCTGAAATGTAAAATGTTGCCAACCTGGACAACAGTAGTCATTACAGTGCAAGAGCTTGGTGGCCGGTAGAGGAAGGGGCATCGAGCCCTCTTCCCGGGTTGCTGTGTTTACACAGGGCCTTGGGCTCCACGTGGTGCTGCCAGCTGGGGAAAAGAAGGTGAGGTGCAGACATTAACAGCATCTGTCAATTTTGGCCTCACCCCATGAGCTCATTTAAGATCTCCTGAGATGCTTTTTGTTCAGATGGGTCAAATCTCTAAAATCACATGGGAAAAGAAGCCTTTTGAATAAGATAAAAAGATAATGGAGGAAAACATGACACATAGCCAAAGCATTAGAATATAAAGTCGGTTCATATTAGAACCTTCTACTGTTCCTCCATGGTTTGTTTCTAATTTTCCCCAGTAAAAAATTAGAGACTTTTTTCTATCTGGCACTTTGTTGTGAAACCTTGCATAAGACTTAATGTCGCTGGGCCTTGGTTTTCTTATGTGTAAAATGAAGACAGAAGTTCCTTCCTGCTTTTTTATATGCTTACACATACGTAAAGCTTTTAAAATATAAATATCTGCTGATTTGGGGGCACCTGGGTGGCTCAGTCGGTTAAGCATCCGACTTCAGCTCAGGTCATGATCTCACGGTCCGTGAGTTCGAGCCCCGCATCGGGCTCTGTGCTGGCAGCTCAGAGCCTGGAGCCTGCTTTGGATTCTGTGTCTCCCTCCCTCTCTCTCTTTCTCTCTCTCTCTCCCTCCCCCCTCCCCCCTCCCCCACTCACGCTCTGTCTCTCCAAAATGAATAAACATTAAAAAAAACTTTTTTAATTAAATATCTGCTGATTTGAAGAAACATTAGAACAAAACATGGAGTCATTATAGCTTCCCAGGAGCTGGGGAGCCATCCATGTACAATATGATTCTTTTAAACAAGTTCCCTCAGTATTGAATTTTTCCTTTCCCCAAGAGCTCTATAAAAACACTAGTTCTCTTGCCAGAGACATCAAGGCCTCAGAACTACCGCCCTCCTTCTATGAACATATTATATGGTTTGTGTTTGGCTTAGGATCTTTTTAATAGCCCAGCTCCATTCTGAGAGGCTGACTCAGCAGAACTCCTCCAGCACATTCCTGCTCTTTTCAGGATTAAAGTGCCCATTTGCTGCCAGCTTCGGGGCAGGCTGGGAGCCCACACTGCCTCTCTTCTCCTGTACGCATCCAAGCGGGGAGAGGCTCCACGGCGCTCTTCTTGCCCTGTCTTTCCGGAGCATGTCTCCTGATTCTCCTCAGGTGGTTACAGCTTGAGCCAGTCAGGTACCTCATTTGTGTCCATGGCCTGCCCAGGGACCACTCAGGTCCTCTCAGTGATGCTGGTGTGCCCCCCGCCTGCCATTCACACTACCCCGGGTGCTTCCTTCCTGCCCTGTTCCACATGCCGCTGTCCTACCCTCTCATCTGCCCCCTCGTACTTGCCAGACATCTTTCCTTTCCCTGGACTGAAACCCCAACATAATCTCGAAGGTTTTAGGAGTAAGGTTTGAATGTTTTGCTATGGAAGAGTTCAGTTATGTACAAAAGTAGAGAAAACAGTACCACAAACCTCATGGACCCATCACCCAGCTTCACCGATGTTTCATCTGCTCCTCCTAATCCTAGATTATTTTGAAGCACGTCTCACACGTCCCGGCATTTCTAGCTCCCTTTTTTCAAAATCCTCACCTCCTTACCGTTGACTTGAGAGAAAGGCCTAAGTAACTCTCGTCCACGTTTCATTTCACTTAGCCCAACCACCCCTCCGATCTCCCAAGCTACCAACCTGCTCAGAAATGGATGTGCCTCCCCTGTTCTCCCACAGTCCTTTCCCGGTGCGACAGCGGACAGCGGTGCAGTCCGGTTCACCTGCCTGGCGAGGGTTCCATTACAAGTTGGCCACTTAGAGGGGCAGGGAAGGCTATTTGAAGCATGAGGGGGACAGTGTAGAAAAGGGTACCTGAGTCACATCTCACGGATAAGGATGAGGTGGGTCTGCTTGCTTTTATTCACCATCAGCCACTACAGACGAAGTAAGACAAACTGCCCAAAATAAAATGGCAGCTGTGGTCGCAAGCTCTTGCCTCACTGTCACTCCACCTGCCCTTCCCCAGCGACGTGGAAGACTGTCCTCCCGCGAAGGATCTAAAGACTTGTCCTCCCTTATCTCTGTTTGCAGATGCAGTGGCAGAATGTGGAGCACGTTGGTGACCAGAGCCCTTACGTCACCTCTGTCATCCTTCACATTAAGCAGAATGTCCCTATCATCCGCGACAACCTGGCCTCCACCAGGAAATACTTCACTCAGTTCTGCATTAAATTTGCAAAGTAAGTCCTGGAACATTCCCATCACTGGGTTATTCTGAGTGCCACACTTACCGCCAGCATGCTCACCACCCAGGTGTCCCGCCATCCAGCTGGAATTCATTCTGGTGCCTGTAAACAAACATTTTTTCGTGCTCCAAAGAAGGATAATAAAACGAAGTCCACTACTCAAAGTCATAGACAACAGTAACAGCAGGACAGTCACCAACCACATGAAGACAAACTCAGATGAGCTGGGGAAACTGTTTTGAATTAGGTGGACGTAACAGTGCCCCTGCCTCCCCACAGGTTCGGATAATTAAAATTATTTTTCACTGATTTCAGTTATATATTTTGTCTCCAACTAGATTCTAAACTATTTTTAGGGTAGGGACCATCAGTTCTACTTCTTTGAAGCCTTCTCTTCCTCCTTCCCCATAGTACTTATTGCTGGGGCTGCCAGAATTGATCTGCTGCTGGACCTCCTGGAGTCCGGGGAAGGTACTAGAAATTGGGAAGAGCAAGTCAGGGAGCCCCACTGCCAAAGGACATGTAGTGAACACTGCACTGCTTGTCTTTCTGCTACGTCCTTGTGTGTGGCCATTTCTGGCTTGACGTTTGGAAGTGGGGATACAGTTTGGGCCTTTGCCAGTCAGCATCTGGCTGTAGCACTGTTTCCCCCGAGACGAGGCAACGGAGAGGGTCAGTGCCTCCTCCGACTAGCCAGCCAACACGCGTCTTGGCACACGCCACCAGGAAGAGCTTCGAGAAGGTCAGCCTGTTCCCAGCTACTGTATTTAAGTTGTCCTCATCCAAGTCCCAAAGGGGGGTTTAGGGCTCCAAGTTTCTGTCCTCCCCAGATCTCTCCCGGCTTGTATTCAATTAAGGCCTTCTCTCTCTCCCTCACAAATAAACCCGAAGGAACAACGGTTATGGAGAGCTTGTGGCATGAGCTTCGTTTCCAGTTTGTCAAGAAAGGATCGGGTGGACTCCCCGGGGAGGCATTAACGTTTGCAATATGGTGGACGAACCGGGAGTTGACATTCCCTACACCCTCTGAGTGCTCATCGGTGTGTGTTAAAAACATTGCTGATAAATCATGCTGTGACACTCCCTGTACCCTTGGTAGAAACAGTCTCTGTACAATTTCACTGTGGCCCAAAATCTCCAGTATGGTTGCACAGGGGTCTGAACTAATGTTAAAGAGAACAAGGAGTCATTTACTTAGCTAGTCCCGGTATCAGCCTCACGTTCTGTCAGAGCCCTTTGATTTTATTGCTAAGCTTCTATTGGATGAGCTAGGAAGACGATGCCCATCTCTCATATCTGGAAGTTTAACCTCTGATAGGAAAAGTGGTCTTCTGATTTAATCCATGGTACCCTCTCATCCTTGTAAATCCCAGCCAAAGACTAGAAACCTCAGAGATGGCGCTGTGAGAAGATCCTTCCCCATCAAAAGCAATGGCCGCCACTGCCCCTTGGGGCTGGAGCAGCCTTGGGCAGTTACCCATCACATTGCCAGCACCTCTCCCCACTATGACATGTCTCTGGTCCCTAAATTTTCCCCACCCCACCCTTGTAGACTAGCACACAGAGCCAATTCAAGCGTACAACCGAAGCCCTCTGGAGAGAAGTAACTTAGGTAATAAACTGTACCATTGTGATTAGTCATGAATTCAATGTCATGTTTTTTGTTTGGCCTGGCTCTGATGTAGAGCACTGAAGAATCCCTTCTGCATGGCCCCTGTTCTCCCTCCTGGTCAGCAGACCTCCCCCTGGATCAGATCTCTAGAGTTTAGGTTTCTTTCCCTTTAACTTCCTCTCTTATCGCATCGATGCAAGCCATACGTATTTCCTTTTGCCTCCATTTGGTTTCTGAAGCAATAGCAGTCTTTCCTGTTTTGACATCACAATCACAAGCAACTTCCCTCATCCACTAAGCTGATTCTCTTCCATTCAATAATGGGGATCGTAAAACAAATCTCTTAATAGTGGTTGAGAGGATAAAATGAGAGGTCTTGTGTAAACTTCCGTGCTGGTACCAAGCTGACATTCAAAAAGTGGTAGCTGCTACCATTTTAATTTGTTATTACTTATTATTTATTTAACATGCAGTCATTTGAGCACCTGCTCTGTCCCAGACATAGAATTAAGTGCTTTGGCTTAATAGACGTGGTCCCTGTTTTCATTTGCCGTACAGTCTAGTGGAGGGAAATAAACATGTGAGCAAATAGCATCGTGAGGAAGTTTCTGCTAGGCTAGAGGTCTGTGAACTCTGTGTAGAAGATGGCGGAGGTGACTGAGGAGAGGCTTCATAAGGAGAGAGGTCCTGGAGCAGGGTGCAAGAGCTGTGTGGGTACTGACCCACAAGGTCGTAGGGAAGGGCATTCTGGGCACAGGGAGCCGTGTAAGCAGTCACAGAGGCAGTAAGTAGCCTGCAGGATCAAGCCTAGGGGGCCACAGCTTAGCATGAGAGGCTAGAACAGAGAATCAGGACAGTCATGGAAGGTGTCGTCTGCAGCCATTTCAAGAATTTGAATCAGGGAAGGGGCTTGAGCATATGGCATCTGAAAGAAATCCCTTTGACAGCCGATGGTTACCAAAGATGAGACCGAAGGCAGGCAGAGACCGGTTAGGAAACAGTTGAAAGAGCTCAGGTGGGAAGAGGAAGAGCAGTAGTGTCAGGAGTCTGGGCGAGGGAGCGCCGGGGAAGGGCTGGGAACTGATTGGACATTGGGATGGAAGGCTGAGGGCGCCGGCTCGGGTCACTCCTGGTTTCTGGCTCAGGTGACTGGGTAACGAGATCAGGTCCACTGAGCCTGGGTTCCAGGGTGGGGCTGAGTCCTGGCCGTGCTGGAATTGAGGTGCCAGTGCTGTTCCAGTGAGACGGCCGGTACTTCGTCGGGTATTAGACATTAGAGTGGGCACCAAGGTACAGGAGATGGCATAGAGAGACCCAGGAGGGTGGAGTCATGGGCCTGAGAGCAGCTTTTGAAGAGTAGGCGATGAGGGTGCTAGCCAGCCTTTCTCTTGACCTCCACATCCTGTTTTATTATCGTTCCTTCGCGGGCCCTGTGTTCCGCTGGTCAGTCCAGTCTGCATCTGCCCTTGATTATAGGCATTTCTAGTTCCCACACCTTCCATTCCGCACCAGTACAACTCAGCTTTCCCTACTCAGGCCCTGCAGTTTATTCTAAAAAAGGCCTCATGATCTATAAAAATTACTTCTCCCTTTCCCCAAACCAGTTGCCCTTCAGTCCCCAGTAAATTTTTCAGAGATCATGTATTTTTTCCCTTGTTCTGACAGTTACTCCGTTAGCAATTCCTTCCTATCTTTGCATTTAACACCCTATAACCATGTCACTATCATGTCTGTTAGGGTGATTTTCAGCTGCTAGTAATAGAAGCCTGACTTAAACTCACTTAAGCATAAGGTGAACTTTGTATTTCTTGCAACCAGGAGATCAGAGGTAGGACACATCCAAAGATGGTTGCTTCAGTGGTTCGGCAATGTCATTAAGGACCCACGTTCCTTATGCCTCTGCTTTCCTTGGGGCTGGCTTCATCCTTAGAATGGTGGTAAAATGGCAGCTCTAGATGTTTTATTCAAACACAAGAATACCCTGAAGAAGGAGAGAAACTCTTGCCCGGGCCATGCAGTGAAGTCCTTTCCTCCAGTCCGATTGTCCAGCTTGGAGTGTGTCCCCCATCTCAGGACCAACAGCAGTCAACAAGGGAATGCCATGCTCTGATTGGCTGAGGCTAATCAGAACTCACCTCTGCAGTTTAGGAGCGATCAGCTTTTCCCCATCATCTCAAGACCTGAGTAAAACGGGGGCTTTGGCTGGAAAGAAAAAGAAGACAATGGATGCTGGGAGGCCACAGTAGCATCTACTTCAACTTCTCAGTTTTTGTATAGAAGGAAGTGAGGCCTTAAAAAAAAAAAGTTTCTGGGGCACCTGGGTGACTTAGTCGGTTAAGCGTCCGACTCTTGACCTCAGCGCAGGTCTTGATCCCGGGGTTGTGAGTTCAAGCCCCAAGTTGGGCTCCATGCTGGCCATGGAGCATACTTTAAAAAAACAAAACAAAAACAAATTTCTACAGTCCTTTACCAAAGAGAGAATGAAGCCTAATTTGTCCCTTTTTTTTTCTTTTTTAATCCACAGCTCCTTCATTCCCAAGTTCATCACTCACCTCTTCAAGTGCAAGCCAATTAGCATGGTGGGAGCAGAACAGGTGAGATGAATTGGTATAGGGCCTTTTCCTTATGGCTTTTGTCATAGATCAAACACATCTTTCTAGTAGGGATTTATTCTGGAGAAATAAAATTGCTGATTTCCCCTGTTTGGGGGCAAAAGGAAGACCTGGCAGCTTAATGCATCCACTCATTTAAAACATTTTTGTTGAGCACCTACTAAGTACCAGGCATTGTGCTAGGTGTAGGTATACCACAGTGAATAAGGCAGAAAAGATCTCTCCTTCATGGTGCTCACATTCCAGTAAGAAGAGACAGATTAATATATGAGTTAACAAATAAAGTAGAAGATAATTTTAACTTAAGTAAGCTAAAGGGTATAAAACTATGTTCTGTGAAGGAATTCTCTTAGGGGCATGAGGGACTAATGACTTTTTTTTTTCTTTTAATGTTTATTTATTTATTTATTTTGAGAGAGAGAGAGAGAGAGCAGGGGAGAGGCAGAGAGAGAGGGAGACAGAGAATCCCAAGCAGGCTCCACACCATTAGCACAGAGCCTGACGTGGGGTTCAAACTCATGAACCCTGAGATCATGAACCGAAATCAAAGAGTCAGACGCTTAACATGCCTGAGCCACGCAGGCATCCTGGGAGTAATGGCTCCAGACTGGATGCTCAGAGAAGTCTTCTCTGAGACCTGGGGCTTGAGAGGACTAGGAGAAAAGGGTCCAAGCAGAGGAAGCAGAGAGACTGATTATTTTAGATCCCACAGTGGCTGGGCAGAAGCCACTTAAGAGTAGCAAACAAAGAAAGGCTTATCTTGGGGTGCCTGGGTGGCTGAGTCGGTTGAGCACCAGACTTCAACTCAGGTCACAATCTCAAGGTTTGTGGGTTTGAACCCCACCTCGGGCTTGCTGCTGTCAGCTCAGAGCCTGGAGCCTGCTTCAGATCCTCTGTCCCCTTCTCCCTGCCCCTCCCCAACTTGCGCTGTCTCTCAAAAATGAATAAATGTTTAAAAAAAAAAAAAGAAAGAAAAGAAAGGCTTATCTTCTTGGTACTGAGAAACTGTTCACCTCACCCAGGAAGGCTTCCTTGATTCACCCCCTATGTTCACTTCAGTCCTTTGCTTCAAGACATCTCTTCACAGATTGTGTCACCTCAGCACTCATGAGTTGAGTTATATGCTACAGCAGAGTCACTTCTTTTCAGCTAGCACCTATTCAGACTGTCAGAAATTTGAGCAGCTTCAATTTGGAGAACAGTTTAAGCTGCTTTAAAAACAAAAACAATAAGGGGCGCCTGGGAGGCTCAGTTGGTTAAGTGTCCGACTTCGGCTCAGGTCACGATCTCAAGGTTCATAGGTTCGAGCCCCATATTGGGCTCTGTGCAGACAGCTCAGAGCCTGGAACCTGCTTCAGATTCTGTGTCTCCCTCTCTCTCTCCCCTACCCCACTCATGCTTTGTCTCTCTCACTCTCTCAAAAATAAACATTAAAAAAAACACACACACAGTAATATTCAGCACGCAGTTCTTGAGAAACACCTATTTAGATACAGACTATTCATGTACTGATAAATAATTCTCATGTATTCATTAAAGTAAATCCTCTCTAGACCTCCGTGTAGCAACATTTAACCAATTTGTTACTTTTTATTTATTTATTTTAATGTTAATTTTTGAGAAAGAGGGAGAGACTGAGCACAAGCAGGGGAGGGGCAGAGTGGGAAGGAGACACAGAATCCAAAGCAGGCTCCAGGCTCTGAGCTGTCAGCACAGAGCCTGATGCGGGGCTCGAACTCACAAGCCGCAAGATCATGACGTGAGCCGAAGTCGAACACTTAACCAACTGAGCCACCCAGGGGCTCCCCTCTTATTTTTTATATTTGAAAGAACACCCAGTTACGTTTATACTCTTTGTAAGTGGATGGCCTTCCTAGGTTATGAAAAGAAGCACTATGATGTGAGCATTGAGACCTTGGGTTCCGAAATCATGGAGGTCCGAAGCTGAATCCTATCTCTGCAACATAGCAACCCTTTGTCCTTAGACAAACCCCCCCAGCACTTTAGTTTCTCCATCTATAAAATGGGGATAATCATGGTACCACCTTACAGGATAGTTGTGACGATTAACAAGACAGTGCACAGAAAGTGTTTGGCGCAACGTGTGGCCCATGGTGAGTCCTCAGCAGATGCCAGCTCTTACTAATTTAAGCATTCTCAGACCAAGGCCATGGCTCATTTCTGCTTTCAATGCCCACCTCCCCTCGCAGTGACATCTAGTTGATACTTGCCGCAGGCTATCTGGCTGACCAGCTTCAAAAGTCAGTCAAAAGTATTGTCTCAGAAAGCTTCCTGGGAGGTTGCATGGATTCAGACAGAGGCTGGTGGACTGTATCTGACGATAGAGTTTTGGTGTTTTGAAATTCTTGACTCCTGAATGTCATAAGCGTAGGACTGATTCTCTCCATTGGAAACAGTGGAATAATGCCCCAGCACATCTCCAGCGTCACTGGCACGTGTTTACTGGGGATTCATTCTGTTCACCTCACTGTTGTGTATATTCAGAGAGGTTGTGGAGCACTGATCTGTGTGTCTGAGAGAAGCTTTAAATAGAGTTCTGAGGTACTATCTTTCTGTGTCTAGACTTGAAGAAGCCACTGGGACATAAAGTTGACTGGTTAGAAACACGTTTTCATGAGTTTGCAGCTTTGCCCAGGCCGTGCTAGCTGACTTAGTGTCTAATAACCATGATATTTTCATACTGTCACCTAAATCCAATATCATATCTATGTTCCTCAGATTTTCTCTTCTTTAAACGAATGTTAAAATAATCAGCTGAGACTCAAAGCCCATATCTTCAGAAAAATATCAGTTTGGCCAGTATTAACTTCTGCTTTGAGATGTGGATGAGAAAACCATCTGTGAAGCTGGAATTTTCCTTTATTTACAAGGCAAATAGGAGTGGGTGATTAAGAGAGCCCAGCCTGGGATAGGGCATGGGTAGGAACTGCAGGGCAGTGTGAGCCTTGATGGAGTCCCACATGAAATTCAGGTTTGGCCGGGTCCATGCTTGCCCTGAGTACCTGGGCTTAGAAACCCAAGCAGCTGGAGGCGGGATTACTCAGGCAGCAGAACCATAGGAATCAGGTAGTTAACAAAGACTGAAACAGATTCTGACTCGGGTCCTGTATCGGCTGTAATCCAAGCTTTAACAAAAGCTGTAGAATTGAAAGCTAAGATTCAGCCTAATCTCAGCTGCCTCTGCTTTGCCACAAAGGTACTAGATCCTAAATTTAGATAGCCTTCAATACTTGTGCTGAAAGTAGGAAAGCGGACGTTTTCCTGCTCTTTATTCTCTTCCTGATTACTCCACGAAGTGAATTATTTATCTTTGGGCCCCAGAGCCCTCTTGAGCAATTGCAAGGGCACATGGAACTGAACCATACCGATATTTGTAATGCTTCGTGCTAGTTTGTGATTTTTCAGAGAATCTTATGGGATTTGCAGGGTCATTAATGAGTCCTGCAGCAATAGTAGCTGTGACTGAGCGCACGGTAGATGGAAATGGAATCCATTTGCCCAAAATTACCATAGAGGAAGCATCACAATATGGTGTGGTAAAAAGGACCCTGAGACTTGGGGTCCAATCCTTCCTGTGCTCTTAATGGCCCCTGTGATCACGAGTGGTTGCTTCCCTGCTCTGGGCTCAGTTTCCTCATGTTTAAATACGAGCACTGAATCAGACCCTCACATGGCCCTTCTAGATTTATCGTATTACGGAGTCTGAAATATTTTGAGCAATAGATTGCCTGTGAAGCTATTTTCTTTATCTTTATAATACCACATTGACTTAGTTTGTATTGTGGTAAAACATACATAACATAAAATGTACCGTTTTAAGCATTTCTAAGTGTACAATAGAATTAAGTGCATTCATGTTGCTGTGCAGCCATCCACCATCCACCTCCAGACCTTTTCATCTTCCTAACCTGAGACTCCACTCCCGTTGAACAGTAACTTCTCATTCCCTCCGCTCTACTTCCTGTCTCTATGAATATGATGCTTTAGGTACCTCCTGGAAGTGGAGTCGTACCAAGTCTGGCCTTGGGTGTCTGGCTTATTTCACTTAGCGTGCCTTCAGGGTTTAGCCATGTTTCAAAATTTCTTTCCTTAAGGCTGAATAATATTCCATCATATGTACATACACTGTACTTTGACCATATTGAACTTTTTAAAAATGCACATAATTCAAAACCATCTGGAAAAAATATTTAAAGCGAGTTTTAGATTTTTTTCTTAAGCCCAAACACCAAGGAAAGGGGAAAAGAGAATCAGGTAAGCATAATGGCGGTTGGAAAAATGAGAAAATAGGATGGTTATTCTTGGGCACAGTTCTCAGTTAATCTCCTAAAAGTGGCAGGGCATTTGTAAGCATTCTTTTTAAAAAAAAACAGAAAAACAAGTGGAGGGGCCCCTGGGTGGCTCAGTCAGTTGAGCATCTGACTCTTAATTCCGGCTCAGGTCACAATCTCACAGTTCGGTGGTATCGAGCCACACGTCAGCATGGAGCCAGCTTAGGATTCCCTCTCCCCCTCTCTCTCTGCCCTTCCCCTACTCCTACATGTGCATGCGCTCCCTCAAAATAGATTAATTAAAAACAAATTTTTTTTTTAATGTCAGTTCTTCCAAGACTAATCCTTAGATACAGTAAATCCCAGCAAGGGTTGGGTTGAGTTGGGTTGAGTTGGGGGTAGGTGGGAGTGTGGGTATAAATTGATAAGTTGATCTAAAAGTTAGATAGAGGGGTACCTGGGTAGCTCAGTTGGTTAAGCATCCGGCTTCAGCACAGGTCATGATCTCACGGTTCATGGGTTCGAGCCCCCCATCAGGCTCTGTGCTGACAGCTCAGAGCCTGAGCCTGCTTTGGATTCTGTGTCTCCCTCTCTCTCTGCCCCTCTCCCACTTGCACTCTGTCCCTCTCTCTCTCTCTCAAAAATAAATATTTAAAAAAGTTTTAAAGTTAGGTAGAAATGCAAATGACCAAGAATACCTAAAATACTATTTTTAAAAAAGAACAGAGTTGGAAGACTTAAATCTCAGGCTATCAAGACTTCTTTTAGTAGAGCTGTGTGGTACAGGCAGCAGAGACAGATAGGCCAGCAGAACAGAATCTAGTTCAGAAATAAACACACACACATAGAGACACTTGATTTATGACCAGGTGGCACTGTAATTCAGCTGGGGAGGGATGGTCTTCTTGATAAACAGTGCTGAGTAATTGGATATCCATATGGGGAAGAAAATTAATCTTGACCTTTACCACACACCATATACAAAAAAATCCATTCCAGCAAGGACATGGAGAAATTGGAACTCTCCTACACTGCTGGTCAGAATATAAAATGCTGAAGCCATTGTTGGGAAACTTTGGCAGTTTCTCAAAAAGTTGAACATAGAGTCACCATATGACCCAGCATTTTCACTCTTAGATATAAAACCAAAAGAATAGAAAAAGTACGTTCACGCAAAAACTTGTGCACAGATGTTTATGGCAGCATTATTCATAGTAGCCAAAAGGTAGAAACAACTCAGACGTGTGCCAGCTGATGAGTGGATGAACAAAATGTGGTATAATCTCACAAGGGAATGTTATTCAGCCATAAATAGGAATAAAGTACTCACTCTTGCTGTAACACAGATGAACCTTGGAAACATGCTAAGTGAAAGAAGCCAGATACAAAAGGCCTTGTACTGTATGATTCCGTTTACATGAAATATCCAGAATGGGCAAATCTAAAAGACAGAAAGTAGATTCATGGTTGGTGAGGGCTAGAGGTGGGGAGGAGAGAAAGGGGTGTGACTGCAAAGGGGCAAGGGGTTTTTTACCTCTTACCACGGGGGGGGGGGGGGGGGTGAGATGTTCTGGAACTACATAGTGGTGACGGTTGCACAACCTTGTGAATATACTTAACTAAAAACACTGAATTATACTTTTAAAAGGCGAATATTACTATATACGAATTGTATCTCAGCTTTTAAAAAATCAATTCCAGGTAGATTAAAGCTCTAAAAGTGATAAGACAATAAAGCTTCTGGAAGATATAAGAAAATATCTTTATGACTTTGAGTTAGGCAAAGATTCCTTAACAAAACATTGAAAGTACTAATCGTCCAAGAAAAGATTATTTGGAATAATTACAATTCAGAACTTATTTTCATCAAAAAACAAGCTACAGAGTAGCAGATGATAGTTGCAATGCATACAACTAACAAAGTACTCATTCTCAATATATTTTTAAAACCTCTGACATATCACTTATATGTGAAATCTAAAAAAACAAAAACAAAAAGCATAGACTTGGAGAATAGAATGAGAGTTGCCAGGGGCTGGTGGAAGAGGGAATATTGGGAGATGTGGGTCAAAGGGTACAGACTTTCAGTTACAAGATGAATAAGTTCTGAGGACCTAATATACAGCATGATGACTATAATTAATAATAGGTATTTTATGTACTTGACATGTGCCAAGAACAGGTTGTGAGCGTTAGCACCACACACACACAAAAACGATTAATTGCCTTGATCTTGGTATCACTCCACAGTATATATGCATACCAGGTCGTCACATTGTACACTTTAAATATATGTAATTGTATTTGTCATTCTTCAATAAAATTGAAAAAAAAACACTAAAAAAAAAACCTAATAAATCAATTAGAAAAAGATGATCAACCAGTAGCAAAGTGGCAAAAGACTTAAATAGGCAGTTCAAAAAGAAGATACCTGGAAAGCCGATAAATGTATTATTAATCATCCAGGGAAATGTAAATGAAAGCCACTCTGCTATCAGAATGGCCAGAACGTAAAAAGACTGACAATACCAAGTGTTGGTGAGAATGCGAAGCATCTGAAACTTTCATACATCGCTGGTAGGAATGGAGATTGGCACGGCCACATTGGAAAACTGTTAGGCCATCTCTACTAAAGTTAAACATGTATCTGTCTACCCCATGACCCAGCAATTCTACATTGGGCAGATTCCACCCCGAAGAAATGAGGGTGTATGCATCAAAGACATGTACAAGAACGCTCATAGGCAGGGTAATGAGCAGTAAACTAACACAGAGGGCAGAAGAGTAGTTACCTTTGTCGGGAAGGCGGGGAGAGCACTGACTGGAAGAGAACACGAGGGAGCCTTCTGGAATACCACAAATGTCCTCTATCTTTAATTAGACAGTAGAGTGTCTATGTATGTAAAAGTTTATGAGGCTATACACTTGGTTTTCCTATACTTTACTGTATGAAGCTTTCATCTAAATTTAAAAGGGGAAGAAAGGAGGGGCGCCTGGCTGGCTCAGTCAGTGGAGCATGCACCTCTTCATCTCAGGGTTATGAGTTCGAGCCCCGTGTTGGGCATAGAGATTACTTAAAAGTAAAATCTTTCAAGAAAAAGAAAAAGGGCACCATATGTTAACTAACTTGGACGTAAATTTAAAAAAGAAAAGAAATGGCATGTCTCCTCACCTTGGTCCATTCGTTCCTTGTATCTTGAACTGTGCCACCTCATTGAAGAAGAACTTAGCAGTGTGCACGTGCTTCTATGCCTTCTAGGCGTGTGCCTTGATCTTCTCTTCTTAAGGTCTTCATCACTAGTGCCAGTCACGATGTCCCCCAAGAGTTGTAAGAGGCTTCAGAAGTGAACCCTCCAAACTTTCTGCTGCTGGGTGATGACCTTTCACGGGCGTGGGGTGCTGGCCAGCCTTATGCCCCAAGAGCACACCGACAAGAGCTATAGCACCCCAAAATTTTCTCTGAGGCTCAAACAAATTTGGCTGATGGCCATCTCTTTCTCCAGTGCTTCATGCCTAAGAAGATGAACTGCTAGCTATTTTCGAAGGGGAAAGCCAGCAGATTTTCATGATAAATGGGGCCTTTCACCTGCACTTCCTATAGACAGCTGCAAAGTCTCTGTCAGACTAACTCTTGCCTTTTCTGACTTCATTGCTTTTTGTAAAACCTGAGACCAAGGTCTCCATCTGTTCAGCTGTCTGGTGAGAACAGAATTTTATTGTGACTGGCCAGGGACTGAAAATGTCATCTCTCTCAAGATATGGGAGACCCAGAGAATTATGTCAAGTTCGTTCAAAACTCTTCCTGTCACTTAAGACTATACAATTATTTATGCATATAATATATCTCTGGGAAGTAGGAAGTGTAGAAAAAGTAGGAAGTATCCTCATGTGTTTTAAAACCTAATCGTGTTTTTCCCACCGACAAATAATGCTAAGACATGGCTTTGATTTTGACAAGCCTCTGAAAATTTGCTACATGGAAGGTAAAGTTGAATCCTCACCAAGCGTCAAATAGCATTCCATAAAACAAAAACAAAACAGAGAAGGAGTGACAAAAAGAGAAAATATTAATATTCCCAGTTAACAAAAGTATAGGAACTAGTGTCGGGAACACTGGTGTAACACGTAGCTGGGTCAAATCTTAACATGCTCTAGTTTGCTTTAGTTTTTCTTATAAAGGAAATCCTACAATTACTACCGAAGCCCACTGTGGACTCTACCCTGCCATTCCCCTCCCTCCGTGCCCAAAGGTAACCATTATTCTGATCTTGATTTTTATCATTCCCGTGTGTATTTTGGTATGTTGCGTGTGTATATATTCTCAAATGATACGTGATTTTGTTTTGCATTTTAAAACTTTATGCAAGTGGTACTAACTGTATCATTTCCCCACTTGCTATTTTTGCCTAACAATGTTTTTTGAGATTTAACCACATTGATATATGTTGTTTGAGTTCATTCATTTCAACTTCAGTATCTTGTTCCATTGCACGAATATGCCACCATTTGTTTGTTCATTCTGCTGTTGATGGACATTTAGATTGTTTCCAGTCTTTTGGTTTTACTTTTTTTTTTTTTTTTATGTTTATTTATTTATTTTGAGAGAGAGGGCATATGTGTGTGAACAAGCGGGGGAGAAGCAGAGAGAGAGAGAGAGAGAGAGAGAGAGAGAGAGAGAGAGAGAGAGAATCCCAAGCAGGCTCCATGCTGTCAGTGCAGAGCCCAATGAGGGGCTTAATTTCATGAACCATGAGATCATGACCTGAGCTGATATCAAGAGTCAGACGCTTACCTAACTGAGCCACCCAAGGCACGCCCAGTCTTCTGCTTTTATAGACAGCGGATGCAGGGAACATTTTTCACGGGGGCAAGAATTTCTCTCAAGGATGTAAGTGTGAGGGCTGTGTTATGGGTTATGCACATGCACGAGCAGGAAATATTACTGAATTCCCCCCAAAGTGCTTTAATTTATACTCTTACCACAAGTGTGAATTTCATTGCACTGTATCCATGCCAACACTTGATATCATCAACCTTTTTACTTGTGCCTATCTCATGATTATGAAATGGTATACAATTGTGGTTTTAATTTGCATTTACTAGATTACTAATAAGGTTAACTATCATTTCACTTGCCTTGTAGGCACTTCAGTTTCTGCTTCTGTGAGTTGCCAGTTCAAATCTTTGCTCCACTGTTGGTGTTATTATTGCTTTGGGGTTGCTCATCTTTTTCTTGTTGATTTATAGGATTCTTTATGTGTTCTGAATGGTATTCCTTTGCCCGTACCGCACATACGCTTTTCTAGTTTGTCTTTTTCCTTTGCTTATGTATCTTTGATATAGCCTCATTTTATTTTAAGCGGTAGATTTTTTTTTTTTAATTTTTTTAACGTTTATTCATTTTTGAGAGACAGAGCAGGAACAGGGGAGGGGCAGAGAGAGAGAGGGAGACACAGAATCTGAAGCAGGCTCCAGGCTCTGAGCTGTTAGCACAGAGCCTGACACGGGGCTCAAACTCAGGAACCTCGAGATCATGACCTGAGCGGAAGTCAGACGCTTAACCAACTGAGCTACCCAGGTGCTCCTAATTTAGTTTTTAACTGGCAGAAATTAGACCACATTTTTTCTAGCTTTATTGAGATATATTTGGCATATAACATTGTGTGAGTACAAAGGATACACAGTGTGTTAGTTTGATACGTTAATATCTTGTAAAATGATTCCCGCCACAGCATTAACTAACACCCCCATCCTGTCACATAATTACCATTTCTTTTTTGTGGTGAGAACATTTAAGATCTACTCTCTTACCAACATTTAACTGTGTCATCTTGGTTTTTTCCTGGGTAATGGGAATTGTATGTAACAAATGTTTTTCCTTTTATATTTCTGTTGATTTTCCAAATTCTCTCCATCAAGAATGGAGAAATCAGGAAAATGCTTGCTTTTGCTTTTGGTTTTTTTGAGAGAGAGAGAGACAGAGCATGGGGTGGGGAGGGGCAGAGAGAGAGGGAGACACAGAATACGAAGCACGCTCCAAGCTTTGAGCTGTCAGCACAGAGCCCCACGCAGGGCTCGAATTTGTGAACCACAAGATCATGACCTGAGCCAAAGTCAGACACTTAACTGACTGAGCCACCCAGGCGCTCCAGGAAAATGGTATTCATCAGCATAGGTATACTAAGTGCTGTGTCCCCATGAAGTGGCTAGTAATCTGCTTCATTCCCACAGCTGCTGCTGGACACCCATTCCTTGAAGATGGTCCTGCTTGATCTACCTTCCATTGGCTCACAGGTGGTGAGGAAAGCACCTGCCAGTTACACTAAAATTGTTGTGAAAGGCATGACCCGGGCAGAAATGATACTCAAGGTGGGTCTTGTGTCTTCCTCAGGGTTTCTATTAAAAGGGGCTGGTTAT
This sequence comes from Panthera leo, assembly GCF_018350215.1. Taxonomy (NCBI): domain Eukaryota; kingdom Metazoa; phylum Chordata; class Mammalia; order Carnivora; family Felidae; genus Panthera; species Panthera leo. The sequence continues at coordinate 15,598,347 of NC_056692.1, read as the reverse complement.
CTGGTGGTTTATTCGAAGGACTACTGGTTTTGAAAGTACAGATGAGGGCTGTCCTCATCAGCCCCAAAGGATTGTCCACATTCTTTGGCTGGACCAGATTTGGGCCTCATCAGAGATTGTTGAAAGTCAGTGGACAGTTACTCAGGGGATCAGTAATTCTTTGTGACAAATGAATTTTTCGTTGTAATGGGATTCTCTTGTAGGATTTGGCCAAGATTGGAAATTAGGTGGGGCTGTCGCTGTGAATCAGTGTCTGAGTCAAGGATCTCTTTACTTCTCAGCAGGAATTTAGCCCAGCTATCAGTTACTCACTTTCCCACATAAACCTCTTTAGCTTTCTATACCCTGCAACTTTCCAGGAACTCCAAGCAGATGTTGCAGTAACTGAATCTGATCAGCAAATAGGCTTTAACGGGGGCTTTAGGCCCCGTTTAACAAACTATTATATGTGGGGTGATGATATGGAGAATGTCTGAAGCCTTGAGCACCTGCATCTGATTTTCACCTGCACTTGTTGAGAAGAGAGGGGGGCCTGTTTGGGGGAGGGGAGAAGGCTGGAGAACAAATGGAACCATCATGAAATGTTCCTAAAAGTACAGGGCCTGCAAGCTCGTCAGGCCTGTCTCCCAAACAGAATGGCTCGAATGATGGCGGGAGTGAAGAGTAGCTATGTCCCATCAGTGGGACCAGGTGAGGTTCCTGCACAGACCTTGAGCCCAGGCCGGAGGAAACTGGAAGCGGCCTAATCGGCTTCTTCCCCCAGCTGGCTCACTCACCGGAGAGGGGAGCGTGCAGTTGGGGAGCGATCTGCAGGGAGTGTCTGAGTGAATACTGCTTGTCACCCTCTGGTCCATTCTCAGGAGTTCCTGCATTCCAAAACCAAACCGGAATGGATCTGAAGATTGTGATGCCCTCAGTTTCCTTCTGTTTGTAGATTAATTGACAGTTTAAGTGCATGTAGTTAAATGAAGTTCAGATTTTAAGTCTTGAAAGGCAAGTTTGGGATTTTTGTCCTTGAGAAAATCCATTTAGATCTATGGGTTTCGTGAGTCATTCCTCAGGGATAAAGACGCATTGGGACAGTAGGAGCAGGTATCATGAACCCCCATCTCAGAACAGGAGGCTCTCCGGCACAGCGTTTCACAAATGGTCCCGATACTTAAAAACCACGTGGGAGGACCCCACCCCAGGTCTCTGAGTTCAGATCTTCAGGGGAGGCACCTAGAAATCTACACTTAAAAAGCAATCCAGGTGATATTTATGCTTTAATAAATTTAAGAAACATTGCGGTAATTGAACGTTGAGATGAAATAGGCCGTCGGGACATTTCTGAGTTTAGGGTTGCTGCCGCTTAAGGAAATCTTGCAGAATCCATTTTGTGGTCAGCTTGCAAGTAAGGAAAAATGATCCCCTGCTTTCCAGTCATGAGTTTTCCTGCAGGCCCACTCTTGTCTCCCTCCCCTGCAGGTAGTGATGGCCCCTCACGAACCGCTGGTGGTGTTTGTTGACAACTATATCAAACTCCTTACGGACTGCAACACAGAAACCTTCCAGAAGATACTGGACATGAAGGTTAGCTCGCTGTCTTGTTTTGTCCACACTTGCACATCCTTCTCACACGCAGTGGTTCCTAACCAGGGGGTTGGATACGGGCTCCTGGGGAGCTTTCTCAGAGTGCATCTGCCTAGCCCCAGACCACAAACCAGATTCTAAGACGTCTTCTGAGGAGAAGGACCCCGGACAAAATAACTTCCTGACTCTGCTGGTACCTCCGAGCCCCATGGAGAACCAAAGGCTCAGCAGAGGCTGGGGGCGGAAGGAGTGAACTGTCCCTTCTCTCCGCCCCTTCTTTCTCTCCTTTCCTTTCACCCGTTTTTCCCGTTTTTCTTCCCTCCGCTCTTCTCTCAGGCTACTACCCACGGCAGGCAACGCCCCCGAAGGAAGTGTTCATCTTCAGCCTAGAGCAATTATGCTGTTTGCACAGCCGTGGCTAACAGCACACGAGATATTGCACTCTCCCCTAGGGACTTACTGGGGCCAGATGTCATGATTACCCTCCTTTCTCTTTCAACTTCAGGGGCTGAAGAGAAGCGAGCAGAGCAGCATGCTGGAGCTCCTGCGCCAGAGGCTCCCCACCCCGCCTTCAGGGCCAGAAGGCTCCGGCTCACTGTCACTACTGGCTCCGACACCAGAACAGGAATCCTCTCGCATCCGCAAACTAGAGAAACTGATTAAAAAGAGACTGTAGGAGCATGCATGGGGCACTGTTTTCCCTGGCTGGTGCCCCTCAGCACCCGGCTGCCTGGAAGCCCCCCACCAATCCTGCATTCCCCCTGACTCTCAGATCATCAATCCTGAAACCTCCTGGGACATTTGGGTTGTTCATGTGTCTTCTCCATGAACTGTCTTAATTCTTGTCCTAATCCAAAAGCCAAGCAAGGGCAGGGTGATAAAAAGGCTACAGAGTTGGTCTTTGATTCTATAGCAGAGGCAGCGGTGGGTGAAAGGGCCCTGCGGTTCACTTGTGTTCGTGAGCTGCTCGTCACTGGCTTTACAGCCTCACTTCTGCTGTCACGCCTTCTGGCACGTGGCCCTATCTGCCCCACCTGGCCAGAAGCCCTGGATCTCACCCCTTCCTCCACTTGCTGCTGTGGGAGGTTACCCCTGCAGCCAGACCCTAAGATTTGTGCTCCCTGTTCTGTGGGCTTGGCTCTGGGGCCTGAGCTAATGCAGTGGCACATTGCAGCTGTAGGACATTCGTCTTGCCTGATGAAGGCAGTGGAAGCAGGTGCATTCTTCCTTCTAGATCCATCTCCTGGTATGTATTGTCATGCCTAGGCCAGGTTATCTCAGTAATCTCCGGTCCCCTCTCTGTATGTGTCTCAGGAGAAAGTCCCTCTGTGTGTCTCACCCAGGAAGACAGTATGTGCTAGGCCTCAGAAGCAGGTGCCCTCTGTGCCCTGGGGCTCCTTGCCTGGGTATGGGGGTACACCCATATCTGCCTTGGAGAGAGGATTCTGCTCGGCATACTCACCGCATGCTGTAAGCAGATTATTTTCTCCATTTCTTTATTCCCACTCTGGCCCTGACTTCTAGGGGAGGCATTGCCTTCTGTGAAAAGAAACTAGGAAGTTTTCCTAGAAACCTTGTCCTAAGCTTTCTCCTCAGATGATGCTGTGGGACAGCACAGGAGGCCTGGACCCTCTAATCCCCTTCCTGGCCATGTATTTTCAAACCCACATTACTTTCCAGAATGATCTGAAACGACAGAGGTGATGTGAGGTGCCAGAACGACATACCTTCAGAACAGAATGTTGACCTTAAACACCTGCTCAGAGCCTGCGCCAGCCCAGAACACAGCCTGACCCCCGGCCTGCCCGGCCTGTCCACTGGCTCTCAGCCAGCATGGCTTTGCAGAAGAGAGCTGCCCCCTAGAGCCACTCAGTCCCCACATCATCCTGCAGCATGAGAACGGGCAGCATGTCAGGTAGCTGCCCTGACTTGCCTGGTTCAGTGGAAACCGAGCCTCAGTTAACCGGGACCACAGCCTCAGGGCAGCCGCCTTTCGTGTCTGCATTGTTCGGGAATTCTGAACAATGTGTTGGCCAGGTGGGGAGAGAGCGCTGAGGAGGAAGGAGGAGCTCTTTACAGAAAATGCACATAACAGGCCCTCAGGATAAAATTGGGATATCAAATAGCGCTCAAAAATGAGTTTTCAGGATAGAGGAAGTTTCCTGAAAATCCATAAAACTTGTGACAGCCATAAAGGAGGAAACTTTAAGGTTTGAAAACCAGACCAGGAACTGATTATTTTTCCCTTTCTTGTTTTCCAATGCAACCAGTCTGTGCGGTGCCCCTTCCCCTCCATCAGCCTTGTCCCAGACTCAGCCCATCGGCCGCAGCTTTGATCCCAGGCCTCACTTCTTCACCGGCTTCCAGTCTCTTCTTGCTAGTCAGTATGACTCGTATGTGCTGAGCGTCTCAAACTGGACAACACCGAGAAGAAAGTAAGAGGTGTGACCTTTGGCTGAGCTCTCTTAGGGAAAGATTGCTAAATGAGAAAAGTGCAGAAAGGCCGGGGAGGGGACGGGGCGAGCGCAGGCCGCACACTGCCCGGACTTCACTTTGCCGGGACAGCCGTCCTGCTGCCCCGGTGACGCCCCACAGCGCGCACTGAGGGAGGTTAACATTCTCTTCCTGCCCTTGAAAGAAGGGCTGATGGGCCCATCTCCAAACAGCACAGGCACTTCAGCCATCTGTCATCAACCTGGGGAGCCGGGAGAGCCAGTGGACTCTTGCACCTGGTTCTTGTCACTCTCGGTGTTTATAGACCCGCACTTCTCTCTCTGGTTCATTCTGAGAAGTTGTTTTCTGTACGGCTCCGTAACGCATTGAGATGTCAAGCTGCTGTTTCCCCCCCGTTGGTGGTCACAGCCAGGGAAGTTGCTTTCTTGATTTATTACATTGTCAGTAATCTCCAAGGAGCCCACAGATGTCAGTAGGAGTTATGCTAAATGTCTCGTTGATAGAGTCTGAATTCCGCGTATGCATCTTCTAAAGACTGCATGTTTCTCAACTGGGGGTATGCATCAGAATCACCTGGGGCCCATTTTACAAATACAGTTGCCTGGAGATTCTGAATCAGGAAGTCTGGAGTGGGGTCTGGGCATGTGGGTGATTGGAACATTTACCCCCCTTGTTAGAAACTATTGCAATAGAGCAACATTTGCTTTATCAAAGTGTTCCCGTAGCACGTTTTCGTGAAGATTTATTTTTCCCAACTCTCTAAGCAAGTGTAATTACTGTATCGTTGAGCTGGTACCAACATGGGAAAGACTCTTTGCTAACATCCAGGGGCTTTAATTTGAAGCTTGTGTTGATGACAGGGACCATGCCAGAATTGTGCTGTCCCCATACAGACTAAGATTCTTGCCGTTTTGACAACCTGGCCCCAAAGAGAAATTTGATATATGATTGTCACTTCAAAATAACATACATAAAGGAGATAAAAACAGTAACAAAGAACTCTGTTATTAAGCTAAATTAGATATTGTGCCCATTCCTCCCCCCCACTTTCTCTAACTCCTAAAAAAAAAAAGCAAAAAAAAAAAAAAAAAAAAAAACTTGAAGCCACTTTATGTGGTTAAAATACATATTGGTAATTTATAATTGATGAAGATCTACTTTTATGGACAGACTTCCTGATAGCTGACTTAGGGGTGGCCAGGGCGGAGAAACTTCTGTCTGAATCATAACCATGTGATAGGAACCACAATGGGTGGACAGAGTGTTTGGACCTCCAAGTTCGGTTCTGGAAGTGAAACTGTCGCCACTCCTCCCTCTCTTAAAGACCCAAGAACTAGTACCTAGGACTTTCCCCCCAGAAAAAGGTGCCTCCTTTCTCAAGCCGAGGATGGCTCTTGGGTGCAGATCAAACGAGAGTGAGAGCAGACTGCGAGGGAGCAGGGTGACAGTTAGGACCGGACAGGGCGAGCAAGCACGTCTGTGGCTGCTGCCTGATGTGGGGGTGCTCCACCAGCCCATCCTGAATTGCTGTTGGACAAGGAAACCTAGCTCCCTGTTTACGGAATGCTAGGGGAAATGCCAAAAGGTCACAGCTGGAAATGTAATTCCTCTCCCTAGGAGGAGAAATCTCCAGAATAACTAGCTGGCTGACAGTGAGAGCAAGTGTTTCACACTTCTCTACTCCAAGTCAGATTTCTAAAAATAAAATCATTAGAACTGCATCGGGCCATTTAAACAATAGCCTTGGAAACACGGACACATGAAAAGTTGGCATCCGTTTTATATCGTAAATCTCAATTTCCAGTCTGATCCTAGTATTTATCAAAATAGATAGCCTCCCAGACCCTCAAAGTTCTATACTTGTGGGAGATATCAATTTCCTTAAAATAAAGGGACTGCTTTTTTGTGTAAATATCTTTCATTTCCCCCATCTGGAAGTGATTTCGTGGTGCATATTGGAGCATAAAGTACTACAGTTAATTAAAGCATTACTGGATGTCATTTGCTAGGGTGTATTTCCTTACTGATGACAGAAAACAGAACGGACAATAGGAAAGAATCAGGAAGCCTGTGAACCTCGGGCCCTCCGCAGCGTCTCCCCTTCTCCCCGGTGAAGATGTGCCCCTTCCCTGACGGCCGAAGGAAGCAGTGCCTGAAAACAGACTCGTTCATCAGCACGGTCCTGGCACGTCCAGTCTGCTGGACACCTCTAAATACGCGTAGAGTGTGTTGCGTCCGATCTGGAACCCTTCTTGTGCTCTGAATTTCTGTCCTGTTGACTTTCCCTTCTCCACCTTACTGTTCCGGTCACAGCCTGCTTTTCCATGTGACTGCAGATGAGTTCTGTCCTGTACACAGTAAGTTAATCCTGTTTCCGTAATAAGTGGGTGGGCATTTTGCAGTGAACTTTTTGGGAAGTCTGGCGTTTCCTTCAGCGGTGGAAAATCTGTTGCAGCACTTCCATTAGGCTGGCTTCAAGAGCCTTACCTAGTTTCCATTCTTTATTTCCACCCTCTCCCCACTAAACTGGGGTACCCAGAGATCAATCTGATGAGAAAAGAGACTTTTCCTTAGAACCCTCCAGAAGAGCAGTGCGAGGTGGCTCGCCTGCCCCGTTCTCGTCCTTGTCACCAATATAACCAGCCACTGGAGAGCAGCAGGGTAGGAAGAATGTGTCCATCTGAAACAAAAGCAGCCTGAGACTGGAAATTTCTACAGAAGGACCTGGTCTCCAGGTCCGGTTACGGCACTTTGACTTGACGTTGGACGAGTCCTTAGTCCTCCGAACCTTAGTTTTCAGGATCTGTAAAAGGGGATTATAATTAATAGGACTGTGTAGGTCACAGGAGACCAGGTTGCGCGCTCTGTCAGCCATCAGGCAGCGTGAAAAACGAAGTAAATGTCCATTATCGCTCGCCAGGCCTGAACCACCAGTGCCCGGCCTGGCTGGATGGTGGGTGGCCATAGGGCTTGTTCTGTCCCTGGACTGACTTGAACAAAATGGCCAGGGGACAACATAACCATGCTGCTGTGTGCAGGCTGCCTCGGGGGTGAGCAGCGGAATAGCTAGTCTTTGCCTTTTAAAAAAAAAAAATTGTAATGTCTATTTATTTTTGAGAGAGAGAGACAGAGCGTGAGCAGGGGAGGGGCAGAGAGAGAAGGAGACACGGAATTCAAAACGGGCTCCTAGGCTCCGCACTGTTAGTGCAGAGTGAGCCCGAAGCGGGGCTCAAACTCACGAACCACAAGATCGTGACCTGAGCCAAAGTCAGACGCTCGACCGACTGAGCCACCCAGGTGCCCCAAGTCTTTGCCTTTTCAGGTCATGCTTGTGATATCCAACTTATTCAAGCGTTTTAAGACTCTCCGAACCCTCTATTCCCCTTGTCCTAACAGCTGCTATTTCCACAGTATTTAGGGATAACCCTACAGACAGAAAACAGCTTCCTCCCTCCTGGTGGTGTTGGCTGGGCTGCCTGTTGTGGAAAATGTGGCACGTTTCCTCTGAAGGCAAATTAGAAAGGTTGCCAAAGGCTCCCTTCCAAACAAATTCTTTAAATACGGTGTCCGGTGTCCATAGACCAGACTTCAACTGGCCATTCATGGCAGGGACAGAATTCCTGCCTGCCCTCCTTTTTTTTTTTTTTCCCCTTTCCTACAATACCCAAAAAACTACGTAAGAATATCTTGGGACAGGCAGAGGTTCACCAGCTATTTGCATTACTTTACAGTTGCCTTTCAAAGAAGTTTAGACCTTTCCCAAGGCCAGCTGAATCCCTATAATCTGGGTTTTCAATCCGCTTTGGGGATATTGATACAGAGAATGCTAAGTGATAGAGGGATATTAAAGTTAAACAGGGTTCAGTGCTTTGTCCCCTAGGGATGTTTATCACTTAATCTCAGGGCTCTGGTAGCTTCTGCTCAGTAAGCAAATGGAATTTGTACAATTGCCGTGCCTCCTCCCATTTGGGGTCATTTTTCAAAAGTGAGAAATTAAGAACAGCTTCTCCACAAACCTTCCTTTGCTTCTGAGGCCAAGGAAATTATTTGCAAAGCGGGCAGCCACTTTCAGGAGAGCCAGGTGAAGTGATGGGGAGAAACACTATCTTCTTGTGCATGTTTGCTCTGTGCTGATGGAAAAGAAAAGCGGTTCTCGGGGAGAAGGGAAGCAGACCAGCTGCTGGAGAGACCGCGTGCCCCAGAATTATTCCCAAACTAAAGCACTGTGGCTGGGCTGCCTGGAGCAGACCCTGAAGAGCATTAGCAGGCAGACAGAAAAATAGCCAATGTTGTAGAAAGAAAAACGTGAATTCACACATAGAGACACCCCACGACCTCGTGCCCATGCCTGTTGCCTCCCTGGCACGGCTCTTACAGTATTCATGCCGTTGGCACTACAGGTGGCTGGCTGTGCTGTCACAGGAGGGCGCCCACTGTAGGTGAGGTCCCAGCTGGGTTCTTCCGGGCCCTTGGCTACCCATACTGTCGGGCAGGCAGATCATCTCTTTGATCGTGAGGGGGACCAAGGGGTCTGCACTCTTCCATGCTCTCTGTATCTGGACGGACACCAGCTGCTGAGTATTTACTGCATCCTGAATACGGGGTGCTACCTCGTGGGATCAAAATCGCCGCTAAGCAGGTGTGGCCAGCTCCATTGTGTCGACGTGGACCTGGAGGCCTGGAAGGCAGATGCCACTGCCACGGCCAGCAGGTGGTGGTGCCAGGGTCTGACTCCTGTCTCGGTCCACCCATGCTCTTTGTGCCACACCTGTGGCTTTCAAATTCACGAGACACCATTTTACGTGGGACTCTCGCTCTGCAGAACAAGTATTTTATTAATACGTGTTACAAGTTCAAGTAACTTTGAAAGCAAATCAGAGAGAGCATTGAAACCACTGCAGTAAATAGAAAGCATTTTAAATCTCAGGTGATGGATGACACTTTATCAATCCCGGCATCCAACTTATTTCTGTGCTTGGCTTTGGTTGTACAGAATACAGAAAGCTTGATTTAATCCAGCTTAGAATTTGCAGCTAACACAGTTCTGTTTTAACAGCCCTCCTTGCAATCCCAGACACTCTTCAGTTACACAGACGTGACAAGGACTCTTGATCCTGAGGTCTACGGGTACGTGAGCAGCCCTAACGGCACAGGTTAACACACAAAGGGTCTGTATCATCGTACATTTGCACCCGAGACACATTTGAGGATGCATGTTGTAGTGTTACAGTCTTGAATATTTAGGTATTTTTTAATATGTTTATTTATTTATTTTTGAGAGCGAGAGAGAGAGCAGGTGAGCAGAGGAGAGGCAGAGAGAGAGAGGCAGAGAGGGAGAATCCCAAGCAGGCTCCGCACTGTCAGCTCAGAGCCCGACGCAGGGCTCGATCTCACAAACCATGAACCGAAATCAAGAGTCAAGACACTTAATTTGACTGAGCCACCCAGGTGCCCCAAATGTTTAGTTTTTAGAATTGGTTTTAAATATGCACTCTTAGTGGGGGGCGCCTGGGTGGCTCAGTCAGTTGAGTGTCTGACTTCGGCTCAGGTCATGATCTCACAGCTCTGAGTTCAAGCCCCACATTGGGCTCTGTGCTGACAGCTCAGAGCCTGGAGCCTGCCTCGGATTCTGTGTCTCCCTCTCTCTCTGCCCCTAACCTACTCACATTCTGTCTCTGTCTCTCTCAAAAATAAACAAACATTAAAAAAACAATTTTTTTTTAAAATGCACTCTTAGGCAGAAGTTAATATTGAACCTTTGTGGAGCTCCTTTGCCCACCAGAACATCTCTGAAGAACTCCAGATTCGCCCAGAAGTCAGTTTGGAAGCTGCTACCCTCATTAATAGCTGCCACGCATGACTTTTCTGACCTCAGGGTGGAGTGGGGTGGGCTGGGGGGCAGCGTCACCTTTGTACAGGAGAGAGCACCGTTTCATTTGAAATTCACTACCCAGTCAGCAACACACCTGACCCATCACCCAAATCCCATGTGGAGAACCCTGGAGGCCACCTCCTGGGGTTGGCCCTGCCACCTTTAGGAAGAACATCAGGGGCCCCTGGGTGGCTCAGTCCAATGGGCGTCCGACTTCGGCTCAGGTCATGATCTCAGTTCGTGAGTTCGAGCCCCACATCGGGCTCTGTGCTGACAGCTCGGAGCCTGGAGCCTGCTTTGGATTCTGTGTCTCCCTCTCTCTCTGCCCTTCCCTGGCTCACACTCTATCTCTCTCTCCTTCAAAAATAAACAAAGGGAGGGAGGGAGCGGGGGAGGAAGGAAGAAGGACATCAGAAGGCAAGGAAACCCCCGTGCAAGGCAGCTGTGCTCTAAGAACAAAACCGTGCCAACTGGAAGGGACGGCGGAGGCTTGGGCACCATTTGAGGGGAAGCCCATCCTTCTTTCAAATCTCCCACGAGCCCCACGGGTTACACCTGTGTATTGGTGCTTCCCCAACCCCCTGGGACTTGAAACCTAGAAATGGTAACATTTGTGCTTCTGTCACCTCACGCTTGGGCAAATGGAGTGCTAAGGCCAGAGGTGATGGGCGCAGGGACTGTGGCTGCTTCAGGGTGCCCCCACACACAGCCCCATTGCTGAGGGGATCGGTGTGGTCATTTGCTGCGCATTAGTTGTAGCAGTGGCTTGGCTCTGGGGTCGGGAAGCTCCAAATCGGAGCATCAGCATTAGGTAGCATGTTTACTTGTTTTTGGAACGTCGGTCAAATTCTCTTTTGCAGATGGGAAATTGAGGCTCTGAGCGTTTCAAACACTTGCTTTCTCCCCATTATGATCCCACCACCCTCCCAGCCCCCATGCTCCTGCTGTTGTTTTTGTTATCATTTCAGATGAGAGGGACAGCCTCTGCCTGCATCCCCCACACGCGTTTCCTCTTATAAGGTATCCAGTCAGCTACTTTCCAGAAATGTTTCTTGGAGGTCGCTGATGATCTTGCTAAACTTCCATTCTCTGTGCACTCTCCATTTATTTGATGAGTCCTCCCCACCCCTCCCCGGGAATTCTCCCGAAACCCCCGTGATGCCTTGCTTTCTTGTTCCAGTCCCTCTTGGTCTCCTTCACTGGCTCTTCTTGACCTGAGTGAGCCTTGACTGTGGTCAGGCCCCAAGGTCTTCACTCCAGATTCCTTCAGGCAATGTATTCATCACAGGTGCAAACACCTGCTGTGCCTTCGAGGTTTCTCAGATTTTTAGCTGGTGTCCTTCCCCTCAGCCCACCTTCACGTCCCATCATTAGCTCCTGTGTAACCCCCAGGTAGGCTCAGCCGCCTTCCTAGAACCCCCCATGTCTCTGTGGCACCACCTCCCTTCCCTGGCTCCTGCATCACCAAGCCTTAGACTCAGTCACACTTGACAACTCTCACTGTCAACCAATACGGTTACTTGATCCTTGATCTCTGAATTATTAATCAAGAGAAAATGCAACTTGCCCCAACAAGTCAAGACTGTGGGCCCCCGGAAGGCCTGAGAGGTGGGGTTTCAGCATGGGGAAGCCCCTCTCCGTGGTCTCCCGACTGGGCCCAGGGACTTCCTCTTCGTTCCGAGGCTTTCTCAGAAGGAGCTGGTGTGAACCTCACTCCAGCCAGTCTCCTGTCTCCTAACTGGCAACACTGATGGTTCTGAGTGTTTCCTGGGCTGCTGCTTCCATTTTCTTTACCTTATAAAATGTTGCAACAGTAATACTCCTCTTTAAAGCATCATATCGGTATTGCTGTTAATAAGTTAAAACAGTGTGGCAAGATACAGGGGAGGCAGGGTTGGGTGGCTCAATCATTTGAGCATCCAACTTCGGCTCCAGTCATGATCTCACGGTCCATGAGTTCGAGGCCCGCGTCGGGCTCTGTGCTGACGGCTCAGAGCCTGGCGCCTGTTTCAGATTCTGTGTCTCCCTCTCTCTCTCTGCCTCTCCCCTCCTTGCTCTCTGTCTCTCTCAAAAATAAACATAAAAAAATTAAAAACAACAACAATGTGGCAAGATATCAAAAGTCCTGCTCTTCTTCTAGACTTTGTCTCTATACTGTGGGAGGTGGGGGGAAGAGGGGCTTTTGCCAAAAAAAAAAAAAAAAAAGTCAATAGTAAGCAGCTTAACAACAGAATTTAAGACATCTTGTTCTTCAGCATATAGAGATCTATTGATTTAAGTGACTGCCTGGTATTTTGTAGTTCAGATATATCATTGTTGATTTAGCTAGTCTCCCATCAATCTATAAACAGGTGGTTTGTATTCTTTGGCTGTTAGAAACACCTCATCAGTGAGGCTCTGTGTAAGTATCTTTGCTTACTTGTTCTCGTCTTTTTGTAGGATACTCTTCTAAAATTGTCCTGTTCCCCTTTAAAGGATATGCACATTTAGAAGGTTGCTAGCTCTTTACCAAAACATCCTCCACAGAGATGGTTTTGTTGCACACTGTCCTCGATGGTGTGTGTGTGTGCCCACTTCTCCACATCACTTGCCCTGGATATTTTTTCCTGCTCCTTGATCTAGAGGATGTGGTTGCAGCTGTGCCCAAGGAGACCCAGGAAGCAGAAGTTCCCCTTTGGGTTTTGTTGCATAAAACCCAATGTGACCCAACTGGTGCCGTATCATGTTGCAAGAAAGCTTTCTCATTAAGCGAATGACCTGTGGCTTCCTTCACGGTCAGGGCTGCTGGAGGACGTGCTTTGTTGGGTCCCTCATGACAGCAATGATTATCCTCTGTGCATGAGAGAGGTGATAGTTTGATGTTAAATTGGGCATCCTTCCTATTCCTCTGTACCTCTCCACTTTCCCCACCACTCCGGGAGCAGGCAGGGTGTCCTGTGTGCATTGTCCTCAGGTGCGAATGGGGGAAAGGATAGAGATGGAATAGCTTAAATTCCTAGCTTCAGACCTATATAGACTTTTGTGATTTTGTAGTAGAGAGGAAAGTCTTGAGTGGTCTTTACAGCCGTGGTTGGCAACGCAAGAGTGTTGGGATAGCATTTTGTTTTGTTTTTGTTTCTTACTCTCTTTTGTAAAGTATTTTTTTAAGTTTATTTATTTATTTTAAGAGAGAAAGTGCAAGTCAGGGAGGGACAGAGAGAGAGAGAATGAGAGAATCCCAAGTAGGCTCCACATTGTCAGTGTAGAGCCCGATGCAGAGCTCAAACCCACGAATGTGAGATAATGACCTAAGCCGGAATCAGACACTTAACCGACTGAGCCACTCAGGTGCCCCTTGTTTCTTATTCTGAACATGTACCTTTAATTTTTTTTTAAGTAATCTCTGTGCCCAATGTGGGGCTCGAACTTGCTGCCCTGAGATCAAAAGTTGCATGCTCTACCAACTGAGCCAGCCAGGTAGGTGCCCCTACCATTAAATTTTAAGAGCCAGGGCGCCTGTGTGGCTTAGCTGGTTAAGCATCTGACTCTTGATTTTGACTTAGGTCAAGATCTCACAGTTCGTGGGACCAAGCCCTGGGTCAGGCTCTGTGCTGACAGCTTGGAGCCTGCCTGGCATTTTCTCTCTCTTCCTCTCTCTCTGCCCCTCCCCTGCTCACACTCACCCTCTTGCTCTCTCTCTCTCTCTCTCTCTCTAAATAAATAAATAAATAAATAAATAAACATTAAAAAAATAAATTTTAAGAGCCAAAATTCTGGAGAACTTTGCTTACAATCCACGCTATCATCACAGGACAGTGGATTTTGACATAAGTATCTTCTTCCATTTTAAAGGAGGATTTTGACGGTCAGGAAAGGAAAAACTAGAGGGAATATGACTAGGCAGAGAGGCTGAAGGTCACTGAAAAGAAATCCAGAACCTCACCACTCTGGGCTGAGCCCTCTGGGGGTGGAAAAGACCCCCCATAAGTTTGAGGGAAGTCCTGATCCAGAAGCCATTACCCGGCTTCCAGTGATCAACCTAGGAGACCACAGACCCCATAGAGAAGCCCTGCGTTCAACAAGGCACCCGAAGGAAGAGAAACTGTGTGTGAGGGTATTATGTAGACAGACAGGCCTGACAGAGGTGCACCTCACAGAGTCCCTCACACTCCCATCATGGGGAGGTGACGGCTCCCAAGCCCCCTGAGTTCCCAGAAGTAGTGAAAGGGCCAGCTCATTGGAAGATACCTTAGGCTAGGGCAACTGTGATGCGGAACAGGTGGCCTATGGATACTGAAAGCAGAAGGTAGCATTCCAGGGCCCAGGAAAACAAGCTATACTTTAGTGGAGGCCAGAGAGAGAGGAAGATGACCGTGGACCAGGCACTCATCCCAGCCACCCCATCCTTGCTGCCATGATGTTCTATCAACCCCTCCAGATGCCACCCAGGCAAAAGAGAAAGACAAGAATATTAATTACCCAAAGCCACTAGTCATTTCCAGAAGAGAAGAAACTACACTGAGTTAGCAAGACAGTTTTCCATTGAGAGAAAATGGCATAGGAGCTAAACTGAGTCCAGTTAAAAAAATTAAAAGAGTATTAACCTTTCGTCTGCCAGTGTATATAGTCACAAAACAATCCCCATTACAAGTGAAGAAGAAAACTAACAGCTTGTGGCCGCGTACTTGACATGGCATTTCCAGCCGAGAGCATGTCTAGACTAAGCCAGCCACCCTAACCTTTGCTTCCCTCGATCATCTTTGCAGGATGCATGTCCGGGAGTGGAACTAATTGACTCCAGTAGGGATTGAACTTGGAGCCCTGGCCAGGTCTGCAGCGCTCAGTGCTCTCTACCCAGTGAAGTTAAGGCAGAAGAGAAAGATGACCGCCAAAGCTCTGCGACGAGGTCTCAAGACCTAGTCCCAGACTGTTAGGCAAACTCAAGGAAATGTGACTGGATTCCAACATGCCCTTTATCCCCAGTTTAGGCAGTTTATCCTGGGTGTGGCCACCAGAAAGGTCCCCAGGTTGACCACGAAGCAGGTAGCATTTGGTAGAGAGGATGCGTTAGGGTCTACTTCTCGGTAATCAACAAAGACCATCAGAGCTCCCAGCCTTCACCTGTTGTTCCTTCTGCCTTCTCCCCGCCCCTTCCTTGCCCGCCTGTTTCTTACTTGGTGTGCTAAGATCAGCACACATGCTACTTCCTCCGGAAATCTTTGCCCAAGCTTCGCCTCCCTTCCTCCCCAGGCCGGGTGGAGCCCCCTCTGTGCTCCCACACCCTGCCTCTCACAGACTAAGCCCTTGGTAGGTGCTGGTTGAATGAATGGGTCTTGTGGGAGAGCAGGCTTACTCAAATGAATCCCAAGCGGATTTTGGTAAGAGCTACCAGCCTTGGGAGTAGAAGTGAAATGCATTCTGGTGGAACAAGGCCAGGAGATTGCTGGTAAATAGTATTTCAGTGAGGGGCCCAGAACCCAGATTTTTTTTTTTTTAATGTTTTATTTTTGAGACAGAGACAGAGCATGAGCAGGGGAGGGGCAGAGAGAGAGGGAGACAGAATCCGAAGCAGGCTCCAGGCTCTGAGCTGTCAGCACAGAGCCCGACATGGGGCTCGAACCCACAAACCATGAGATCATGACCTGAGCTGAAGTCGGACGCCCAACCGACTGAGCCACCCAGGCACCCCTGAACCCAGATTTTTTACTGTCCGTGTGAGATGGAAGGCCCGGCCGAGCTTGTGTTAACTGCTCTTTTGACTACAAGCGTATAGAAGGACAGGCAGGCATTGTGTCCTATGCAGAAGGCCTGTCTTGGGATGTGGAAGGTGATGGCGTCTGGCATTCTAGAAACTCCTGCTTCCAATACCACCCACTAACACCAGAAGGCCCTTTCTCTGATACTTTACCTGGCGGCTCTGGCCTGAAAAGCCTGCCAGGCAGACAGACAGCCTTGATGTAAAGGAAGGTAGCTGATCTCCCTGGGATATCAGAGTCCAATTTTCAGTCTTCAAAAACAAGACGTTGAGATGGGATTTGGGTGATATTTGATGGTTGTCTGGTGGAGGAGAGGTCCCCAGCTGAGGCTAGAGTTGAGTATCTTCATCATCCCCAGGTCCAGACAACCTCTTTCCATGCAGGACCCCGGAGCCTCTAAGAGAAGGGGCCAGAAGGACAGGCCTGACTCAGGGGAGAGGGATTTGGAATTCAAAGGGGGGTTTTGGTTTTGTTTGTTTGTTTTACTATTTGCCTCTTGGCCTAGACCTTCAGGGTTCAAGTTTGAGTCCTAGGGCAGGAAGCAGGCATAAAGGAAGCCACACTGCTCCAGGACCGCACTACAAATATAGCCTCCCCCCACCGCCCGTGTTGGCAGCAGCAGCAGCCCTCAGGGCTCCGGGTAGCGCCTGGTAAGGGGCAGCGGCATGGCTGATGGTGGTCTCCACAAGGGCAGCCTGCTGGGGGACCGTGGTGGGACACTGTCACATGACTTAGCAGAACCAGAAGCAGGGGCGGTAGGGGCAGGAAAAGGGAAATTAATAGCAGGCATCCCATGTGTATGACCAGATTTATTTATGAGCACATGAGAGACACCTTCAGAAGTTTCCAGAAATGCTTGTCCGTGCTTGGGGTCATCCTGCAAAAGTGCAAGGTCAAATTCCAGTTACCCCCCAGCGATACTGCCTGGGAAAACAGGAGACACACTTTCTTCACGACCTCTCTTCCCTCATCAAGTCCTTCCCCCACCCCTGGCTAATTTTCAGTAAAGACTCAAAACTGAAAAACATTTCTTCAAAGGCACGTAAATGTCTTCAGCAAGTATCAAGAGATTCCAGTTGTACATAGCTGCAAACCACAGCCGCCTCCTGCCTGCGTGTATCCTGCTTTGAATTTGGGGGAGGAGAGGAAAGCACTTAGGGGCCCTGGCTCCCAGGAAGGACACCATGGGTCAGACCATCACTGTGGAGCCAACTGGCCACCTCCACGGGCTCCCACTCACCATCTCTTCCCACACAGCCCGGGCAGGCCGGCGTCCCCGGGTGGTCCTGAAACACCATGGCGTCTCGAGGCTGCCTTTGGAGCGTGGCAGCGCGGACCGGCCATCTGTTGCCCAGGGACAGTGACAGCACACCCTTCTATCATGCCTTTCAGCCAAGGAGCCAAGGGGCTTAACTTCAATTGCTCAACTAAGGGCTCTTTTTCTGGGCTGCAAGTCCTGTCCAGTGTGAATACGCAGAACGGAGCCAAGAGTGCAAGTGTATTGACGCAGGTCCAAGGAGGCCATGGGCCCCAGCTCTCTGCAAAATCCCATCTGGGTTTTATTTTGCAGAGGCCACGGCCCTTTTCTGTGTAACTAGGGAGCATTTGGGAGCACAGCTCTCAGCTTACAAATCAGGAGCCCTCAAGGACGGAGTCGTATTTGGGGTCACAGGGCTCTCCCCCCAGGGGACACCAGCCTGACTCCATCCCAAGCTGCATGCAGTTTCTAGGTTAGTGTCGCCAGCTGTGCTGGACCAGGTGTCTTCCCACCTGACCAGGTGGTCTCCCAGTTGAAAGGTCACAAAAGGAGCTGAGCCGGGGGGGTGGGGTGGGGGGGCGCCTGGGTGGCTCAGGTGGTTAAGCATCCAACTTCAGCTCGGGTCATGATCTCACAGTCCGTTAGTTTGAGCCCATGTCCGGCTCTGTGCTGACAGCTCAGAGCCTGGATTCTGCTTCAGATTCTGTGTGTGTGTCTCTCTCTGCCCCTCTCCTGCTCAAGCTCTGTCTCTGTCTCTGTCTCTCTCTCTCTCAAGAATAAACATTTAAAAAAACATGAAAAAAAAAAAAAAAAAAAAACAAGAAGAGGAACTGACCTGTTCCCTCAGGCCCACTTCAACCTGAAATTGCTAAGCCAGAACTTGGGTGTCCCTTGGCTCTATGGGGCTCACACCACCTTTGTGAGTGTCAGGGCTCACCTGACCAATCCTCACCAATGCCTGTGCACACACTCCTGTGAGTATATCTTTTTATTCAGTTCCTTTTTTTTTTTTTATTGAATATGGCAGGTCCCTTTCAATGTTCTTTGAAAACTCTAATCTTAATGCCAAAATACTTATGGAAATAAAGTTTAATTTAAAAAAAAAAAAGCATTTTGGTTGATACAGGTGCATGTGAAGGAAAGGGGGGGACCTGATTCAACACCAAGGCAAATCCACTGCTCTGTGAATTCCAGAACTCCAGGGCCCAATGCGCTGGGACTGCAAGGTGGCATGGGGCATGGGGCACAGGCCAGCATGCTGGAGCCGTCGCTGTTTTTAATCCTCTGGCTGGCTGGGTTTACTGAAGACAGGCTGTTCCAAAACAATAAACAGCCGCAGTTGTGGGGGTCCTGCCCTGTTCTTGTCTGATTCAACTCTATTCAGCCATCAGCTTAATTTAGTGCAGAAAAAGGGAAAATGCAGGACTGGCATCATTGTTAGGCATCTTTTTTTCCTCAGACCCTGCTGAGAAAGGCCCCAGGCCAGAAGCCAAGTCCTCTGAGGACACCGGTCTCTGTGAACCAGGCAGGGGGACGATGGCCCTGGCACGCTCTGAAAAGACAGCTTTGAGAAGAGTCCACTCTTAAGCAGGCTCCATGGTCTTGTTTTGTTTCGTGTAACTCCCCCCTGATTTCTAGGTGTGCCCCAGCTATGCCTCAGAAGAAGGCCTCAAAGCTGGACCGGGAGGGGGCAAAGGTGGAATCCATCATCCCTCCCAAGTTTTGGTTAGAGATTTTTTAAAGAAACATCCCGTGGAAAGCAATCTGGGATAAGATGTAGGACAATGATGAGCCCAGGGAAGTGGGGATCTTCCAAAGGACCACAGTACATTTACAGCATGAACTCATTGCTCAGGGCTGAGGAAATACAACTGATTTCCAGTCTGAGCTACATGGCTCCCTTTGAGTTACAAAGGAAGTCCCCCTGCTCTCCCACCCAGAAGGACACGTGGTCAGGTTGAAGTTGGATAATTTCTGTTGTAAGAAAACCTCTGCTCATCTCCATCAGGAATGCCATGAGTCGATGGAGATGCCTGTGCAGGCAGGATGTTCCCCACCCTCTCCTTGGTCCCCATGTGGCTTCCAGTCAGCTCGGACTTACCTTGAAGCTCTTCAAGGACAGTCTAGCAAGAGTGTACAAACCTTGGGTCCTTCCTCTTTGTCTTTCGATTGGCTGGGAGCCAATGGAGGGTCAGAGTTTGGTGCAGCTTATTGGGAGAGGGTGCACCTGTTTCACGGGAGTCTGTCTGGGACCCTGGTCTCCAACTCTACTCCGCCATCAGTGTCCAGACCCGGAGCTGGATACCTCTTCAAGCCCCTCCAGTTTCTTGTGTGTGTCGATGCTGGGTTTCTCTGTGGGGAAGGAGGCCGTGGTGGGCCATCAGCTTATGCTTCGGGAACTCCTTGGTAGTTGTCCTGGGTGAGGGCCAAGGATATCCTCTGGATTCAGAAAGCCCTGACTGAGCTCTACTTGAAGAGTTCCTGATATCCACTGTAGATTTGAGGAGCTGTTCTTGGGGATCAGACAAAACTTTGGCAGGATTGAGGTCAGTGTGTGGATGCTTCTCGGGTCCACTTTGATGGCCAAGAGGACTATGTGAAATCCTGGGCCATCTGCTTGATGACCCTGGAGCCAGGGAGGAAGGGGTGCCTCAAAGGCGTCACTCTGATCTGCCTGGCTCCCACAAAGCCAGGAGGTTCAGATCCCCTGGCTCACTTTGGCAACTTTGATGTCTCTGTGGATCTTCTGTCAGAATGTGGATAATCTAAATGCTTCAGAATTTCCCTCAGAGGGTGGTAGTGCTGGGCTCCAGGGTTTTAGCAGGTGCAGGTGGAGACCCCTCCCAAGCTCCCCACAACAGACCGCACTTCGATGGAGAGAGCTGGGGCACTGGCCTAACATGCCAACGTTCCACAGTCTCACACTCCACCTCTTCCTGGCCGATGACCTTGAAGGCCATCACCTCCTTGGAGCAACTTCCATCTTCCTGGACACCTTTCCTAACCTGACCAGGATTAGGGAAGAGTTCTTAGGACCTACCTGGGAATGCTGGGGGGTGAGTTCCCTCCAGGGCGCTGAGTCCTCCTACTGCCAACACCCCATGCTTGCCACAACCCCAAGAGGCACTGCCAACCCTTTTGGGATGCCCCACTTGAGGCAGGGCAGTCTGGGGTGTGCACATGGTGGGATCAACATAGCCACCTACTTGGCCCATCTCACAAGGCCCATTGCTAACAGTCCATCGTTGAGTTAACACTGTGCTCCGTTGACTTTGTAATCTATTCCCACGGGCCCTAAATGAAAGAATGACCTCCCAGTACAGAGGTACCTGCCAGGTTTCTTTTCCAGTGATGAAACCTTGGGGACCATCCAAGACAAGGTGCCTTGTACCAGCTATGTGACTTGGACCGAGTCAAGCCCCTTTTCTGTTACCTGAAAATGATGAGGTAAGGAGGGTAGGAGGGCTGAAGTTTGCCAGCAGACCTCTAACATCTACTCACTTTAGATTCTGACTTTAACAGGTCCCAGGCAGGACAAGTATCCTTTGTTTTTGCCAGGATGCAGACTGGCTGCCATCGTGGGGCATGCACAGAGCTCGCCTCTCCTCCGGCCAGGACACACCTCCGCCCAGAGCTGGCACCTGCCAGCTAGGTCTAGGCACACCTCCTGCTTGAGGCTCTGAGCTAAACACCCATCAGAAACTCCCAGGGTAGGGGGGCTGGTGGGGGTGCGAGCTTCCAATACGTAACTGATAATCACGGAGGTCTCTGTGAGCAAAAGCACTAGATTTGAGAATAGCTACAGCTGACAGCTATTGAAACGAGTTCCCACTCAGGGCCTCTCTGTCAAGCCAAAGGAGGGAGCAATCCCCCAATCTGGTTTTTAGAAAGGAACTTCCCTGAATGAGAAGCTGTGGCCCCCACCGGAGAGCCCCCGGCCCCCCGGACAGCCCGTGGGCAGCCTGCTGAGCTTGTCCAAGTCCTTCAAGGTTCCGGTTCGCGCCCACTGCAGAATTTCCCTGTCTGGTGTGGTCACAGCCTGTTCAGCAGAGCAGCCAGGCCAGGGGGTGGTGTCTCCCCACCCCCGAATCTCCTGAGGATACTCGGAGTAGGTCCTCTTTCCCTCCGGGGCAGAAATGAGAGCCAGAGACACACTGAGAGCCCGCCCTGCTGAGCCAAGAGGCGGCTGGAGCCATACGAAGAGCATTAACTATTAATAATTTCCAGTTGTTTGCTCGCTGGGTTCGGCCGGCTCCCCAGGCCTCTCTACAGGCCGGGACTCAACTCTGGCTCCCCCGACCGCCAGGACTAGCGCCCGCCGGGCTCTGCGGGGCCAAGGCCAGGGAACAAGGCGCCATCGGGAGCCTGGGGCGAGCAGGCTCCAGCACCTGTAGCGGGGCGCGGGGCCGGTCGGGGCCGGGGCGCTTTTCCTCCCGCTGCGAGGCCCGTCCGGCGCTGCCGGCACGCCCGGATCGGCAGCTGCGGGCGGGCCGGGCTGCGGTGCGGAGCGCCGCGCGGGCGACGCAAGGCGGGAGCGCAGCGGCCCCTGGCGCCGAGGCTCGCAGCTGGGCCAGTGCGGGTCGGGCCCCGCGCGCCGGGCGGGGCGGGGCGGAGGGCGGGGCCCGGATCGCGGCTGCCGGCTAGACCCGGACGGCGCACGGGCAGCCGGCAGGGAGGGCGGCCGGGCGGGCAGCGGCCCCGGCCCGCGTGTGAGCTCCTCGCGCCCCTCGCTCGCCCGCGGCCCCCGGCCCCCGGCCCCCGGCCCCCGGCCCCGGCGCGCTCACAGCCATGGTGGGCCGGCTGAGCCTGCAGGATGTGCCCGAGCTCGTGGACACGAAGAAGAAGGGCGACGGCGTCCTGGACAGTCCGGACTCGGGGCTGCCCCCCAGCCCCAGCCCCAGCCACTGGGGGCTCGCGGCGGCCGGGGGCGGTGGCAGCGGCGGGGAGCGCGCGCCGGCACCCGGGACGCTGGAGCCCGACGCGGTGGCGACCCCAGCAGCCCCGGTGAGTGGCTCCGCTCCGGCCCCTTCCCTCCCCATCCCACCCGCAGCCGGTTCCCGAGGGGCCATCGGCCAGCCCCGCCGGCCCGCTCGGGGCGCGCTGTCGGCGCCGCCACCCGCCCGTCGGGACGGCGTGGCCATCGCCGGGAGCCCGGGGCGGGAGCGCGGCGAGAGCCTGGCCAGCTGGAGCCGGTGGCTGGAAAATTGTCATCGCCTGGGAGGCGCGGGAGCCCCGGGAGAGGCGCGCCGCCGCCTCCTCTCTTCGGGGTGGCGGCCCCCGGGACTGCGAGTCTACAACTCGGCCACATTCCCGCCCGGGTCCGGCCGGAGAGGGGCCCGGGACACGGAGAAGGAACCCCAGCCTCCTCCGTACTGCGGGCCTGGCACCTCCGCCCCCCGCCCCCACCCGGCTTTGCCCCTACGGGGGGAGAGGGGGGGGCGCCTCCCGAGGGCCTGGCTCCTCCTGGCTGGTCTTGGGGGAGAAGGGTGTGCTTCAGCTCCCTGATTCAGGGAGCAAGGGGGCGGGCAGCCTTTGGGGACCATGTCAGTGGCGTGGAAGACAGCCTTTGAGAAAAGTTACCCCATGAGCTTCTGGCCTCCTGGTGTCCCCTCCCCCACCTTGTCCTGTCACCTAACCCCTGTCTGACTCTAGATGGGTGGGAGGAAACTTTCAAAAAGGAGTTCTTTTCTTTTATTTCAAAATTTGTATTTAAAGAAAAAACACCTAGACTTTTTTGCCTCAGGAATCACTCAGGTGGTGTTTATTGCCTTTCCCTAGAGCTCATGGGAAGCCACATCCTGCCTAGAGCCAAGGCCCAAAGTGGGGCTCTCAGCCCCCCTCCCTTCCCCTTGGGGATGGATATTTACAGCCTCTCCCGGGTGGGGGGGGGGGGTGGAGTTGTCAGTGGCTCCTGCTGTTCCTTAAAGACCTATGCACTTTCATGGGCGTGGAATTCTTGCCCCACTGACCCTGTCTCAGAGACCTCCGTGTACTCTCTCATTTCCGTTGGAAGGCAGCACTTGCTTCAACTTGGCCTTCAGAACCCTTGCTGTCTGGCACACCCCTGACCTTAGGCAGATACATGCATTGGTGCCTCCGATGCTGCTCCCTCTACCTGGCATGTTTTTTCCCTCCGAGCCCATCCCCTCCAACCTCCCCCAACACCCAGCTGCCTTTTTGACCTATCAGAGCTCTGCTGGCCCTTCAAGCTCAACTTGTCACCTCCTCTGGGAAGCCTTCCTTGATGCTTCCCTGAGCCAGGCCAAATCAGTGGCGTGGTCCCCGTTCCCTGGCGGCACCTTGTTCAAGCGTCTGTTGGAACTTCTGCTGCGTGCACCGTCCCCAGCCTGGACCTGGGCCAAGGGGTGTGCTCAGGGAGTGTCTGTTGAGTGGGCAGGGTGAGGCAGCTGAGAAGGCAAGGCAGGGGCAAGAGAACTGAGTACTTGTGTGGATTCCTGGCTGCAGTGTGAGTGTTAAGAGTTGAACACCTCCACTCCCCGTCATCCTGCGTCCTGCGGCCCTCAGCACTGCCTGAAGGCGCTCCCTGGGTTGAGGAGAGCTGGGGACAGAGTAGGCCTCCCTGCCACCACTTGGGGGCTGTTTCCGCAGCTCTGCAGCAGCCAGTGCCCACACCTTCCCCTGCCCCTCCTCCCCCCGCCCACGGACCTTAGTTCCCAACCACAGCCCCTCCCCCAGCCAAGGCTTCTTAAGCTCTCCACCCGAGTTCAGGAGCTGGACCCTTTGCCCCTCCCTCACCTGCCATGGTCCCCTTTGACTTTGGTGTTTCTACCCTACACCCTCACTTGACACTCTGCCTGGGTAACATGATAACAGTCTTAGAGCCTACCTTCTAAAAATGTCTGCTTCCTTCTCTATCCTGGAAGATGTGGGGGCCGGGCCGCCACCTCCACATCCTGGCCGGAGTGTGGCTCCTACTCTCAAATTAGGCAGAGAAAATGATAGATCGCTTGTAAACCCGGGACTCCAAAAGGCTGCTTCCCGTGAACACTTAACACAGAAGCCCAATTCCAGTCAAATCGGGTGAAAACTAGCCCCTGTGTCTAGGACGGGACTGTCCCCCTTACTCAGGCTACTTGATGAATCAAAGTTCGGGGCTTGGTGCAGGCTAGAAGCCCGTTAACCTCCAGGAATGCCATGCTCTGGTTTCTGAATGGTGGAAGATGGGGTCGAGACCTTTGGGGTGTTCATCTTCCCAGTGAGTTTATGGATCTCTGCATCTTTGTTGGGTGTAAATGTAGCAGTCCCAGAGGCAGAGAAGGCGGCGGGGAAGTTGGAATCTTCCAGTGTGAAAAAATTCCTGGTAGAGTTTAGTTTAGTTTTGTTTTGGCCTTTTCTGAAGTATTGCTGAGACAATGACAGCGTTGGGGGACACGTAATTGAGGGTTCTGGTTAGTGAGGCCCCCGTTCATCGAGGTTTTCTCATCGCCTTGCCGTGCGATGACGCAGCAGCCCCAGGGTCTGACCAAGGTTGTGACACTGAGCTCCTCAGCCTTTCACAAAACCTCAGTGATGGAAAGGGGCATCCCCTTGGTGTGCAGATAAAGTGACAGGGCATGGGATGTGACCCAGATCTCCTGGCTCCCCATGCAGAGCTCTTCCCATGCTGTGGGGCAGCCCTTCTCCGGCATCGTTGCCAGGAGGAGGACACAGATCACAGTCAGGTCCATCAGCAGGAAGCTCAGAGCCAGGACCTCTGTGGGGGACGCGTCAGACCGGCCTGTGGTCTAACTGCCTTCTCCATCCTCACAGAATCCAGCATCTCTCCCCAGCCCCCTGGCCTTCGCCTGCTCGCCAAGGCTCTGCCCCCTGTCCTTTGGCGAAGGAGTGGAGTTTGACCCCTTACCACCGACAGAAGTAAGGTAAATATAGCAGGCCCTGGTCTGATTGGATTTTGTCACTTTTCATGTTTTGGTCCAGAAAGTAATGCTTGTTATTTTAAAAAAATGAGTTAACCACAAAAGCGTGCCAAAGACTTTTCATAGTTTATTGGGTACCATTTCGGATTTCTTTGTGTATTCTCACCAATTAAATACATAGACACAGCTCTTAAAATAAGAACGAGATCGTGTTATACATAAAGTCCGCCCCTTGCTTTTTGCATTTTGTGTATCATGACCATCAGATATTTACAATTTTGTAATAAAATAATTCTTCTTTCAGAAGCTGCTCCCCCCCACCCCCATTCCCCACCCCTGCCTCAAGGTGCAATAACCTTGTCTCCAATTACAATTTCACTTGCAACCTGAAAGTACCATTCTTCCTTTGGGAATTTATCTCATCCAGGATTACCTGGGGGCAGAGATTCACTGAGAGCCTCTGTTAAAGATCTGTCTTTTCAGAGAAAGGAATTTTACTTTTGGTAGCTGGTGGGTTTTTTGCTGGAGTCTCAGTTCCCTTAATACAAAGGGCCCTTTTATGGGGAACAAAGGCGGCTCACCAGTTTGGAGGTGAGCGGTTCAGTCCTTTATTCCTGGGGAGCTTGTATTTTGAACAAAATGAGGACATGACTTCATGACATTAGCTTCCACCAGCCTCGAACCTACTTGCCTAAGGAGAATACGTGTTTTCATCCTCTCCATTGAAAAGAATGCTAATTCTTACCCCCTGACCGGTGGGTAGGGGGCACTGGTGTGGGTAATGCTGTGTGATGCTCATTCTTATTTCAAGATCTATGAAGCTGCCATAATTACTCAGTAAAATGAACTAATGCTTTGCTTACGTTTAAGAAAAAAAAAGAAAAGAAAAGAAAAAAAGGTAGGTTCCAAGTTAGCAAAGAAGGACTTAAATAAAAAAAAAAAAGTAGACTATGGATGTTAATTTATTTTATAGAAATCAAGACTGTAATTGGCTTTGATTGATAAGGTCAGATATCGGAGTCTCTGGTTTGAGGGGGTCTCCAAACCGAAGGCCAAGTTTGGACCAAGTACTAGTACTTGGTATCACTGAACTTTCAGAACCAGCATTCAGGATTCCTGGGTTCTGTCCTCCTCTCATTAAAGAACTGATGGTGGGCGTGCCTGGCTGGCTCAGTGGGTAGAGCGTAGAGCGTGTGACTCTTGATCTCAGGGTTGTGAGGTCAAGCCCCACGTTGGGCATAAAGCTTACATTAAAAAAAAAGAAAGGAAGGAAGGAATAAAGCAAGCAAGCACGCTGATGGTGACTTCAGGGGACAGAGAATACAAACCGTTCACCCCTAGTAAAGGTAGAATCCACCTCGTTACACCACCAACAGCACTTGCTGCGTGTTAATACTCTGCTCCGTTCTTATTGGGCACCTTTTGCAGAAAGAGGAACCAAGGCTTGGGGAAGTAAGGTGACCAAGCTCTCCTAGCTTAAATTCACCAAAACTCTTGGACTCCAGGGGCTGCGGCCCGCAAAGGGAAATAGTGCGTGCAGGGTAAACTTTGGGATCTTGCACCCCTGCATGTAAACCCCGGCCCCACTCACTACTCACTCCCACTGTGACCTTGACCTCTGCACCTCCGTTTTCTCTCCCAGGGTAGTTGGTTCAGTTAAATTAGATCCTGGAAGTGAAGTGCTTAGAACTGTACCACACAGTAAGTGCTTCAGCTCCTTGCTGCTTCTGACCAGAGTAGCCACATCTCAAGGTTTGCACCACACGAGAGGATCAAGGTCACGGTAGGGACCCCTGAGCCCCAAGCTCAAGGGGAACGGCTTCGTGCTGCCTTATATCTCCCTCCCAGGTACACTTCCTCGGTCAAGTACGACTCAGAGAGGCACTTCATTGACGACGTCCACCTGCCCCTGGGCCTGGCAGTGACCTCCTGCAGCCAGACAGTCACCTGCATCCCCAACTGCACGTGGCGCAACTATAAGGCCGAGGTGCGCTTCGAACCCCGCCACAAGCCCACCCGCTTCCTCAGCACCACCATCGTCTACCCCAAGTACCCCAAGACCGTCTACACCACCACTCTGGATTACAACTGCCGCAAGACACTGAGGAGATTCCTGTCCAGCGTGGAGCTCGAAGCCACAGAGCTCCCGGGCAGTGATTGCCTCTCGGACGAGTGCTGACTCAAGCCTGGGTGGGGTTGGACCAGCTCCTCCGTTGCCCTCGAGTGTGGCTCGTGGCTCGTGCCCCAGAGGAGTCTGACCTAGAGATACCTCTAAGCCCAGCCCGGGGAAGGAAAAAAATGTCACGGCCTCGTATTAGAACCATTGAGAGAATTTGGTTTTTACAAATGGTCAAATTGTTTTCAAAAGGAGTATATTGTTAGTTTGCTGCTGCCCGGTTTCCCCAAAGTCTCAATCTGATGAGAAAACAGGAAGCCAACTGAAGCAAAAGGAAAACGGCCCCAGTTTGAAATAGGGAGGGAGGAGCGAGCTCTTCTTCTATTGGTCAGCTGGCCTGAGGAAGACCGTGGAGAAAGTCTCTGGGACG
This sequence comes from Panthera leo, assembly GCF_018350215.1. NCBI lineage: Eukaryota > Metazoa > Chordata > Mammalia > Carnivora > Felidae > Panthera > Panthera leo. Next base: position 15,571,033 of record NC_056692.1, on the reverse strand, counting down.
GAAAAAGTGAGTTTGGAGACATTTCAGCCTGAGGTGTCTTCCCTGAAAGCGGTGCTAATTCAGTGAGCTGTGACATCCATATGGGTTCAATCTGTGGAGAGCCGAGCTTCGTGCCATATTTTTTTTTCCGTTTCCATTTGTATTTCCTGTTCACCAAAACTCTCGGAATTCTCGAAATCTTTTTCATGATATCAAAAAACCCCAAACCACAATATAAGTTGCCTTGAAAGAAAGAAAGAAAGAAAGAAAGAAAGAAAGAAAGAAAGAAAGAAAGAGAAAAAGTTTCACCCTGTTCTCACCTCTTCAGGAGAGTCAGGTCAAACTGGCCAATTTGAGAGCAACGGCTTTGTTCTTATTCCTTCCACCCATTAGTTCCAAGCTTGGGCTCTGGCAAAGTGCCTTGAACCCTTGGCATCTGGTAATGTGTCCACAGGCTTGTGTAACTCTCCTGATATATATTTTGGGGTTTCCAAATACTTTCCTATTTTTTCATAAGGCAAAACATAGCAGAGGGCCCTTTTGAGAGAAACAGCATTTTTAAAGAATGCTTAGGGAAACTACTTTTGGGGATTCCACGAGGGAGTTTTGCTCACGGTGGGAATGGACGGCCACACCTAGGACTTGCCGCTGTCTGGGAGGGGACAGAGGTAGATGTTTCTGGTAATCTGTTTCATCAGGATGGTTGTCCTCTCTCCAGGGATCCTGGGTCAACTGCTTTTCAGACTTTGACTGACGGCATCCACACTGCAGAGAATTCCACCAGTGCCTTAGGTCTAAGCCCAAAAGCAAGAAAATCACTCCATCCCCCCTCCGGGTGAAGGAAGGGTGACTTCAGGATAGGGGTTAATGTCACAAGTCAAACTCCAAAACCCGGGCACTGTCGCGATGGTACATATTTCTCGAAAGTGCTTATTTTAGTGTAAGTGACAATCAGGGCATTAGGTGCGGACGGAAGACACTTCGTGAATTCGGCTGAACTGGCCTCAGAAGCAGAAATGGCCGATGGGCCGGAGGGTGCGGTGGGCCAGGCTGTCTCTGGCTTCGGCTCCCTGCCCACCCTGCCTCCTCCCTGCCCCAGCGTGTACTTCTTCCTGCCTCTCCCTGAGGTTTTTGAGTGAAGAAGGTGGCAGATAGCTTTTGATCTTCCACTATTGGAAAGAACATTCCACGGATATTTCCTTTGAATACAACCACATTCTCTCATGTGCTCGAGGCTTATAGGGTATCGTAAATCCGGATTCCCGCTGTATCTTTGGGTTTCTGTTGATGGTTTCTGTGTGTCCTGAGAGCGAAATTGACAACTCTGTAAGTACCCTGGAGCCACAGCAGGGACCTTTGTTCTGAGGAGAGCAGGTGTGCTGATAATCACTCTCCTTTAAGGTTATCGGAAGCCTCTCGAACCAATCTGTCCGGTGTCCTCTTCAGCTTTAACAATGTTTGGTCTGTCGTGCCCCTGTTGGGACGCATCTCTCGGTGGAACCCGTGGTCGGGTCCATGGTCCTGAGTGTGCTGTAGCGAAGTTGAGCCGGAACCCGTAAAGGGGCCCCCTGGGATTCCACACCCCGCTCCGTCATGCAGAGTAACAAGTGCTGTCTGCTTTTGGAAAATTACCTGGCATTTCTTGACAAACACGAATTTTCCTCTCTGATCTCATAATCTTATCATTGAAGACAAGTGGTAAATGTAATTTTTAAGTTATGTTAAGAGAATTCCCAAGGCTTTGCTCTGGCCCCGTGGGGACACTTGAATGAACTCAGAACAGTACTGTGGACAGCATGGCAGGAGAGACATGTGGGAGAACATAGCCTTTGAACACAGCCGCGTTTTGAGATGTCCATACGAGATTTGTTTGTTTTGGGGGTTGGGTTAAGTTCGGGAAAATCATTGCAGGTGTGGAGAGAATCTGAAATGTATCAGTAAAGTAAGTAGAAGGGATCGATTGTGAATGTGTAATACAAATGGAAAAGCAGGTTTTAAGTTATTCACTAGGGAACCAACTGTAGTTCTGTCTCACCTTTTCTTTTTCTTCATACCTGCTTTCTGCAAGTTGCAAGAAAGGAAGCATATGAAGATGTGACGGGACACTTTGGTGAATAAATGACGTTGATCTTTGGTGGATCTGTGTTAGTTTACAAGGTGGAAGCAATGATTTCTAAAACTTGCTCATTAACACCAAACATTCCTAAGCATATCTGAGAGATACAGTTTACTTCTTAAGTAAAAAGTCTTTGGGGCACCTGGCTGGCTCAGTAGGAAGAGCACGCGACTCTTGATCTCAGGGTCGTGAATTTGAGCCCCACATTGGGCATGGAGCCTACTTAAAAAAAAAAAAAATGTCTTTTTTCTCAGTCTCTTAACTTATAGCTTTCACGTAATAAAGCGGATGTGTATTTTCGGACAAAAGTTTTCTTTTCAAATTCAGACCTGTTAAAAAGAACGATTACCTTTTCATTCAACTCTTTTCCTGTTTCTAACCTTAGGAGATCCAGAAGAGCATTTGACAAAAACTACTTTTTCAATTTATCTTGACATCTGTCCCGTTCCATTTTGCTTTGTGACTTCTTCATTTAACAATAAATTATCTTTAAAGAAACAAAACTTAGAGATGCCTCTCTTTTTTTAAAGTAAAATTGTAATGTTTTGGTGAAGAAACGTGAGAAGAACAGCTCCTCAACTTGAGAAATTTTAAGACGTGATTGTGCTCTAATCATATCACATTTCTGTCGGGAGAATGCATTCCCCTAGGCGTACAAGAAGATTTCACAGGGACCCCTCGGCACACGCAGTTTTAAAGAATTTGTTCCCAGATTCAATGTGTACTCTTTCCTGAAACCCATCTGCCCTGCAGCTGTGACTGGGCCGGTCCTTCCTCCCCACCTCCCCTTTCAAATGGCCTCTCTCCCATTTTGCAGAAGAAATACATGTGTTAGTGTAACACATCTTAATTTTATGGTGGGATGTTGCTCTGGGCTGGAAAAACCCATAGGCACTAGACAAAGGGACAGAAACCTTGGTATCGGGGCACCAAAACCCCACTGGAGGGATTCATGTCTGTCATTGTACTACACATAATTTCGTCAAGAACAAAGTATGGTACCAGAAGCAAGATTGGCCTGTGTTGGGAAGTTCTTCCTTCCGACGTCTCATAAAGTGAGGCAGTTGAAGTGATAACACTATTCATTTAATACCCACAGTCTCTTCAATCTCAGACTGTTGCCTTCCCTGAAGGCAAAGTGTTGATAAGAAGAAAATTGATAAGAAATGTGAAGGCGTATTATTTCATTCAAGTGTCAAATTCACGGCAAGGCTCTGTGCCTTATCTGTTAGTCCTCGAGTTACAACTCAAGTATGTCCCAGGAATGCATGTTATCATTTCTATATTATCATATGTATATATATTTAAAGCCAGTCTCTTTTTTAACAGAAATGAAGTCTAATTTGGCTGGTAGGGATGACAACAAGAATTGATATTGCCACTTAGGTTATATAGTGTAAATTTCCCATAAAATGAATGAGCTAATAGCAGTTTCAAGGTTTTGTTGGAAAAATATTTAAAGTAAGATTAAAGCTATAATTGTGTACGTGTGTGTGTGTGTGTGTGTGTGTGTGTGTGTGTGTGTAGAGAGAAGCAAATACATGTTGAAATTAATATTTCACTTTTCCCTCGAAAAGTATCTTTCTGAGAATATCAGATTAAGCTGGTATCTCAAGGGAAAAAGTAGTAGGTGTAATTAACAATATGATAAATCTTTTTTTTTTTTTTACTTTAAGTTTGTTATTTTTGAGACAGACAGAGACAGCGTGAGCAGGGGAGGGGCAGAGAGAGAGAGAGAGAGCACAGAGTCCAATGTGGGGCTCAAACTCACGAAACTGTGAGATCATGACCTGAGCCAAAACCAAGAGTCAGATGCTTAACCGACTGAGTCACCCAGGCACCCCTAATAATATGGTAAATCTTAGGAAGCCTTTTTGGTATACTTCCCAGAAATGCGAAAAATGAATGACCTTATTGATTAGGTAACAAATCATATTGCAAAAAAAAACGCCTCTTTTCAAAAAATTTTTAATGTTTTATTTATTTTTGAGAGAAAGAGAGAGAGAGAGAGAGACAGAGTGCAAGCAGGGGAGGGACAGAGAGAGAGGAAGACACAGAATCTGAAGCAGGCTCCAGGCTCTGAGCTGTCATCACAGAGCCCGACGCGGGGCTCATACACGTGAACCGTGAGATCATGACCTGAGCCGAAGTTAGACACTTAACTGACTGAGCCACCCAGGTGACCCTCAAAATTAAATTCTAATAATTTTGTTTTAGAGTATAATCACTACAAAGTGTTTTGTGCATAACACTACTTCCCAGAATTCTTTCTATGGACCAAAAGGAGGTTCTGTGATCAAATAAGTTTGGGAAGGCGTGCTGGGTGGCTCACTCAGTTAAGCGTCCAACTCTTGGCTTCAGCTCAGGTCATCATCTCACAGTTCACGAGATCGAGTCCCACACTGGGCTCTTGTCAATGCCGACAGCATGGAGCCTGCTTAGGATTCTTTCTCTCTGTCTCTCTCTGCCCCTCTACTGCTCTCTCTCAAAATAAATGAATTAAACATTAAAAAAAAAATAAGTTTGGGAAAATATGTTCATTGCAGGGCTCTTTAGAACACCCACATTAGTGGGGCACCTGGGTGGCTCAGTTGGTTAAGCACCTGACTTCGGCTCAGGTCATGGTTTCACAGTTCATGGGTTTGAGCCCTTCATCAGGCTCTGTGCTGAGAGCTCAGAGCCTGGAGCCTGTTTCGGATTCTGTGTCTCCCTCTCTCTCCGCCCCTCCGCCACTAGCACTCTGTCTCTCTCTGTCTCAAAAATAAATAAATATCAAAACAAAACCGCGAGTGTTTAGAACACCTGCATTAGTCAGCTTTTGCTGCTTACCAGCCACAAAAGCGCAGTGGCACACAGCAGCATTAATTTCTTGTGTAAAAGTTTATAGGCCTGATAGGGCAGTTCTGCCCAAGGTCAGGTGTTGAGTTCAGGTTCATTCCACTTGTCTCTGAAGCAGGCTAGAGAGATTATCTGGGGCACATTCTTCTCATGCAAGAGGTCAAAAGATCCCAGAGGAGCAAGTAGAAACATACAAAACCTCTTAAAGTTTGCACTAGGAACTGCCACCCAGTCACTTCCATGCATGTTCTATTGGCCAAAGCAAGTTGCACGGTCAAACCTAACATCAGTGGGTCAGGGAACCATACTTCCCCCATGAATGTGGGAGGAGTAAATATTTGCTGTGCAATAAACTACCCTAGCCTTTAATATGATAATGTGGATGGAGAATCTTCAATAGGGAAAATCTAGTTTGCAGAATATTCTAAACTCCTTGGACCAGAGGACCCAGGAGCATTTCATGGACCAATGAAGGACTAAAAAACCTAGCACTAATGTTTTTTGAAATGCACTTTAAGAAATGCTGGTATAAACCATGTATGACAATCAGAGTCCAGTCAGCAAGGCCCAAATCATACTAGATATTTCCAACAGAGGGGATTTCATACAGAGGATTGATCACACAGGTGTCAGCAGGCTAAAAGAACAAAAAGGGGACCCTGCAGTAACCCCAATTATCAGTCACTGTGTGGGGCAGTTCCCACTCGTAGATCGATCGAGAAATAGCACAAATTACCAATGCCATGACTTGCATACAGATCTCACAGGCACCGAAAGTATACTAAGGTAATATTAGGAACAACTTTATGCCAATGAATTTGACAACTTAGTTAAAAAGGGGAAATTCCTTTGACAAACTTATCTTACCAAATTGACACAATGAAATAGAAAATCTGAAGAAAAGATACATCAAACTCTCTATATATAAACTTCTGTTCTTCAAAGACTCCTTTAAGAAAATAAAAGGTAATCCAGACAAAAAAAGATTTACATCTGACAAAGGACTTATATCCAGAATATACAAAGAGCTCCTACAAGTCAACATTGAAAGATGAACAACCCTGTTAAAAATGGGCGATGGGGGCACTTGGATGGTTCAGTCGGCTGAGCATCCAACTCTTGATTTCAGCTCAGGTCATGATCTCACGGTTTGTGGGTTCAAGCCCCACGTCGGGCTCTGCACTGGCAGTGTAGAGCCTGCTTGGGATTCTCTCTCTTTCTCTCTCTGCCCTTCCTCTGCTCACACGCTCTCTCTCTCTCTCTCTCTCTCTCTCTCTCAAAAATAAACATTAAAAGTACATACATACATATTTTTTAAATGGGCAAGGGACTTGAACAGACACTTCACAAAGGCAGATACATGGATGCGAAATGAGCACACGAAAAGGTGTTCAACATCATTAGATGTCAGGGAAATGCCAAATAAAACCACAACGAAATACCAGGAGATAGTTATCCAAGAGAAATGAAAACGTGTCCAAAAAGGAGCACACTCATGACAGTTTTATTCACAAGAGCCATATGAGGTAACTGCAATGTGTCCATTTCACAGTGACTGAAATGTCTGTGGCGTATATTCACAAGATGGAAAACCACTTCGTAATAAAAAGGTCCCAAGTTCCAAGTAGGCACTTTTTTGTTCGGCCCCAAGGCCCCCCAAACACCAGACTCTGAGACCCTGGCTTCACTCCTCCCACATTCCCTCTTGGCTGCACCCCAGGAATTTGTTTTGTGGCTTCTTTGAATTGGCCAGCCACTGAATCCCCATTTCTTTGCGAAGCTCGCCCTTTGATGAGGTGAGCTCTACACCAGCACCAGGCCGGTCTCTCCAACAGCTGCGGAGTTACCCCGGCCCAAAACATCATCGCCAGAACTCTATGGATTGCGTGCTTCCCAGGGGGCGAGGCGCTATGCCAAATGCCCTACGTAATTATTGCATGTGATTCTCACGGCACTGAGGTAGGTATCTGCGTCCCTCTTTCCAGATACGGTGACTCGTGCTTGGAGAGGCCATTCCGTGTGCCCGAGGTGACACAGCCCGCACATATAGTGGGAAAGAGAGAAATTCAGCTCTGACGTCAGAACTCATCATTTCCACCACTATGCCAGACTGTCTCATAGCAGAAAGGTGACCACAGGCCATCCCCACTCTCACCACCCACGGAAAGAAAGCTCTAATGCAAAGCGACCAAGACATCCTGAGGCCACAGACTCTTCCGTGCGCCGCACTCCCTCAGGCACACTGTGGCTGACCCGAAGACCACGGGAGGTGCAGCCCAGCTTTCCACCCTCTGCTGTCTTCACCTTGAGCACTGGGGTGTCGGGCAAGGTCCTGTGGCTGAGCATTAACACACGTCCCCTGTCCTCCTCCCCTTGGGGCCGCGCCAAAGCCCACGTTCCCTTCACGTGATTCCATGGTTGCCCTTCAACCTGGATGGCCACGCAGAGAGGGCCATTGCTGTCTGCTCGAGGGCCCCTGCCAGGGGGGCTCTCCAGGGGAGGACAGGCCTCTTCCAAACGTGAAAACTCTGTAAGCAGCCGTTTAAGGCAGGAAGAAGGCTGCTCGGTCAGCTGGGGCTAACAGGGACCAAGATGACCAGTTGTGCTTAACTTTCAAAAAGGCATTGTGATGTTTTGTATTGGCTTTCAACTTTTCCTGAGTACACTGCAGGTCTTTAATTCCTCAGAAGACAGGGATCTGATCTCAGACCTCTGCTCTGACCCTCTTGGGCCCTACACTATGCTGCATAGAAACTACCCTATCCCTTGGACCCCTCGCGAGGGCTGCATCTTTGTGCCTGAGGGTGATCCCCGTGCCCCCAACGGAAGTAGGCCTCAAGGCCCACACATTTGGCAGGCTGGAAATGACAGGAAATTAACACCCCCCCCCCCCCAGCACCACACCTCAGCCAATGCCTGTGGGCAGTATAACAGCCCAGCTCCCTCACTCTCTGGCTGGATAAGCTCCCGTTACCCAGTATGGAAACTGGTTTAACAGTGTCCCTGGACTGATGGTCTTTCCCTCCTGTGCCTTCTCTACTGACCTTTCCTTTACCCCCCAAATAATCTAGTTGCATTTGGGTCTTTGTCTCGGGGTCTGCTTCTGGAAAACCCAAACTAACCCAACACATGGCCCTCACTCAATAAATACTCGTGCGAGGGAAGGATATTAATTTAGGACGAGTAGCATAGTAAGGTCTTTTTAATCCTCCAGAACTTTGCTTAAAATCCCATTTTAAGGGATTAGAGGACAATATATATATATTTTTTAAGCGAGGTAAACTTGGTATATAACATTACGGCGTTCCAGGTGTACATTATAATTCAGTATTTGCCCACACTACAAAGTGATCACCACCACAAGTGTGCTTACCACCCATCACTGAGCAGTTGGGCCCCTTGACCCATTTCCCCCGTGCCCCCACCCCTTCCCCTCTGGCAACCAGCAATTTGCTCTCTGGGAGGACCATATTTAGAAGAGAAGCAATATTCCTTCTGAGACTTCTCATAATTATCTCCCAGGGTTGGAGTTCTGGAACTCAGTTATTTTGACAACCACATCAGGGCAGGGAGTGTGTGTAATTTAAAAAAAAAAAAAAAAAAAAAAAAGGCTCCAGGATATTTGAGGCACTTTTCTCGGGCCCAGAGAAGCATGCTGTGTTTTACCCGTTAAATTAGCTTAAGATTTAGAACTGAGATCATCTACACACTTTCTCTTTCTGAGGGGAAGATGACAGACATCTGCGACGAGAAATTAAGTAAGAAAGAGATGCCAACTTGTCTGAGAAAGAAACAAAAAATCCTGAAGCAGCTCTGTCCATTACACTGCGGAGGTTAAGGGACTGCGATTCGGACGCCCGGGTGGAAGGAGAGAGGCCCACCCGCCCGACACAGCAGACATCCGCTTCCTTCCGATGGAGGTCCGATTTCTTTTTATTATTCTTTTCTAACGGGTAAACCTGTGGGGAGGACAACGCGCAAGCCGGTCGGTGTCGGGGGTGGATGGTCACTCTGGCAGAGCCAGGTCAGAATGTGTGACAGTGCCTCGGAAGAAGGGATCGGGGTGGTGGGCTTTCCTGCCGTTGGGGCCACGGTCTGTCTCCGGGAGGTAGGGTCGGCTCTCCGGGTCCTCCTCGGCGCACGGGTCAGGGTGGAGGCCCTTCAGGGCCAAGAGCCGGTACCGCTTCCTCCGGTTCAGTTTATATACGCGAATCCTTTCTTTCTCTGCCTCCGGGTCGGCGAGAATTCCATCCCAACGCAGGCTTTCGTTGACCTGCTTGGCGAGGTGCTCTTCTATTTCAGCGACCGAGCGGAGACTTCGAGTGGAGGAGTAAGGGGGCGTGGGCTTGCTTTCAGCTTTGTCCTGCTTGCGCTCTGGCCTCGGGCCGGGATCTTTGCGGGGCCTTAAGATGTTGTGGAAGGATGAGGACAGCTGCTGATTCTTCAGGCCTCGACCCTGATGTTTATCTGCTGAGCAGATGAAAGGTGTTAGCGATTGTCAGCCTGCTGCCTGCCCTCCGCCTGCTCGGTTGCGATGCCGGAGTCACCAAAGATGTGAGGGGGTGGAGGCCCCTGGGGACCTAGAGCTCAGCTAGCCAAGCCCACCAACCTGTACACACGCACTGGCTCTATGCTTTCTGTCAGGTCATTTTGCGGGGAGGAGGAACCATTTATTGAGCACATACTGTAGGCCAGGTCCTCTGGATAAAGTCTATCAGCCCTATTTTCCAGCTGAGGAAACTGAGACTCCAGAAGTCTTAACGGGGGCACCCGGGTGGCTCAGTCCATTAAGCGTCCGACCCTTGATTTGGCTCTGGTCATGATCTCATGGTTTGTGAGTTCGAGCCCTGTATTGGGCTCTGTGCTGACGGCACGGAGCCTGCTCGGGATTCTCTCTCTCCCTCTCTCTCTGCCCCTCCCCTACTCGTGCTCTTTCTCTAAATAAATAAATAAATAAATAAATACTTAAGAAAAAAAAGTCTAACTCAAGCAACGTCACATAGTGAGTGGCAGGACCAGGATTTGAACACAGGCCTGACTCCCAGTGCCCTGTTCTTTCCACCGTGCTCCACATGCACACCGAGGTACCTTCCGCTTCCAGGAGTCTCTCCCCCTAGTGCAGACTTCTTCATGATGGGAGAAATGGAGAACAACAGAGACGCTCCCTACATCTGATTGTGGAAAGCAATATTATGCCAAGCCGGGAAAGACTTCTGCTTCGTGGCTTGTACTGATATTTCTTACATTAATAGCATTTCTGAATTGTAGAATACTCATATAAAATACTATAAGTTACGGCTCTTTCATCAGCTCATCCTTCTACTTTTGGGGAGACAGAAATCCCTCCCAAAACAAGAGAAAATAAGAAAAAAAAAATCCCGTCTGGGCATTTCTGTATCTTCCTACTCCTCAAAAACAACTCGGTGTCCCCTGCTGACGGTATGAGTTACGTGCCATTACAACGTCTCGAGTCAGAAGCTAAGCCAAAAAGACAAGAAGTTTCCCAGTTTGGTTTTGGAGATACACATGGGGCTTTTGGACCTAAACTCCAGAACTTCTTTCTTACCTTTCTGTGAAGATTCCACCCGCAGGAGCCATTATAATCTTCCGGTGGCTCCCTCCCCCAAATACAAGGACGACATGGGGAAGGCTGCCACTCCTTCTGCCCCCAGCTTGCCAGGGGGTACCAGCTCTGCAGGCCAACGGGCCAGGGCCCAGGAACTTGAACCAGGGACTAACCATGCTGCAGGTCAGGGCTGCTGTGCCAGGATCAAGGACGGTCCCCAGAGGGGGACCACACAAGTGACAAAGGCAGGTGCATTCCATGTCACGGTTGCACTCTCCATAAAGTGGGTGCTCAGTGCCTCTGTTGACAAATCGGGGGGGATGGGCGGTTCTGGGAGAGGAAATTTGTGAGATACAGGTAGCCCGTGGGATTGTGGCATGTGTTGCTGTGTGTATGTATGTGAGGTGTCCATAAAGCTGGAGAACCTGAGGGCGTAGGGTCACATGCGTGCAGGAAGTGTCTGGGGTGGGGTGGGGTTTATGAATGTGTGTGTGTAGCAGAGGACCCATGTGTATGTGTAGACTGGGAAAGGCTGTGCCTGATGGGGTATCTGTACTTGAGTTTTATTTGGTGGTTATACTGATATAAGGGGGTTGTTGTTGAGGGTGTTGGGGAGTATAAGAGTATGTAGCAGTGAGCAGTGACTAGTGTGATGGTGTGTGTGTGGCTGATGGCTGGCCCTGGCAAAGGTGGGGGGGGGGGACGGAAGACAGTCTGTGCAGTAAAGATACTTTATATGCATTTACAGGATGTCTAACATCTAGGGCAGGTGTCCCGAGCACGAGACAGAAGGCAAAAGCCTGCGTTTCTGAGCATGTTGGTCACTAGTGTCTTAGTATTTTAGGATTGGGGAAAGTGTGTGTGTGTGTGTGTGTGTGTGTGTGTGTGTGAAGATGAGGGGATCTCTGCAGGAGGGCTTGAAATTTCTGTGGGCAAGGCGGGGATATTTAAGATTTTGAGTTCCAGCTGAGGGATTAGGAAATTGAGAGGGTGTCCGTGCAAAGCTGAGTTGCTGTGGAGCTGGGACGCTCTGTGGGAATAATGCTGCTATGTGGGGGATCTCTGTGGGGTAGAGGGTCTCCAAGGCTGTAGAGAATTCTCCATGCAGGATTTGGGGTCTCTGTGGACACCTATGGTTTTTATGGGTGGGGCTGGGGCATCACTGTGTCGCGTTAAGTGGGAGGACCTCTGTTTGGGACTGGCGAGTTTCTGTTTCTGGTCTGAAGTGGTCCTGCAAGTAGATGAGGGATCTCTGGGAGGAGTGGGGAGAGGTGACCTTGGAGAAGAAACCCTGGCATGGGAGGGGCGCCTGGGTGGCTCAGTCGGTGAAGTGTCTGACTTCGGTTCAGGTCATGATCTCCGAGGTTGGAGGTTGGTGGATTCGAGCCCCACATCAGGCTCTGTGCTGTCAGCTCAGAGCCTGGAACCTGCTTCAGATTCTGTGTCTCCTCTCTCTGCCCCTCCTCCGCTCATGCTCTGTCTCATTCTTTCAAAAATAAATACATGTAAATTAAAACATTTTAAAAAAAGAAAAGAAAGAAACTCTGGCACGGGAGCTGAGGCTGCCGCGCTAGCTGCGCCTCTTACCGTCCCCCTTGCCCGACCCTTTCGTCTTCTTCTTCCTTTTCTTCTTCACCTTCTGTTTGCTCAGTTCTAAGGCGTTGCCTGCTATGGGGGGCAGTTTGGCCCTCTGCGAGCTCGCAGTGTCACCCTCTCGCTCCTCCTCCTCCTCCTCCTCCTCCTCCTCCTCCTCCTCCTCCTCGTCGTCGTCCTCGCCCTCTTCGCCGTACCCGGATGCCCCGGCCCCACCGCGGCAGTCCATCCGCCCTCCCGGCCGCCACCTGCGCCTGGGGCAGCCCAAGACCCGCGGCAGCCGAGCCCGCGGCCGCAGGAGCTAAGCGCCAGCCCAGGGCCACGCGTCTCCATGGCGACCGCCGCACATCGCGCGTGCGCAAGCAGGAAGCTGCCGCCCAGGGGCCGCCCGTGGGAGTAGGCGTGCGCATGCGCCTTTCAGTCTGTGTGAGACCTTGGCCCCGTCCGCGGTGAGTCCGGGAGGAGGAGAGAGATTCTAAAGCTTGGGCTGACGCACACGTTCACTTCTGTGCCTTTTAAAATGCTGTTGGTTGTCTACTAAATTTTTATCTCCCAGCTTCCAGTCTCGGTACGTCCCCCCGGGCCTTGCAAGCCCAACGCGTCTCAAACAAACCTGTTTCCCCATGGTTCTCCTGGAACAGAGCAGCTGGAGGGGCAGAAACCTTCCCCGACATTCTCCCTGTGCCCTTACCTAGGCTGGACTCACGGTCATGCTTGGCACTTGAACTTCTGGACCTCGCACCTAAATGGTCTCTCTGCATCCAAACCCTCCTCACAAATTCTTTATCCGCAACCTGCTATAATGAACTCTTCAAAACAATTGGCTAAATTTCACTCTCTTGCTTAAAACCCTCCAGTGGGCCCCCCCATCACAATACCTAGCAAGACTGAACTTTAGGGGTGCCCCGGGTGGCTCGGTCGGTTGAGCGACTGCCTTCGACTCAGGTCGTGATCTCATAGTTCCTGAGTTCCAGCCCCGCATCAGGCTCTCTTGGCTCCCTGCTGTCAGCACAGGGATCCTCTGTCCCCTGCCTATGTCTGCTCCTCCCTCGCTCGCTCTCTCTCTCTCTGTCAAAAAAAGACTGAACTTTAGTGTGGCTTACGAGGCCTGGTGTGATCTGCTTTTCTTGCCGAACTTATCCACCACAGATTATTTTCCAAAAATGAGTGCGAGAGTATCTCTCATCCTCCTGTGCTCTTCTAGCCTCCTACCACTTCCACATCAAGAGACAGAGTCTAAGTCCATGCCCCTTCAATGTGGGTGGGTTGGTTGACTCACTTGTAACCCATGGAATGGGAGGAAAGTGCGGCTGTGGCTTCTTGGCCAGGTAGTGCAAAGTAATCAGCAGCATCCATGTTAGCCTTGGAGACCTCAGCCCCCTGGAAGGAAGTCTGATACCTTGAGGCTACCATGCTGGGAAGAAACCCAAACTAGACCACATGGAGAGACGGTAAAACTATGTGAAGGAAGAGAGAGAGGCCCCAGCTGCTCCAGTCCCCCTTTTCCACATCCAGCCGTAGCCTCACTGCAACAGCAGACCGCCTCCCAACCCCCAGCCCAGGCCAGCCCCACGAAGCCAAGCCCATCCTGACATCCTGACCCAAAGAAGTTGTAAGAGACAAAACGATTGTAATTGTCGACAAAACTAAGTTTTGGGGTAATAAGATATGCACCAATAGGTAACCGGCACATCAGTTTTTTATTTTAGCCATTCTAGTGATGAGGTTTTGGGGTGATGGTGGGGGTGGTGGCGTTCGGAGCTGACGACCCAGAAAGAATTCTTGAAGACGTCTTTGGTGAAAAAAGGTGATTTTAGTAAAGCACGGGGACAGGACCCGCGGGCAGAAAGAGCTGCGCTGGTGTCGTGTAGAGTGACAGCTTATATACTATGGAATTGGGGGAGGTAAAGACACAAGGGAGGCCTCTAGAGGGACTTTGATACACTAAAGAGGACACCTAAGATGCCTGAGGCCTTGCTGTTGTCTAGCTAAGGTTGTTTTCCCTCTAGTAAGACATTAACGTTAGGACAGTAGGGCGTTTCTGGAGAAGTGTTCTACTCTGTATTTGCCTCAAGTGTTTGTCAATGGGCGGCAGGTTATAAGGAAATTTAATTTTACCTGCCATTTCCTTCTTGCCTTTGTTCCCACATCACTATGGAAGGGGGATGTTGGGGCTCCAGGAATCTGAGTCTACAGGTTTCTGGAGATGAGGCTACTGATAAGATTGCCTTTTTCTTGTAATTTACTGCGATATTTGTAAACTGATGGAGACTCATGTCCTGCATGACTGTGATCTGTTTTCTTTCCTTTCCTTTCCTTTGTCCTTGGGCAGCCGGGGTGCCTGAGGAATATCACGCACCTCCCACCTGGGGGGAGGGAGGTGCTAGCTTGTGCTTTGCCCTCAGCTTGCCTTATGGTCCCTCATCACTAGTGTGTATGAAGTTGTATTTCTCTGTGGTTGTAAATGCCATTTCCCTCAGAAGTAATTTTTTATTTTTTAAATGCTTTTCTTTATTTGGGGAGAGAGAGCGTGAGCAGGGGAGGGGCAGAGAGAGAGAGAGAGAGAGGGAGACAGAGAGTCTCAAGCGGGCTCCATGCTGTCAACACAGAGCCCGACTTGGGGCTGGAACTCATAAACTGTGAGATCGTGACCTGAGCTGAAATCAAGAATCGGATGCTTAACTGACTGAGCCACCCAGGAGCCCCAGTGAGCACTTTTTAAACTGCTTATTGGCCATTTGTGTATCTTACTTTGTGAAAGTGTTTGTTGAAGTCTTTTCCCATTTTGTAATTGGAATGTTTATATGTTTAGTGTCGATTTGTAAGAGTTCTTTACATGTCTTGGCTATAAATCCTTTCTCAGTTTTATGGCTGCAAAGACATTTTTCCAGGTCTGCAGCTTGTCAATTATTTTCTTGTGTCTTTTGATAAGCAGACATTATGGGGCACCTGCGTGGCTCAATGGGTTAAGTGTCCAACTTTGGATCAGGTCATGATCTCACACTTCGTGAATTTGAGCACCACATCAGGCTTTCTGCTGTCAGTGTGGCGCCTCCTTGGGATCCTCTGTCCCCCTCTCTCTGGCCCTCCCTGGCGTGTGCTCTCTCTCTCTCTCTCAAAAATAAATAAACGTTAAAAAAAAAAAAAGCAGACATTTAAAATGCTGATGAAGCCATTTTATCAGTTTTTTTTTTTCTTTTAATATCCTCCCCAAGGAGTCTTTCCTTACTCTTACTCCTTTTTTTTTTTTTCTTTCCTTACTCCTAATCACAAAGATAGTCTTCTGCTTTCTTCAAGAAGCTTTATGGTTCCCTGGTTCATTATTTTTCCAAATGGATTTCCAATATTTTCAGCAATTTTCTTTTCTTTTTTTTTTTCCCAGCAATTTTCATTGAAGAGACACTTCTCTCCCCATTGACTTGACTTGGCATTTTTTTTTTTTAAATATCAACTAACGTATATGTCTGAATCCATTTCTGGACTCTATTCTGTTCCATCAATCTATTTGTCTCTCCTCCCACTGATACCGCATTGTCCTGGTTATTGTACGCTTTACAGTAAATGTCGATGTCAGGTCATGTATGTTTTCCAGCTCTGTTCATTTTCAAGATTGTTTTGACTATTCCAGAGCTTTTGCTTTCCCATATACATTTTTAAATCATCTTGTCTATTTCCGTAAAACAGCCTGCTGGGATTTTGATGGGGATTGCATCACATCTATCAGGTTTGGCACGGCACTCTTTTACTCAGTAATGACAGTCATTAGTACTGATCCACACACAGGCATGTGTGGACGCATTACTCCTCTGTAAAGGACTGTTCTGTTGTTCTGTAGGTATGTCCTTAGTCCTCTCAGACACTGGCAAGCTCCCTAATGTGTCCGGCACAACTCTACATACCGAGTGCTTGGAATCTGCCTTTTGCCTGTCTGCTTTTGTCCCTAGGAGTTAAGTGAAATGTAAATGACAGAGACCCTTTGTGCAAATGATCACCTGCCAATAGAGACGTCAGGGTTGGCTTTCCAGGTACTCTGCCCTATTCCCCCTGGTGCTTGTAGACAGGTGCTTGGAAAGGCTGGCTTCTCTTCCTTTCCAAGAAAGGCTGGCAGGTCTTCCTCTCAGCTGGTCCTCCGTGCCTGGATGTTCATCTGGCAGGAGGCAGCTTGACCATTTTGATTCCTGATTTTAGTGAAGGTTGCATAGAGGTTATGTTGAGCCAGCCAGTCAGCTTTGAAAGAGAAAATTCACATCCAGGAAAGGAACATACTGTTGAATGATCATAAAAAGCTCTTGCAAGTAGAGATTGGGGAAGTATATCCCAATTTGACTGATGAGGAATCAGAGATGCAAAGTGACTTGCTCCATCTCTCTCTGTTAATTAGCTACCGTGTTGGGCCTGAAATTGTAACTGAACTAATGTGAGTTCCCTCCTTGGTGAGTTACAGGTAGAGACTACACCAGCTCAAGGTGTCAGAGAAAGGAAACTTTGTTTGCAGCAAAATCGGGAGATCAGGGGAGTAAGTTCCAAAAATGTAACTTGGGAAGCTGTGACTTCCCAAGCACGAGTATGTGGGTTTCTTTTGTTTAGGGTAGGATGAATATTCAGAAAGAGGAGTTGTGTCATTGTAGGTAGAGGTGGGCATAAGGTCAGGGAAAAGTGCCTATGCACGCATTGTGTGTGATGTTAATGAAGTTCAGCTCCTTCTTGGGTGGATATTTTAGAATTACAATGAGGTAGAGACAACCGTTGGTTACTCCAGGGCCCATCTGCACAGTGTGGTTGAGCTCAGACTAGTCTGGGTGGTCAGGGCTGTCCTTTCAGTTTTTATCATGGGATGCTATGCCCGTGGGATTTTTTGCCTGAGTTAAAAGAAAAGCTGGAAATTGAGTGCCTGGTTCAATCAGTACAGCATGTGACTCTTGATCTTGGGGTCTTGGGTTTGAGCCCCATGTTGGAGCTAGAGTTTACTTAAAGAAAAATAGGCTGGAAAGAAGACTTAAGGAAATGTGGGACAAAGGTGAGTGGGTACATGCAAGGGTCAGGTCTTGGGGTCTTGCTGGTGACAAAATCCACATTCCTAGTTCTATATCTCTTGCAGGAGATCAGTTGATTTTACAATGATGGTCACTGACCAACAGAAGAGGATGATAGTATTTTCATTACTTGTTTCAGCTTCCTTGTTTATACTTTCTTCTTGTGGTCTCAGTGGCTGGTATTGTTTTGAGCAGGTAAGAGCTGAGCTTCCTTTACAAGGGTCAAGTTTTCCCTTTGGCCAGCCCCGATGTGGGCATGCCTTGGAGAGCTTGGGACTTTATCCCTTCCTGCTACCCGCTTAGCCGGGTCCCTCCAGCTGGCTGGGCTGATGGTTCCCACTCTCTGCTCTGCCCTGCCCAGCCCACTTTCTCCATTCTGTTAGTTTTTTTCCCCCAAGGCCACTAGGCAGTTTCTACTCTTCAGCCGCACTGGCCTTAGACTTGGGCAAGTGGAGACCCTGCCCTGGGTCTTGTACTTCACAGGACCCTGTTCTGACTCTCCTCCAGCTGTCTCCCTAAAGAGCAGGAAGTCTGTGGAATTAAGTGGTTCTGCTAACCTCGTCCCTCTCCCCCGTCCTTTTTTTTTTTTTTTTTTTTTAGTTTATTTATTTTG
This sequence comes from Panthera leo, assembly GCF_018350215.1. Lineage (NCBI taxonomy): Eukaryota > Metazoa > Chordata > Mammalia > Carnivora > Felidae > Panthera > Panthera leo. The sequence continues at coordinate 15,553,295 of NC_056692.1, read as the reverse complement.
AAAGAGAGACAGCACGCATGTAAGGGAGGGGGAGAGAGAGAATCCAAAGCAGGCTCTGCACTGTCAACACAGAGCCTGATGCGGGGCTCCAACCCACGAACCGTGAGATCATGACCTGAGTCAAAACCAAGAGTCAGATGCTTAGCCAACTAAGCCATCCAGGTGCCCTCCCCCACCCTTTTAGCCCATCATCTGAGTCCCTGGCACCTTGGACTTTATTGCCTAAATGGCCCCAGCCCATGTGTAGGGGCTATCTGGGCCTCTTCCCTGGCCCTATCCTCCCAAGTAGCTCTAGGCCAAGGGCAGCATAGATGGAAACTCCTAAGCTGACTGAGGTGTCCAGACCTATGCATTCAAGGACCTTGTCAGTGCAGGATGGAGCCGGGAATGGTAAGAAGAGTGGGCAGACCACGGGCTGGGTGCAGAACCCCAAAGGCCCTGAGATTTTAAATTTAAATCTAGCTTTCCAGATTGTTATGAAGGTAGGAAATAGTGCATATTTTATTTAACAGTATGTTCATTTAATTTATAACTTTTAATATTTAGACATATGGTATGTGGGCCTCCATTTCCACTCTTGCCCCGGGCTTTACAACTGTTAAGAGCAGGTCTGCTCTTTTCTTTCCTCCTTTTATAACCCACTCTGACCGCTTCCTGATATTCAGTTGTTAAATAACAAAAATTCAACTGAATAAATGTGAAGAACTAATTGGTTTTATTAATCTATTTGTGAATTGGACAGCATCCCATTTAGTAAGTAGAGAGATGTCTGCTGAGCTGAGCTAAACAAAAGAAAAGTTTTTAAATGCAGACAGAGGGAGGGAAAAAGGAGAAAGAGAAAGGAAGAGAAGGGAAGGAAGGAGGGAGGGAGGGAAGGAAGGAAGGAAGAAATTTATTAGCAAGAAATGCATTGTTTAGGCAAGATTGCCCTCCTAAGGCGGGAGGAAGGGGTCTATCAGTATATTTCCTAGTATTGACCAGGAAATTCCATGTGGCCTGGTTAAAAGCTACATTCCTGGGGCGTTGAAACTGCAGTTAGGTTAGGTATTAAGCCTTGGTTAGATGACTTGGCCTAAGTGACACCATTTTGGACCTGTGGTTTTCTTTTTTACACGCTTCATACCTCATGTTATCTAAAAAAAAAAAAAAAAAAAAAAAAAAAAATAGAGGAAAAACCCTACAACCAGTTATATAAATTGCACTGTATCCATATGGTGGAGTCCCTGGGAGCTTCTGAAACAGAATGAGGCAGTTTGATTTAGGCTGATTCGGGACAGAGGCCAAGAGAGTGCTCATGGAGAAGTGCAGAGCAGCATAAATGGTTTGCTAACACCTGTTACCCCCGCCCTCACTTCCCTTCAGCCCCACTGAGCTCCTTGCTGCTTCTTCAACATGCTGAGACTCTCAGCTCAGGTCTTTACACATGCTGCCCCCGGAACATTCTTGCTCTAGATGTCCTGCCTTTATTCCAAAGGGTACCAGAATAAGCCACCCGCAAATAGATCTCTTTAGAATATGGTTTATTTTGAGCTAAAGGCCATTGAGAACTAGCAGACACAGGAAAAGCCCTAAAAAGCTCTTGTAAAGGAAATTGACATTTATAAAAGAAATTTACATTTGTAGAGAGGTCTCCCTCTCCCATTCCAGAAGTGAACTCTTAATTCAGAGAAGTCACTGGCTGAAATAGACATAACAGACCTTACTAGGCAACCCTTGCTTACCATACTTCTGCTGGTCACCTTCCCATACTCCCCCCCACACGGAAGCCCAAAATCCCCTTTCCTTTGTTTAGCCTCAGATGGTATATAAGTCTCAAGCACCTGGACCCTCCTGAGTCACATTTTTTTCTATGTAAACTCTGGTGTGCACCTAATTAAAACTTTTATTCTCTTGTTAACCTGTCTTCTATCAGTTTTTAATTCACAGGTCCTAGCTACCAAATCTTGGAGGATAGAAAGAAAAAGATGTTTCGTCCTCTACAATTCAAATATTGCCTTATCAGGAAAGCCTTTCCTGACTGCTGTCCCTGAGGGTCCTTTATTTTCTTTCAGAGCACTTACTGCCCTTTGACATATACATCTAGTTGTTTATGTGTGCCTCCTGTGTCTGTCTCTGCTAGAATATGAGCTGGGAGCTTTGTTTTGTTCACTGCTGGACCTCCAAAACCTGAAACAGTGCTTTACATACAACAAGCACTCAGTAAATACTTATCAGGGGGCCTTGGCTGGCTCAGTTGGTGAAGTGTACGACTCCCATCTTGGGGTTGTGGGTTCAAACCCCACATTGGGTGTAGAGATCAGTAAAAATAAATAAACTTAAAAAAATAGGGGCACCTGGGTGGCTCAGTTGGTTGAGTGTGTAACTCTTGATTTTGCCTCGGGTCACGATCTCACAGTTCCAAGATTGAGCCCCAGGTCGGGCGCAGTGCCGACAGCATGGAGCCTGCTTGGGATTCTCTCTCTCCCTCTCCCTCTCTGCTTTTCCTCCTACTGGTGTGCATGCACACTCTCTATCTCTCAAAATAAATAAATAAACTTAAAAAGAAAAAAACAGGTAAAGTGGTTGTCTCTTCGAAAGGGGGGAAAAGACAGTTTCACCTTATTTTCTTTTGTGATGCTTGACTTTGTGGCCACATGCATATAATACTTATTTTTCAAATGATTTTTTTTAATTTGAGAGGTGGGGGAAGAGGGGCAGAGGGGGAGAGAGAAAGAGAGAGAGAGAATCTTAAGCAGGCTCTACACTCAGCATGGAGCTGGACTCTGGGCTTGATCTCATGACCCTGGGATCATGACCTGAGCCGAAATCAAGGGTCCGATGCTCAACCAACTGAGCCACCCAGGTGCCCCTCAAATGACTTTTTTAAAGTTCCATAAATTCATCAATAGGAGTAAGAACTAAGAACTTGAAAAATGTGGTTGAGTCCCATGATGGGACTGATTTTATTTTACGGGAATGAAAAACAAGCAAACAATGGTCAAAGGTGACCACATGGATGGATGTCTGAAATGCTGAACAAAAACATTGCAAAAGAACACAGAGAAGCAACTTTGTAGAGACAGAAAGCAGATCCGTAGTTGCCAGTGGGGAGGAAGAAGGGGGACACGGAAAATAATTGCTTAATGGATGTGGAGTTTTCTTTTAGTGTGATGAAAAATTTTGGAACTAGAGAGAAGTGGTGTTTGCACAACACTGTGAATGCACTAAATGCCACTGCATTGTACATTTTAATACTGGGAACTGTATGTTATGTGAATTTAACCTCAATTAAAAAACATAGAGAATGTTACAATTTACATAAAGTTGAAGGCATAAAAAGACAATATTATATATCATTTTAGGATGCACAGGTATATAGTAAAAGTATAAAGGAACACCGGGGGAAACTGGAAACACTAAATTCTAGATACGGTTACCTCTGGAGGTTGGGAGATGGTCATGACTGTGAAGGTTACAAGCAGAGCTTCCACTGGATTGGAAACATTTCATTTCTCTTCTCTTTTCAAAAAATTTTTTAAAAAGTTCCTTTATTTTGAGAAAGAGACTATGAGAGGGACAGAGAGAAACAGGGAGAGAATCCCAAGCAGGGTCCATGCTGAGCAGAGCATATCCAAGTGCCCCATCTTTTTTTTTTTTTTTTTTTTTTTCTTTTTAAAGTAATCTCTACATCCTGGTGCACCTGGGTGGCTCAGTTTGTTAAGCATCTGACTCTTGATTTTGGTTCTTGTCATGATCTCACGGGTCGTGGGATAGAGCCACGGAGCCTGCTTGGGATTCTCTCTCTTTCTGCCCTCCCCTCCCCCGCTTGAGGGCTCTCTTTCAAACGTTTAAAAATAAATAAATAAATACATCCCACATGGGGCTTGAACTCATGATGAAGATCTTGACCATGATCAAGAGTCCCATACTCGGGGTGCCTGGGTGGCTTGGTCGGTTGAGTGTCCGACTTCGGCTCAGGTCACGATCTCGCGGTCCGTGAGTTCGAGCCCCGCGTCCGGCTCTGTGCTGACAGCTCAGAGCCTGGAGCCTGTTTCCGATTCTGTGTCTCCCTCTCTCTCTGCCCCTCCCCCGTTCATGCTCTGTCTCTCTCTGTCCCAAAAATAAATAAAAAACGTTGAAAAAAAAATTAAAAAAAAAAAATTTTTTTTTAAAGTTTCTTTATTTTGAGAAAGAGACTACGAGAGGGACAGAGAGAAACAGGGAGAGAATCCCAAGCAGGGTCCATGCTGAGCAGAGCATATCCAAGTGCCCCATCTTTTTTTTTTTTTTTTTTTTTTTTCTTTTTAAAGTAATCTCTACATCCTGGTGCACCTGGGTGGCTCAGTTTGTTAAGCATCTGACTCTTGATTTTGGTTCTTGTCATGATCTCACGGGTCGTGGGATAGAGCCACGGAGCCTGCTTGGGATTCTCTCTCTCTTTCTGCCCTCCCCTCCCCCGCTTGAGGGCTCTCTTTCAAACATTTAAAAATAAATAAATAAATACATCCCACATGGGGCTTGAACTCATGATGAAGATCTTGACCATGATCAAGAGTCCCATACTCTACTGACTGAGCCAGCCAGGAGCATTTCTTCAGGTGAGTAGTGGGTACGTCATATACGTATAGTTTATATTATTCTTTATACCTTTCAGTATGTCTAAAATATTTTTTAAGTTTTTACTTTTATTTATTTACTTAAATAATCTCTACACCCAGTGTGGGGCTTGAACTCATGACCCCAAAATCAAGATTCACATGCCCTTCCAATGGAGCTAGCCGGGCACCCCTGTCTAAAATATTTTCTAAGCAGGGTTGTCTGGCTGGCTCAGCCAGTAGAGTGTGGAACTCTTGATCTCAGGGTCATGAGTTCAAGCCCCACTTTGGGCATGGAGCCTACTTAAAAATATATATATATATATTTTCTAAGCAATTCAAAACCTCACACAACTCCAGCCTATCCATTTACTTAGGATCCTAGTATCTGCTGAATTGTGTTGCCTCCATTTATATGTTGAAGTCCTAACCCCAGTAATGCAGAATGGGAGTGTATTTAGAGATAGGATCTTTTTTTTTTTCATTTTTTTAAAGTTTATTTATTTTTGAGAGAGAGAGAGCATGTGCAAATGGGAGGGGCAGAGGGAGGGAGACACAGAATCTGAAACAGGCTCCAGGCTCTGAGCTGTCAGCACAGAGCCCAATGCAGGGCTCGAACCCACCAACTATGAGATCATGACCTGAGCTGAAGTCGGATGTTTAACCGACTGAGCCACCCAGGCGCCCCTAGAGATAGGATCTTTAAAACAGTGATAAATAAAAATGAGGATATTAGAGTGGGCCCTAGTTCAATGTGACTGGCATAATTATAAGAAACTGGGACACAGGCATGCACTGAGGGACAACCATGTGAGGACACATCAAGAGGGCTGTCTACCGGCCAAGGAGAGAGGCCTCAGGAGAAGCCACCCTGTCAGCACCTTGATCTCAGACTTCTGCCCCCAATAAACGTGGGAAGTAAAATGCTGTTGTTTTAGCGCCCCGGTCTGTGGTTCTTTGTTGTGTTAGGCTAAGTAGACTTCATATGGATTTTTGTCTCCCCCCCCCCCCCCCCCCAGTTTCCCACAGGCCACAGTTTTCCCTCTCCACTTCCCATCTTCCACCTTATATGAGGCTCACTGCATGACTTCCTGCTATGTTTAGCCACCAGAGCAGACAAAATACAGCACAGAAAAGGGTGGGAAGGCCCAGGGATCTGCGTTGGCTGAAAGACTCATCCTCCCATCTCCTGTTTTTAGCATTTTAAAAACCCATCTTCAGATCTGGACCTAGACCAGGTAGGAGCTGGGGTTCCAGGGGGAGAAACTGGCAGTGATCATGCTAGGAGCTTGGAGACCAGCTTGGGGCTGACTGAAGACCTGGGGGATGTGGGAAGGCCCCCAGCTACCCACCTGTCCCACCCTGGCTGGCTGTGTCCTGTGCTGGTTACTTGTATGGGCTCTGGGACCAGATTGCTTGGATTTGAATCCTGGTTCTGCTGCTTACTTGCTGTGTGACCTGGGGCAATACTTGACCTTTCTGTGCCTCCGTTTTCTTATCTTTTAAATTGTGATTATGAGTACTCACATCCTAGAGTTGTTGAGAGGATTAGATGAGTAGTTTGAAAAACTTTTAACATAGTTCCTAGCGCAGCTCGTGAGATAGGGAAATGGAAAGCACTGCATAAAAACCTGCTTTTTGCTCCTTTTCCTGCTTCTGTTCTTGCCAGGACCTGCACCCCCACTTTTATACACGCCTGAGAATGCAAATAGTGTATGTCGTCCTTATAAGGGACTAGGAGTTAATGATTTCTTTAGGATAGAACATGTCTAAGGAAGGACCATGCGAGGGTGTCAGGAAGAAGCTATCACATGTGTTTTGCAGACCACCAGCACTGCACGTCTCCACATCGAGTCCCCCAGCTCCGTGGAGTAACACCTGGGCTCCCGTCTTTGTCCTAACCAGTTCCTGGATGCCTGAGAGGACAGACACACCAGACCACCGTCCTCAGTAAAACCCCCCAGACCCGACACAGAAAGGCAAGACTCCGTCCTTTCCTTTCTGAGTGTCCCACTCCATACCTGCCCTCTCTCTGTACAATGAACTCTGCCTTCACCTTCTGCTGGCTCGCATTTGATTTCCATCCTGTGCTCGGCCAGGGCCCTCTGGGCTGGTCCTGCGGGACCCCCACTGGGTCCCCAGAGCTGGCCTGCCAACATCACATGTATAGTGTCGTGTTTTGTTTTGTTCTGCTTTGCTTTAAACTTCATGAAAGAGGTCTTCAGCTGCTTCCATTTTGGCTTCAAACTTTATAGTTTATCGTCTTGCCATCTTGTCTCTTGGCTTAGGCGGAGGACCCTGCAGGCAAACCATCCCCTGATGGGAACCGAAACTACCCCCTCAGACAAGGACTGCCCTGAGCCAGCAAGGCCCTGCCGGTGGTTCACTCTAAGACTGTGAATATTTGACCTTGACTGCCTACCTGCTCCTACCCACCCACTTTGCCCTACCTTTTCCTGATAGAAACCTGGAAGTATTTCTGGCACTTTGGCGACAGTATTTGAGACCCTCGTCCACTGTTTGCCCAGTGTTGACCTCAGAAAATAAATTCCTTTCTTGTTTCTTTTTTAAAATGTATTTATTTACGTTGAGAGAGAGAAAGAGGAGTGCAGGAGCAGGGGAGGGGCAGAGAGAGGGAGGGAGAATCCCAAGCAGGCTCCATCCTGTCAGCACAGAGCCCCACTCAGAGCTCAATCTCACAAACCATGAGATCGTGACCTGAGCCGAAGTCAAGAGTTGGATGGATGCTCAACAGACTGAACCACCCATGTGCCCCCTTTTTAAAAATTTATCTATCTATCTATCTATCATCTATATATCTATCTATATCTGTTTGGGGGGGCAGAGAGAGGGAGAGAGAGAAACTTTCTTGTTTTACCACCACTCTGTCATCAGCGGCCTGGGCTGAACCTGGTCTTACTGACACCCTAGAGCCAGGTGCCCTTGCACGCCCCCCATGTCCATGTCATTCTGATCAATATTTATTTCTCTAAACAAAATGGCCTGGGTGCAGTATCAGTGATAAGACATTCTCAACTCCCGGCTGATTCTAGAAATGACGTTTATTTCTGGAAAACACGATTTTCAGAACATTTTGTGCAATGTGTGGAAGCCAATGAGAGGGACACTTGTCACCAGGCCTTAGCACTATGGGTGTTTTCCTCAGGATTCTGCCTTGCAATCACAGTCACCCAATGAAGATTTCAGCCTGGCCCGGAGGTGGGTGCTTGGATACTCCTGGAGTATTTCCCTTCCTGTAACTACAGGGAGCTTTGAAATGACACCTGTCATTCACCGGGTAGCCCTGAGCAAATAGCCCTGACTACGACCACCGTGGCCTTCAGGTCCTGCACAGCCTGGGTGTCATGGAAACCCAGGAGAGGGCTCTGCTGGTGGAATGCAGGATCAGGGGTCTGAAGAAGGTTTGTGATGAATGGATTCTTCTCCACTCCTAGACCAGCAGCAGAAGCGAGGGAGCTGATGCATTTCAGTGTTGCCCTGGCACCAAGCAGACAGTGTGTTGGAATGGAGAAGAGCCAGCACTAGAGACGGCTCATATTGGAACCCTAGGCCAAGCACTTACTAGCTCTGTGACCTTGGGTGTGAGAAATAAGCCCACCGACTCAATCAAAGGAGGGACGCAGAGGCTCTGAGCACAGTGAAATGAGGCTTTAATCAATGTCCTTGCTAGAGCAGGTGTCTAATGAACAGACACACTGGGGCGGGGGGGGGGGGGGGGGGCATTTTCAGCAGATGATTTATTCCTAGCCTGCAAGTCCCTCCCCTGATTCCTCATTGGCTGAGTACCACAGAGGTTACAGCCTTACCCGGATATCGCCTATGCCCATGTAAGGCAACAAGTAGTCCGATTGGAACAAAGGTACGTTCCCTGAGGTGATGCAGAGACTTTCAGTCCATCTTCTCCTTGTTCTTTGGCGCACGCTCATTGCAAAACCAATAAAAATAAGTCCTCGAAATGGAGAGGAGAAGAACCAGGAAGTGAAGTGTCTAAGGGTTTGGGACTCCGTTGTGGGGAGTTCATACATATTTCCAGCAGGCTGTGAACCTACTGTTAGCTAGACAGCAGCGCTTTTATTTGGTACTTCTGAAAATGAATCATCTCCCTTACTTCTCACATTGGGTAAGTGAGCTTAGCTGTTCCAAGCCCTGGTCCCCATACCTGTGAAATGGGAACAATAATGGCACCTCAGAGATAACGCACGGAATGTAATTACTCGGGGTTTGTGTGCTCCACGAATGGGATGATTTGTTATTTATTCACGCCTGGACCATTTTTGCTGTCTTTTCAGGTCTCTAGTCCCAGGAAGTTGGGACCCCCACACACACACACTTGTGGGTCTGTTTGCAGGGCCCCTTCCCCAGACTCTGTGTAATTAAGTGCTGGGACCCTTCTGTGACTGTAGTTTCCTCTGGAATGTTAAGCGATTACATCCACATTTTGCACCCTCCTCCCCCTTCCCCCCCCCCCCCCCCCCACTGTTTCCAGAACTCAGAAGATCCACGTTTCTTTCTGTATTAGTTATTGTTAAGGACAGCTGCCATCTCTGTAGGACGCTTGTTGCCTCTCTAGGGCCTCCCTGACTGGGCAAAGGGAGATCCTTTTGTATGAGATCCAGGCCTTATTGGCTGACAGCTGACCTATTGCCCTCAGGCTTGCCTTTGTGGACTGATACTTAATGGCTGAGTCACAAGGCCTGTTCATTCTAAGGTGGCAGGGAGCCCCAAGGCTCCATCTTACCCAGAACATTCCTGGGAAGTGTTACAGAAAAATAAAGCTGGTTATTAGTTAATGGTGGTAAAGACAGATTTTCAATAGTACAGCAATAGAGGAAAGAGTCTGCTTTAATATAGAACTGAGTTTGGTTCTGAGCTGTGTACAGGTGACATGGTCTTTTAAACAGAATGGGTCGTCTGCGTGGCTAGTCGGTTGAGTGTCCAATTCTTGATTTCAGCTCAGGTCATGATTCCAGGGTTGTAGGATCGAGCCCCACGTGGGCTCTACCCTGAACATGGAGCTGCTTAAGATTCTCCCCCCTCCTGTCTCTCTCTCTCTCTCTTTCCCTCCCCCTGTCCCTTCCCCTGCTCACTCGTGCTCTCTCTCTCTCTCTCTCTCTCTCTAAAATAGAAAATTAAAAATTAAAAAAAAGTGGGGGGGGGAGAATGAGGGAGTAGGGACAGGGAGCAAGTGGAGGCTTGAGCAGAGTCAGAAAAGTAAAAAAATTACCAAAGGCCAGAAAGTTGTCAATATCAAAGTGATTAGGCCTTTAATTTGGCACTTACCCACAGGCTCCTACTGTTCCACAGAGACTGGGACCCAGGGACCGTGTCCTTCCTGATGGTTATATTGCAAAGGATTGACTCCCAGGTCCTTGAGGAAGATGCTCCTGGGTTCTAGAAGGTACACATACATCTGAAAGGGACAGAGAAAGAATATACAATACCAAGTTTTTAAAATAAATGCTCTAAGAAAACGGAGGACAGGGGCCTACGGCAAATGTTAGGTGGCACTAATAGTAGATTCTTTTGTTTGTTTGTTTTGAGACAGAGACAGGGTGTGAGGCAGGGGTAAGGGGCAGAGGGAGAGAGAGAGGAGAGAGAGAGAGAGAGAGAGAGAGAGAGAGAGAGAGAGAGAATCTCAAGCAGGCTCCAGGCTGAGTGTGGAGGCCAACACAGGCAGAGCTGATCCCACAACCCTGGGATCATGCCTAGACCTGAAGTCAAGAGTCAGACACTCAACTGAGTCACCCAGGCGCCCAGACAAATGGCAGATTCTTTTGGCAGCCTTGAGCTTTTCAGACAGGAACTCAAGGGGCACCTGGCTGGCCCAGTCAGTAGAGCATGTGACTCTTGAGCTTGATCCCAGGGTCGTGAGTTCAAGACCCACACTGGGCTTTGAGCCTACTTAAAAAAAAAAAAAAAAAAAAAAGGCACTTAAGGAACTCAAGGAGGGCTGGTCATCCGGGTGACATGGTGACCTTGGGCTGCTACAAGCCACACCAGATACTTTTTCAAGTCTCCTTGTGGAGGGAGTGGACAATCTTGTTCACATTGAAAATTGCAGTTCTTACAGGCCAAGGTTGAGGCCTCGTCCAGAAGTAGGATCAGAGGAGCCTAATAAAATTTGGTCAAGGTACGAGTCTTTGTCAAAAGGAAGGTAGAAGTCAAGGAGGCTGTTCCTGCTGAGGTTACTAGAGGCTCGCAACTGAGCGATGTGTCTGTTCCAATGCTCTACATGTGGCGGAAGAAGAACCAAGGTAACAACGAATCAGGCTGGCCTCTGTAGAAGAACATAGATTCTCTCTTCAGTGGTCTCCTGCTAGTGGACTCCCAGCCCTTCCTGATAGGGTTCACCTTGGTGTGCATCGGAATCCTTGGGAGAGTATGTTAAAATGTGATTCTGGGCCCCACCTCCAGATTCAATACAGGGCCTGTGAATCTGCATATTTAACAAGCCCTCAGGTGCTTCTGACACAAGAGACCACTTTTGAGAAATTGGCTTGAAGTATAAACATAGCCTCTCCAGGTGCCTCCCTGACTCTCTTGGTTAAGCATCAGGCTCTTGATTCTGGCTCAGGTCATGATCTCACAGTCATGAGCCCTGTGTTGGGCTCCATGCTGGGCATGGAGTCTTCTTGGGATTCTCTCTCTCTCTCTCTCTCTCTCTCTCTCTCACACACACACACACACACACAAACAAACATATTCTCTCAAATAGATACACAGACAACCAGAAGCCTTCTTCAGGCAAACACCCACAGTAATGACCCCTTGCCCAAGAAACTCCAACAGCATCATGCATTCCCCAGGCAGCACGATCCTACATACGCCATTTCCGTATTGTTCTGGAACTCTCTGAGCACTGCCAATCTCATGGGAGTGAGTGCTTCTCTGACATCATCCAAGACATCCTGCATACTTCGGGCTTCAAGATTATTTTTTGTCTTTTAGCCATAGGGGCAGTTTCAATAAATGTCAGAGAGCAAGCTGGTAAAGGCCTTGCAGGTGGAAATTCTCGAGTCCCAGGAGACTGCTGAGAGGCACTCACCAGCTTATGCCATAAGCCCCTGTCTATGCCCTACACAGGGCTACCACACAGAGCATTTGTCCCCACCAACACTCCACATTTTCTTCTACACTGGGTGGGTGCAGACAATCTTATTTGTTCCCATTTTGCATGTCTAATTAATTTTTTTTATTTTATACATTGTTTAATCAAAGTTTTATTGAAGTAATCTCTACACCCAACATGGGGCTCGAACTCAGGACCCCGAGATCAAGAGTCACATGTTCTTCCAGTTGAGCCAGCCAGGCGCCCTGGCATGTCCAATTACTACTGCTTGCAGGGTGGATTCACCTCTCCTCTATTTGACAACCCCAGGCAGGGGAGACGTTCCCCAGTCAGACACAACGTCCATCTGATGCTGGGTGACCCAGAGGTGTCCGCTCAGCCCATCCACCAGACATCATTGAGGGTCTTACTCCTGTCCCAAGAAAAGAATTCAAGGACAGACCAGAGAGTGGTTGAGCAGTGCGAGGGAAGGGTTTATTAAAAAGAGAGCACCTTCTGGAGATGTGAGAGCAGGAGACCGCAAGAGTCAGCTGCACCCAGGGTTTGGGGGCTCTTTCATTGACAATGTTAACTACGGGTAGAGTGGAATATTTATTATTTGGGGAGGGGATTTCTTTGGGAGCAGAGTCTTGCAATTCTTCTTCCTTACTTGGTCAGGGTCTCAAGGCCTTCTTTGTCTGGGGCCTGTCTGGTTTGATCTGGCTTCTTGTGGCCCTGCCTGTGGAATGCTGCGAGGGCAGGTTGTTAACTGTCCCGATAGCAGCCTCGGCCTCCAACTCCCCATTTGTTGGCCTCCAGGCATCCGGTTAAAAAGCCTAACTAACCGCAGCCTCTGACACATCCTCATAATACAATCAGGTGAAAGAGACCTCAGCACTTCACAAAAAGCCTGTTCAAACATTTCATTTTTTTCCAAAAATTTTTAATGTTTGTTTATTTTTGAACGAGACACAGTGCGAGCGGGGCAGGGCGGGGAGAGAGGGAGACACAGAATCTGATGCAGGCTCCAGACTCTGAGCTGTCAGCAGATCCCGACTCGGGGCTGGAACCCACGAACCGGTCACTCGCCCCGATGCGGGGCTCAAACCCACGAGCTTTGAGATCATGACCTGAGCTGAAGTCGGTTGCTTAACTGACTGAGCCACCCAGGCGCCCCATTTCTTCTTTTTTAAGTAGGCTCGATGCCCAACGTAGGGCTTGAACTCACAACCCTGAGATTAAGAGTGGCGTGCCTTACCAAGTAGCCAGCCAGTCATCCCCACTCATCCTGCTTCTTAATAACCATCCAAAGGTTTCCATTCTGCTGGGTAAGTCCCATGACTTTTCCTTTCTGTTTCCTCTTTGTTTTGCTCCTATAAATATTTACTTGACTCGTCTTATTTCTTAATAACCATTTAAAAATTTCCACCATACTTGAACCAGTGCCTAAGCTCTGCCTTTCCCCATTCTCTCATTAATTAACCTAATGTTTTTACTAGTTTTTACTATTTTTTACTAGTGTCAGTAAGACCCATGAGGGGAAGCTGAGGCGGCGGCAAATTTGATAAGGTTTCCAGAACCTGTTGCATCCACGCGACTCCTGAAACAGAATGCTACGGGCACCAGTGACAGTTGCAACAAAGTTTATTACAATGAGAGGCAAGGCCGACCGATCAGGACCAACACTCTTGATAAGAGTGTGGCCGACCGATCGGGACCAACACTCTTGACAAGAGTGTGGCCTCGAACAGCCAGGGTACAGAGTTTTTAAAGCCGATCACATCGTTTTATCATTATCTGGGAACAGAACAGAGAAACAGTTCCCAGACGAGTTAGAAACAGTTGCCAGATGAGTCAGAAACAGTTATCGAATGAGGTGATTATTTTAGACTCTCTGCCGCTAAGTTGCAACCAGTGGATCTCTTTGACCTTGTCTCTGACGCTCTTTTTTGAGGTTTTGTTTCCTTCGTTGGTAAAGCCTGATTCACATGAGTATGAAGTATGATTTACAAGAGTAAAAGCAAGGCTGTTATCTTTTGACCTTCAGTGTCAGAACAAAGTTGTTGTCTTTCAAGCTAAGCCTTAGCCCTACAGTACAATTTAACCCTTACAAACCTACCCTCAGTTTTATAGCAGTGAGGTTCTATGGGGTGCCCATGTAACAGTCACTCCATTAACCCTGGCATTTATCATGATCTGAGTAATGGGCAGTGAATATCCGGGGCATTGTAAAGCTGTCCCCCATGACTTGCTGCTTCGTCTGCGGTGCTCTACTTGGCATTCATAGCAGAGGACAGCCTGTCCCATTCTCAGGGTAAACAGACCTTACAGTGGCTTTTATCCAGTCCACCAGGCTGGCTGTTCCCTTGGGAGTAAGCTGTTTTGTGTCTGGGTTATGTATCAAGTAGGCTGTGCTGTTCCCTAGGGACCCGTGGGTCCTGCATCGACCCCAGCATGTTCTTCTACTCTGCAGCACTCAAAACCAAAGACAAAGCCCCCAAATCAGTTACTTCCACAATCCATTTTGCTTCAAGTTCCTCTGGAAGCTGACGATACCAACCTATAAAATTTAACAGCTCCTTCATACTATACCCCTGGTTTCAGAAGTGTCTCGGTTTTGCCCTCCCCCGACATTGACTACCTTCCTGGTAGCCAGTGAAGTCTTAGAAATCCTTTCTGTTGTCACTGCATACTTTTTCCTTTGGTGGGGGGCTTCGAGGCTAGTAGCCGAAATTTAAACTGACCCAAATCTGAGCTTAGCCTAGCATTAAGGTCCATCCCAGAACTCTGAATTTCATTTTAGCTATTACAGATAGTAACCAAAGGACTGAGTATTTTGCCTTTTTCTTACTAGTTTGCATTTCCTTATACATCCTGTGAACCATCTCCCTGGGAGTTGGAGCTCTCTCTAAATTCCATTGGTAACTTTTACCTCTAGTAACTGAGCACAGCTACTGATTCAGACCATCGGGGACCACCTAGGAGTCCACAGTTCCTCACCCCCAGCCTTTTATCCTTCTCTTCCCAAATTACACCCACGAGCCAGGGCCATTCTAGCAAATCCCACTTGTTTTTGACATCAACTGAAGGAAAATTTTGCTTCGTTTCCTTTTAAACACATAACACTTCTGGCACCAGATATATGGGTTTTTCCACACCAACCAAGTCTCCAATTCTCGGCAGACGCCAGCTGAGTGTTTTACAATTTAATTTAATTCTGAAACTAATTGCCCAGAGGTAGCACAGACCTCACAAATTAAGGGCTCAATCCCACAAGACCTCTCTACCCCCACGCCCATTCAGACGCCAATACAGATCCAGACCACCCATGCTTTAAACTGATCAGTTATAAACTGGCGGGGGGGGGGGGGTCACCAATTTATTACAAAGGATATGTGGATATATTAAAGGATACAAATGCAGGGTGCGTGGGTGGCTCAGTCGGTTGAGCGTCAGGCTCTTGATTTCGACTCAGGTCATGATCCCAGGGTGGTGGGATCAAACCCTGCGTTGGGCTCTGTGCTGAGCGTGGAGCCTGCTTGAGATTCTCTCTCTGTCTCTGTCTCTGCCCCTCCTCTGCTCGTGCACTCTCTCTCTAAAACCAAAAATAAAATAGAGGATACAAACGAACAGCTAGATGAAGAGATACATAGGGAAGGGGTGTGGGGAGGGATGCCGAGCTTCACGCCCTCTTGGGGCGTCACCTTCCCAGCGCCTCCATGTTTTCACCAACCTGGAAACTCTCCAAACCCTTTCAGTTAGGATTTTTGTGGAGGCTTCCTGATGTAAGCACGATTGGCTAAATCATTGGCCACTGATGATGAAGTCAGTCTCCAGTCCCTTTCCCTCTCTGCTCCCCAGAGGTGGGGCTAAAAGGGCCAACCCTCTAATCACGTGGTTGGTTCCCCTGGCAACGGGCTCATCCATCCTTAGGGCATCCTTAGGGGCTTTCCAAAAGTCACTCATTAACGTAAACTCAGGTGTGCTTGAAAGGGGCTTGTTATGGACCAGAAAAGATGCTCTCTCGCTTCTATCCCTCTGGAGCTGTTTCAGGAGCCTGGGACAAAACCTAAATATCATAACAAAAGATGGCCCTAGAGTTCTTATCACTTAGGAAACATAGACGGGTTTTAGGAGCTCTGGTCAGGAGTCAGGAAGAAAACCAACATATGAATTTCTTCTTCTTTTTAGAAAATATTTATTTTTGAGAGAGTGTGTGCGCACAAGCACATGCAAGCAGGGGAGGGGTGGAGAGAGAGGGAGAGAGAGAATCTCAAGCAGACTTCCCGCTGTCAGCGCAGAGCCTGACACAAGGTTCGATGTCACGAACCGTGAGATCGTGACCTGAGCCGAAATCAGGAGTCGGACCTTCAACCGACTGAGCTACCCAGGTGCCCCTATATTTCTTATTATATCACAGTATCATGGCGGGGAAGACACAAATCTCCCATACAGAAGAATTCCAAATAAATTATGTAGCTACCCCACTCTCAAGGAGGAGGAACAGAACATCCCACTCCTTAAGTGTGGGCCCTGCATAGTGACCTCCACGGAGAGAGTAACTTTGGAGAGGAGAGAGTAACTTTGGAGAGGAGAAATCTGATGGACACCTCAGCCAGGTGATCAAGGCCAACAATCGACAGTGATAAATTATGGCAACAGTCATGAACCCTTGATATGATGGGAGGAAAATGGCTCTTTGCCTCTATGGTCCACCTCCTCAAACCCATAGCTCCAGTGTAGCCACGAAGAGATATCAAACAAATCCCAACAGTGGGGCGTCCTATAACATACCTGGCAAGTCCTTCTCAAAACTGTCAAGGTCATCAGAAACAAGGAGAGTTTATGGGCGCCTGGGTGGCTCAGTCGGTTAAGCGTCCGACTTTGGCTCAGGTCATGATCTCGCGGTTCGTGAGTTCAAGCCCCGCGTCGGGCTCTGTGCTGACAGCTCAGAGCCTGGAGCCTGTTTCAGATTCTGTGTCTCCCTCTCTCTCTCTGACTCTCCCCCGTTCATGCTCTGTCTCTCTCTGTCTCAAAAATAAATAAACGTTTAAAAAAAATTAAAAAAAAAAAGAAACAAGGAAAGTTTGAGGAACTGTCGTAGCTAAGAGGAGCTTAAGGAGACACGACAATTAAGTGTAAAATGGTATCTTGGATGGGACATAAAAAGGATATTAGACAAAAACTAAGGAAATCTGTGTAAGCTCAATTTTTCTGTAAATCTAATGCTCTTCTACAAATAGTCTATTAATTAAAATTTTTTTAAACGTTTATTTTTGAGAGAGAGAGAGAGAGCGTGAACAGGGGAGGGGCAAAGAGAGAGGGAGACACAGAATCCGAAGCAGGCTCCAGGCTCCAAGCTGTCAGCACAGAGTCTGACGTGGGGCTCAAACCCATGAACTGTGAGATCATGATCTGAGCCGAAGTTGGACACTTAACAGACTGAGCCACCCAGGCGCCCTGGGAAATAATTCTTAATAACCAGGTTGTCAGCTGGGGCTCCCCCAAGCCTTGAAATGAAAGCAGGCTCCGTCCCTAATTTGAGGCACTTGCTCTTTCAAGGCTCTCTGCCTCGGGCCTCGCCCTGTCCTTGGCTGTTGTGCGCCCTTGAAACTCAACACTTCTTTGAGTTCTCCACCCAAATCTATGCACATAGAAGTGTCAGGTATAAATCTTTTCTGGGTGGTCAGCGATCCAGAGAAAAGTCAGGTCCCCCCACAGATGGTAAGTGCACTGTCACAGGCTACGCAAGCAGCATGTGGGCGACTCCTGGGGGGGACGGTTTTGGGGCCGGTAGGTGGGGTAGCACTTGTGGAATCCCTGCAGCTTTGGTCATTCAATCCTTACAGCAGGACTATTATGAGGTCTCTTTCTGGAATAAAGAAACGGAGACTTAGCCACTAGCTGCCTTGGTGATTTCAATTTAAATTAAGCACAATTAAATGAAATTTAAGAATCCATCTCATGTGACTAGTGGCTGGTGGACAGCATAGCAGTACAACATGTCTCTAATTGCAGGAAGTCTGCGGGACAGTGCTAGCTTAGAGAGATTTGCTCACATGGCCAAGATCACGACTCCCACGGGGAAGATCCAGATCCGAAATGGAAGTCAACCCCAGGGACTGGTGGGGGCTGCTGTGTGTCTGGAAACCAGGACTCTCAGGTTTGGTTATCACTCGACTACTGACTTCTGGGATTATCTCAGGAAATTATTTCATATATATACATATATATGCATATATATATATACATATATGCATATATATGTATATATATATATATATATATATATATATATATATATATTTATTTATTTTGTCTAATGGCTTTCCTGGTAGAGTGAAGGGTTAAAGAGCTTCAGCGTGGCCCCTCCATTCTTCCCTGACCCCCACCCTGAGGCTCAGAGGCAATGAAAATGGAGAACACTGATCGCACAGGTTCTTGAACTGGTGGAGGCAATACCCCAGGCCGATGAAAGCTTTAGCTTTTCGTCGCTGTTTCCCTCAAGGACTGGAGCAAGTTGCCTCCGTTTGCCTCTCCATCAATGGAGGATTCGTCCACTCAACAAACTGACGTGGAGCTCGGGCGGGTGCCGGGTACCGTTTCAGGCCTCCCACCCGCCCTCCCTTGGCATCCCGGGGTTGTTAGAACGGCTCGTTTTTGGCTTTGGGGACTGGAAGCTGCTTGTGGAAAAGAGTGATGCTTGCAAACCAACAACAAGAAGGGGCCCTGGAGACCCGTCCGCGGCGAACGTCGCGGTGCAGCGGGACCCTCGCCCGCCAGGTGACCTCAGGCCCGGTTCTCCCGCGCGCGCCGCAACAGGTCTCGGGGCGGAGAGGGGCGGGGCGGGGCGGGGCGGGCGCCTGGGTACCTGCGGCCGCCGGCAGAGGGCAGCCAGGGAGCGCGCCCGGCGGCAGGGCCGACCCCCGCCCCCCACCCCCCAGGTGAGTGTGGCCAAAGTGGGGCCGCCTTCTCGTCCGGGGCCCAGTCTCGGAGGGCCGGGGGGGTGCGTCTGGCTCCCGGCGGGGCGGCCGCGGAGCGGCGGGCGGGGCCTGGGAGCTCTTGGCTCTCGGGGCGGGGGCGAGAGCCCCGGGGGCCGGCGGGGCGCTGGCAGGCCCTGGCGCCGCGCTCCCCTCCCCGCCGCGCTCGCCGCCGGTCTCTCCCGGAGCCCGGGCTGGACCCGAGCGGCCGCGGGCAGCGCCCGGGCCCGGGCCCCGGGACGGCGTGCGCTCGGCGTCTGGCCCGCTGCCGGCCCGGGGCCCTTCGCGGAGCGGGTCGTGCGCCCCGCGCTGGGGGGCGGCGGGGGCGAGGCGGGGGCGGCCGCGGCGGGGAGGGGGAGGGCGGGCGAGTGCGGCCGCAGACGCCAGGCGGCGCTGGGGTGAGCGTTCCCCGTGAGCGAGTCAACAAGTGCCGTGTTTACCGAGCACCCGCCGCGGGTTGCGCCGCCGGTCGCCCCGCCGGGGCGCGCACGTGCGGCGGGAGGGGCCTCGGTGTCGCCGCGCCACTGCCCCTCTGCGCTCGACCTTGCCCTCGTTGAGGATCCCGCTCTCCGGGTGATAGGCTTGGGGCTCCGCGGTGGGCCCCGGCCCTAGACGTTTGGGCCCTCGCCCGTAGTTAGGTGGTCGGGAGTGGGATTCCCATGACACGTTGGTGCCCAGGAGCGTGTGAGTGCGGGATGGAGGTGTTTCTCACTGGCCAGACGGGATTCTTCTGTCACTCTGCCCACCTCTTTCGGCCTGAGAATCTTGCCCTGGGTTTGCTTTCTAACTCTCCGGAAACCCACTCCAGCCACCTGTTTTTCCCAGGCAGAAGACTTGGAGGAAGCGTTGAAACCAGGGTGCCTCGCTGCTTTCGGGATGAAGGCTCTGGGCTCATAGTGGTGCCTATGACACAGCACTATGGCGGCGGAAGCCCCCTTTCTTCCTTTCTAGGGCTCTAGCAAGGGCTCTGTTGGGAGATCTGGGACGTTTGTCCCTTGCCTGGCTGGAAGGCTGAGGACCTGATTTTCCCGTCTGGGTGGTCTGTGTACCCCCCCCCCCCCCCCCCCCCCCGCCCCTCAACACCCCAGGTTGTTCTAAGGACAGGTGTGATGCAGAAGATGGAAACCCATCCTCAGTGAGATCAGGGCCAGGGAGATTGTGGTGACAGATCAAGTTCCATCTGTGCTGCTCCATGGGAACCTTTGATCTTCCTAGCAGCTGGGGGTTGGAGGAGGCAGGGGTGGCCCTGTGGCACCCTGCAGAGCTAGGGCTGCAGTCCCTCCCCGCCTCCTTGAGAGAATGTGCCCCTACGGGGTCTCCACGCCCCTCATCCTCCTGCCTGTGACATCCACTTGGCTTCCCATCTCTTGGGGGGAAAAACACGCATCGGAGCCCTAAGCTTCATTTCCTCTTTTCTCTCACTGTCACATTTTCCAGACAAGTGCTCTGCACCTGCCGCCTGCCTCTCAGCTCCACGCCTCCCCTCTTAATCCTCTGCAGCCTGGCGCAGCCTGGCCCCACCACTTTGCTGAAACTGCTTTCCTGAAAGTCATCTTGTTTCCAAACATTGCTCTTTTGCTGGCCTCGTCCTTCTGCCTGGGGAGCAGACCCCCGTGTGCTTGTGTCTTCTCTGCAGCTTCTTTGGTGTGATTTCTGGGGTACCCCACTCTCCTGGTTTTGTCCTTCTCTATTGTTCTTTCTCTTTGGACCCCTCTTCCCTCTTTAGCGGGGTGTGTTTTGAGGTGCTGTGCTTAGCCTCTGCAGGAGCTGTCTCCGGGAGCCCTCAGGGGAGCTGCCCTCTCTGGGTTCTGGCTCCAGTCCTGGCTCCTTGGGTGCCCCGGGACACCCCAAACTCGGCACCTTGGAGTCTGGCCTCCTCCCAGGCAGCTGCTCTCATTTGCTCCTCAGCAGTGGGGTTCCCTCCCGAAGTGTGTCTGAGCCTCTGCGGTCCATCTGCCAAGTCACCTGTAGAGTGACGGTCCCTGACTGCTCTGTCTCTGACCTTCCTCCGCTGAGAAATCTTCAGAGGCTCTGGGTTTCCTCCCGCACAAAGCCTAGCTCTTCTTCCCAGATTTGAAGGCCCCTCGGTCGTGTGTCCTCGCTCTCCCAAACCAGTTTCCAGTCGTGCAACTTCTTCCCTCCCTCTGTGGTCAGCCCTTTTGCCCTTTGGGATCCGGCTCGGTCACTGTTCCCCTGGGAAAGCTTTGGGGAAAGCTGGCTGCACTGGGAGCCCCTTTCTTGGCCTTCCCTGTCTACCATGCCCTCATGCAGCTGTCTGCCTGCTGGTCTCCAACCCTTCGTGTCCCTGAAGATCCCCAGGACCTGGCACCCCATAAACACTCAGTAAAGGAATTCCCACCCCCAGACGTCTGTGAATACCTCCCTGTCGTCCTTCAGGGTCTGGCTGAAAGTCCACCTCCATCCTAGACTGTTCCAGTGTTCCGGATTCCCATCCATCCACACTCCTGCTGGGTTACTGATGGATTCATTACAGTTTGTGCCACCCAATTTAATACTTTGTTCTCTGCCATTAGCCTCCAGTTGTATCATGGGCGTGAGAGATGCTTTTCCGGCTCTTGATCATAGCAGCTGTTTACTGAGTGGTCATTAGGAATGGGGCGGTGTGCTGATCTTTCCAGGCAGTTCCCTTGTGTGTGTTATCCTCTCAGTGCCCAGAGGGGTGGGCACTGCGATTATTGTCTCGTTATGCCCCTGAGGGCTCAAACCCAGAGAGCTTCAGGGACCTACCTAAATCACACAGCTTGTAGGTGGGCAAGGGTGGAGGTTGGGACTCGGGTGTCTGACTCCCAAGACTTTTTCAGTGCTAGGATTTGCAGTTCGGGGAAGCGTATGTATGCTTCAGTCCAGGGCGTGTTCTGTGTCCTCTTGGCACCTGGCCCAGGTGTGTGGGATGTGTTGGTGGCCTGGTCAACTGGTTGCTTGGGGACTCCAGGAAAGGACTTAGTAACAGAACAGATGGTTAATGGTGGGATAAGTGACTCAGGGAGGCTGTGACATCTGCCCCGAGGCCTTAGAAACAGCCTATGTGTTTGTCTCCGTGTGTGTGCGCGTACATGTGTCTTAAGTAAAAGTTGTGGTACAGAGAACCCTGCAGCGCCCGTGGATAGTTTGGGTCTTTTCGGTCCCTTAAGGCAATTTTACGTGCTTTTTTTTTTTTGGTAAACAAAATCAACCCCACCCTCCCAAACAGTAAGGCCTTCAACTAAGTTTCCGAGTCCTTCCTTCCCTCTGCCGGTCACTGTCATATGAAAATGAGTTCCTGCTGTGAAATACAGTTGCCATGGTAACCACTAGTGTGAGGCCCTGCGTCTCTTGCTCCTAGGTCTCTGCACTGTAAGCTTCCAGGGGCTTTTTCCGTCTTCTTCTCCTAAAAACACACACTACTCCGTTTCACAATCCTTTTGCGTGGACGTTACAACATTTTGTTTTTTCAGGCAGTGATTTCCGGGCCATGTCGATGCTCTGGCAGCTTGTCACTGGCCTGCCGGCACATACCCTTAATAATAACTCGAGAACAGTGCCCCTGGTTTAGGTCATATTTTGAGTGGCATCCATTGAACAGTGGCTGTGGCCGCGGCACATCCTCGGGGCCTGGGGAGGCAGAGGGAGAGAGCGGTGTGGTGTGGTAGGGAGGGCTTTTGGGTGCAGGTCTGCTCCACTTGGAGGTGGTGAAATGGTTTGTCTTCAGCTGCTGTGTCCTGTGTTGGAGTCTTGCTCAGCTCTCCTGGCAGGGGCCGCCCAAAGTGGGGTGCCTCAGGGGTGCGAAGAAAGGGTGCCTTTGGCGGTTATCATAGCAACTGACGTTGATGGAGCATTTACTGTGCGCGGACACCGTTCCCTTATTTAATCCTCAACCAGGCGAAGTTAAAAGTGCTATTACTGGGGCACCTGGATGGCTCAATCAGTTAAGTGTCCTGATCTCAACTCAGGTCTTGATCCCAGGGTCGTGAGTTCAAGCCCTGTGTTGGGCTGTGCGCCGGATGTGAAGCCTGCTTAAAAAAAAAAAAAAAAACAACAACTATTATTATCCCCATTTTATATGTAAGGAAATTGATGTATAGAGAACTTAAGTGCTTGCCCAAGGACACACAGCAATAGTCCCAGGAAGTGTGACTCCTATGGCAGTACCCTTATTTGGTGCCACGCAGAAGCTGGAAGGACTATGTTGAAAGAACAAAAGGGTGAATTGGAGAGGTGGGACAGGTTGTCTTTCTCAAGATTGGAGGCCTAAAGCAGCAGTTTTCAAACTTTTTTTTTTTTTTTTTTCCAGTTTACGACTTTTTATGTCTTATGGGCAAAGACGGTGGTAAAAAAGCATGTACTAGAATGTTTATAGCAGCACTATTTGTAACAGCCAAAGAACTGGAGAGCACCCAATGCCCAACTGGCAGTAGGACGGACAAATAAACTGGGGGGGAGTACACACAGCGGAAAATTCTAATTTTTTTTTTTTTAACGTTTATTTATTTTTGAGACAGAGAGAGACACAGCATGAACGGGGGAGGGGCAGAGAGAGAGGGAGACACAGAATCCCAAGCAGGCTCCAGGCTCCGAGCCATCAGCCCAGAGCCCAACGCGGGGCTCGAACTCACGGACCGCGAGATAGTGACCTGAGCTAAAGTCGGACGCTTAACCGACTGAGCCACCCAGGCGCCCCAACACAGCGGAACATTCTAAGCGAGGATGAACAATGTGAAGCAACATGGCTGAGTCACATAAGCCAAGTAATTGAGTTTACTTAGCTTTTCCACAAGCAGCGAATGTTCAGACTGCACAGTTTTTCACCGGCGCAAACTGCCACAGAGACTGTCCCAGAACTTTCCACGTGTGCACACATGCCGGGGGTTCTTTAGGGCAGATCCTGAGCAATAGAATCCCTGTGCCATAGGGCAGGTGCGTTTGTCATTTCAACGAATTGATGTCCACTGTGACATTCCTTTCCAAGCCTCAGATCCCATGGCTTCATCAATCTGATCCCTGTGAAATTTCCTCTTGTCAGTTTCAGGCAGGCATTTTGGTCTCGCTGGCATTGGTTTTGTTCCATTGCTCTTCCTTCCTGATCATCACCCAACAATGCGATGGCCCGTCCCTGGTCACTCTAAGCACAGGCCAGATGGCTCCCCCTCCTGGCTACTCTGTGAGGGGACTCTTGGCTGGGAAGGAGGCCCTTGTAAATCCAAGATGCCACATTTCTGGGAGTCGTAGGATGTATAATCAGTGAATGAGAAGGGGGTGGGGACCAAGCAAGAGGGAACTTTATAAACTCCGGCATCAACTCAGCTGCTTCGACAATCACATCCAAAGATGAAAAAGCCCTAACACATAAAGTAGTCATGAGCACAGCTATGTGAGTCAGGCAGGGCTGGATATATATATTTTTTTAAGTTTATTTTGTGAGAGAGAGAGACGGAGGGAGGGGCAGAGAGAGAGGGAGACAGAATCCCAAGCGGGCTCCGTGCTGTCAACACAGAGCCCGATGCGGGGCTCGATCTCATGGGCTGTGAGATCATGACCTGAGCCAGAATCAAGAGTCGAAAGCTTCACCAGTGAGCCACCCGGGTGCCCCCCAAGGCTGGATATTGATGATCATTCACTCTCTTCACCAGGTAAACACACCATAACTTTGTAATGATGCCAACAGCCATTACTGCAACACCCAACCGATTAACTGCTCATGCTATACTAGGTGCTTTTACATAAGGTGCTCGCTCTGTAACGGCGGTCTTGCATAAGGTGCTCTGGTATTTTTAGCAGCATATAACTGCCATACGAAAGGAGATGCTCTCCCAGCGAATGCCACTTACTTTACAGGCTGGCGTGGTCCTTGAAATGCCGATGTTTTACAGGCAGCTCATTGCTGTCAGAGGGTTGAGGATGTCTGTGCCGAGGGCTATAACACCAGCTGTTTTCTGCCATTTCTCCGGGCCAACTTGACACCCCACAACCAACAGAAGGTGATACGCATCGCCTCGCTGGCCCCCAGGCATCACGGCAGTGAGAAAAGGGCCACTTCACTGACTTGGCAGATCCCAACAAGCCACGTCCTAGCTTAGCAAGCTCTCTCCAAACCCGTCAGAGTGGCGGGGGACAGGAAGAAACCAGAGCTGATGTGGCCCTGCTTGCACATCCCCAGAGCTTCCCGCCCCCTCCCTCCCACCAGACCCTGGGCACCCACTCTCATGTCACCTCCCAGTTGTCACTAGAAATCCAAGGTTCCAGGTACAGTGAAGTCAAAGAATGGTGGGTCTGTATTCATGTCCCGGGGTTAGGGTCACTGCTGCCTTTCTTCTGGTTTTGCTAAATCTTATCCACACACACAGAAGTACACATATTAAAATTGATGAATTTTGACAATGCGAACACACCTATGTGACCAACACCCAGCTAAAGAAAACAAACATTACCAGCCTCCCAGAAACCTTCCTCGTGCCCAGGAACCCCCTACACCGACTTCCAACACCTTTATATAAACAGAATCCCATGGTACCAGATATGCGTAGCCAGGAAGGGTGGCCGTGTGATACAAGAAAACTTTCCTCAGTGCATCTCTGAGCTCAGTTGGACTGAGACATGCTCTCCACATAGTGTTTTGCATTTAAGGGCAGCTTGTGTAGGTAGAAATTCTTCCCTTTTTTGAGCTGAGATCTGCCTCTTTCTTGTTCTGCCTCTGAGTCTGTCCTTTTGGAGCCATTTCAAACAAGTCTTCCTTTCTACAAGGGGCAGGGTTTTCACTGATGCAAGATCCCTCTCATGCCTGACTCCTCTGGGCACAAATACTCTCTGCCTAAAGGTGTCCTTTGTAGACTATGGGCTAATGCGGGTCATGCATTCCAGAACCTAAAGTGTGCTGGGCACCTGGTTCATCAGCCAACGTCCTCAAGTTTTGCAGAACACGGCCCTCTGTCCCTGATGCTGCTTGACCATGACGTAACACTTCTTCAACATAATGGTCTTTTGAATTACAAAAATAATTCATGTTGATCGTGGAAATTTAGAAAATACACAAAAACACAAGAAAATAAAAGCCAGTGATTCCGAACCCCCAGAGATAACTGTTGTTTAATGTTTAAAAATTGAGATCATTCTATATTAGTGATTTTACAACCTGCATTTCGTTTACTCATCCATAACAATAGTGACTGACATATATGTAACACATTTTTCTTTGTTCAGTGTCCTCCTCCTCCTCCTCTTCCTTCTTCCTTCTTCCTATCATTATTATTAAACATAGAGAAGTTTCTGTGTGGTATTGTGGGCTGAATGTTTCTGTTCTCCCCAAATTCATGTGTTGAGGGACACCTGGCTGGCCCAGTCAGAAGAGCATGCAATTCTTAATCTCAGGGTTGTGAGTTTGCGCCCCATGTTAGGTACAGAGATTACTAAAAATAAAATAAAATTTAAAAAGTTCATATGTTGATGCTCTAACCTCCAATGGGATGGTATTTGAAGATGGTGTGCTCAAGCAGGTAGTTCCGATTAGATGAGGCCATGAGGGTGGGGCCCTCATGATGGGATTAGTGTCCTTATAAGAAGAGACCAGCTTCCCCCCTCTCCCTCTCCCTCCCTCCCACTCTGTCATTCTCTCTCTCTCTCTCTCTCTCTCTCTCTCTCTCTCTCTCTCTCTCTCTGCTCTCCTTGCACAGAGGAAAGGCCAAGTGAGCACACAGCAGTCAGGCCCCTGTCTGCCAGCCTGGAAGAGAGCCCATACCAGGAACCAAGTTAGGCAGCACCTTGATCTTGAAACTTCAGCCTTCAGAACTGCAAAGAATCAACATCTGTTGTGTAGGTTGCCCAGTCTCTAAGGCAGCCTAGCTGACTGATAACTGTGGCTAAGTCCTTTCATTTATGATTTCTTCCTCTGCTTGAGGGTTCGCAAGGACTTCCCCACCCCAAGGTCAGATAAATATCCACCTGTATTTTCTTCTGGTTCTTTATTTGGTGTCTGCTTTTCCATTCACCGCTCTCTTTTACGTTCAACTCTAATCCAATCGAAACTTATTTTGGTTTATCATGTAAGATAAGACCCTGATTTTATCTCTTTACAAACTGTCACCAGTTCTTTCCATTTAATTTCTTTTCCCACCGGCTATATTTTAAGTTTAAGTGGATTTTTTGAGTATATGTTACGAGCCTGTTGTTCAAAATTCAACAGATACAATTGCACACCTGAAACTAATATCACACTATGTGTTAACTAACCGGAATGAAAATAAAAACTTAAAAAAAAACCCGGATGGGGGCTTTATTATAGTGTACAAACGTATAAGCTTCCAGGCTTTCTGTTTCTTCCATGACCTGTCTCTTTTTCCTCTACGATTACATTTTTTATTTTTATTTATTAAAAAATTTTTTTTAACGTTTATTTATTTTTGAGAGAGAGAGAGACAGAGTGCAAGCAGGGGAGGGACAGAGAGAGGGAGGCATAGAATCCGAAGGAGGCTCCAGGCACAGAGCCAGACTTGGGGCTCAAACTCACATACCATGAGATCATGACCCGAGCTGAAGACACTTAATGGATTGAGCCACCGAGGTGCCACGAATTAATTTAATTTTAAAAATTAAAATAATTTTTTAAATTATTTTAAAAAATAAATTTTAACATCCGGTAGTGCAGATTCTTTGTTGAAATTTGCTTGGCTATGCTTGCCTGTTTATTCATTCTGTATGAAATTTATAATCATTTCATTGTTTTTCTACAAATATCAAGAGACTCAAATTTGGAATTATATTAAATTGTATAAAATAATAACTGCATCGAGTTTTCCTATCTAGAAATATGGTCTGTCCTGTATTTATTTATGCTTTCTTTCCAGTCATCTCTTCTTTTGTAGCATGCAGTAAAGTTTCATAGATTTCTTTATGAAGACTGTAAACATTTCTTCTTTAGTTTGTTCCTAGGTGGTTTATGTTTTTTGTTGCTCGGGAATAGGATCTTTTTTTTTTATAAACATTTTATTTTCACCTGGATATGTTGGAATATAAGAAGTTATTAAAAAATTATTGTGAGGGGCATGTGGGTGGTTCAGTCGGTTAAGCATCCGACTTTGGCTCAGGTCATGATCTCACGGTTCTTGAGTTCAAGCCCCGTTGTGGGGCTCTGTGCGGACAGCTCACAGCCAGGAGCCTGCTTTGGATTCTGGGTCTCCCTCTCTCTCTGCCCCTCTCCCGCTTGCGCTCTGTCTCACTTTCTCTCAAAAAGTAAACATGAGAAAAAATTTTTTTAATTATTGTGAAATGGACGTATAAAAGAGCACATAAAACATTTTTTTTACAGTTTAAATAAGAATAATAAAGCAGACATATGCCTAGCCAGCTTAAGAAATAGAACACCTTTAGAAATTGCTTTTACACCTCTCCTTAAATGGATCTCCCTCTTTCCCTACCTCCTGGGGATGCACTAACCTGGATTTTGTTACAGTTATTAACCTTCTGTCCTTTATAGCTTTCCCATATGGGTTTATGTCCTTAAACAATACATTGTTTGCCTTTTGTATGCGTTCAAAGTTTTATCAATTGAATCACACTGGATTCCAAATTTTATTTTTACTTATTGATTTATTTAAAGTCTATTTATTTTTACACTTGATCTTAGCCAAAAGGCTGAGAAGCAATTAAAGTTTATTTATTTTTAATTTTTATTTATTAAAATTTTTTTTTCAATGTTTATTTTTGAGAGACAGCGTGTAAGTGGGAGAGGGGCAGAGAGAGAGGGAGACAGAGAATCCCAAGCAGACTTCACCCTGTTAGCGCAGAGCCCGATGTGGGGCTCGATCTCACGAACCATGAAATCATGACCTGAGCCGAAATCAAGAGTTGGACGCTTAACCGACTGAGTCACCCAGGTGCCCTTATATATATTTTCTCTTACATGTCTTACTTCTGTTAAGAGTGGAATTGCTGGGTCATAGGTTAGGCCTAACTTTTTTTTTTTTTTTTTTTTTAAGAATAAGGTCCATTCAGAAAAGCACACACATCCTAAGTGTACTGCTTGAATAATTTTTGCAAAGTGTACGCAGCCACCTTGCCATCATCCAGTTCAAGGGGTGGGATCTTGGCCCACGCTGGGCCAGTCAGCTGGGCTGTCCATTCTGGGACCTGGCACTTGTGCCGAATGAAGCAAGGAGGGAAAGGATTCTGCAGGGGAGCTGAAGAGACTCTGAGGCCGGGACTCCCGTGGCTACTAGTGTTCCTGTTTCCTTCCACTTCAGCTTCAGCTTTGCCATGGAGTCTGAGCTATCGGTTGTCCATCCCGCCCATGGATTCCTTTGTGCTTTCACATCAGCCAGACCTGGCTTCTGTTGCTCACAACCACAGACTTCCGGTGGATACAGCATGCCAGACCACTAGCCCCCACCTTTTAGTGGATTGTGTCCCTCATATTGCTAGCATCATCTTAGCAGTAGAATCTGCCTTTAACCAATCCCTGAGTTTTTGTTTTTTTTTTTTTTTTTTTTTTTTTTTAATTTTTTTTTCAACGTTTTTTATTTTATTTTTGGGACAGAGAGAGACAGAGCATGAACGGGGGAGGGGCAGAGAGAGAGGGAGACACAGAATCGGAAACAGGCTCCAGGCTCCGAGCCATCAGCCCAGAGCCTGACGCGGGGCTTGAACTCACGGACCGCGAGATTGTGACCTGGCTGAAGTCGGACGCTTAACCGACTGCGCCACCCAGGCGCCCCCAATCCCTGAGTTTTTACACGACCCCTTTTGAACCCTTGGATTCCTGGGCTGACGAGGTGAGCTCTCCAACAGGTAGTCACTTTATCTCTAATTTATTTTTTTTTTCTTTTTCTTTTTTTTAATTTTTTTTTTTAACGTTTATTCATTTTAGAGACAGAGAGAGACAGAGCATGAATGGGGGAAAGTCAGAGAGAGAGACACACACAGAACCCGAAACAGGCTCCAGGCTCTGAGCTGTCAGCACAGAGCCCGACGCGGGGCTCGAACTCACGGACCGCGAGATCGTGACCTGAGCCGAAGTCGGTCGCCCAACCGACTGAGCCACCCAGGCGCCCCACTTTATCTCTAATTTAAATGTTGGTTACAAAGCTGCTCCAAACGTTTGAGTTTAGTGAATTGTTGGTTTTTTTTTCCCCTCTAACTTTAAATTTAGTTTGCAGTTTTACAACAATTTTCTCTCCATCCCCAGTGGAACGTTAATGGAGAACGCTTAATTTAGCAGGTGAAATATAGGAGTGTGTATGATTTTCTGGACTTCGTTTTTGGAAACCAGGTTCATTTCTCTTGCTTCTCCATGTAGAGTGCTGGGGGGCAAGGTGAGGCCATTCAGGGCGGTGACCACAACACGAGGGCCAG
Organism: Panthera leo; assembly: GCF_018350215.1. Lineage (NCBI taxonomy): Eukaryota > Metazoa > Chordata > Mammalia > Carnivora > Felidae > Panthera > Panthera leo. Next base: position 15,523,335 of record NC_056692.1, on the reverse strand, counting down.
ACCCTGAGTTCTTCCACACCACCCCTCAGGGACCGTTTGCTTGAGAAGGCTCTACATCCAAATCGTTCTGCTCTAAGTGGGGCCTCATTTAAAAGTAAGAAAGGAAATGAATTCGCTTCTGGTTTCTTTTTTAATGTCATCGAATCCCACGGATTAGTGACAGGAAATGACCCAATTTCCACTGGCATCTGGGTTGTCACAGTGCTTGTCCTCATTAATGTCAGGGTCTGGGAGAGTATTTGATCAAGGGGAAAGTGCCATGGGTGAAGTTCGTGAAGAAAAGGTCAGAGATGAATGTGAAATTCTGTCTAACCCCAGATGATGAAAACCAGCCCAGCCTGCTGTGTCTGGGAGCAGCCACCCCAGTGGCCCGCATCTTCCCAGTTTCCATCCCACCGCCCTGCTGGACAGCCGGTTCCCGTCGCGATCTCTTTCCACCGGTTCTAACCCTGATGGTGGTTTTCCTTGTTTGCAGAAGCCATCACTGTGGGGTCTGATGACCCTGGCCTACACACGAAGAAGTTTCTCACACTCTCCGGGCTTGTTAGGCCCTTACACCTGTGACTTGAGCTCAGCAGAAACAGGACATGGTTCTTTCCCTGTCTTGAGGGTACTGCTGAACAGGTGACTAAATTGCTTTGAGTATCTTTTTTTTTTTTTTTTTTTTTAATGTTTATTTTTGAGAGAGAGAGAGAGGAAGAGAGGCAGAGTGTGAGTGGGGGAGGGGCAGAGAGAGGGGGAGACACAGAATCCGAAGCAGGCTCCAGGCTCTGAGCTGTCAGCACAGAGCCCGATGCAGGGCTCGAACCTACAAACCGCAAGATCGTCAACTGAGTCGAAGTCGGACGCTCAACCGGCTGAGCCACCCAGGCGCCCCACTTTGAGTATCTTGCTCGGCCAGAGCTGCAGGTGGTTGTGGGCATGGTGGGTTTGCCAAAGACCTTTTTGCAAGCCGAGCGTCATACGAGGGCATCACACAGAGCAGGCCTTCGGTGTACGTGGTTGATGACAGGAGTTTCTAACAAATGGACGTGAAGTGTCTTGTGTTCGTGTGCTCAGTTTACTGCGATGATTTTCAAACAGGTGGAAGAGGAGCACCTCCGATAAGCAGCCTCCTCTCGTGGCACACAAGCACGTCACGGGCCGGGATGGCCTCAGACTTTCCACAAGCCCATCTTCAGGTTTGGGTCGTACGATGAACGGGGTCACCCTCGACAGGGCGACGGGGGATAACTTGGCAAAGGAGGCAACTTAGGAGTAAGAAGGCCCTGTGTGGAATCTAAATTGCCTTCGCTGATTTGACACTTTGCATCCAGGTCACCCTCTGAGGTCAGAGCAGACAGGACAGGCCAAGGGACCAGCTGGACCTCAGCTGGGCCCGAACCTCACTTTGTGCAGACCTGTCCAGAGCATGGGCCAAGCAGCCAGTCAGGGGCTGCAGGTTTGCACTCCAGGGCCCATTGCCCTAGAGCAGGTTCACCGTGCTTCACTGTCGATGGCGAGCCCTGCTGACAGATGGAGAACGTGGATTCAGAGCATTACGGTTGGAAGGGGGGGAGGCGCGTGGGATGGACAGCACGTTGAGGCAGCCCGGAAGGAGCTGCACTCGAAGGAGGGCTAGGTGGCAAGGGGGCGTGAGTGCTGGGAATGCAGGTTTCGTGGGGATAAGAAGGTAAGGCGGCAGGTGGGAATCCAGGCAGGTTCTCTGCAGGAGGCTCACCAGGCGCTCGTGGGGTCCTGACACACAGGCTGGGCCGGCGAAGTGTAGGGGATGAGGCCTCAGTAGAGAAGAGGGGCGCCTGAAGCTGGCCCAGAGCCAGAAGTGCTCAGCGTCTGGAGGATGTGGGTGGGGCCAACCTGAGCAGAGCAGAAGGGGATCGCTTCCTGGTGAGGGGCTTGGGCTCTGGGTTGAGGCTTGCAGGTTTCATCCTGCCTGCAATGCTCTCTCACCTCAAACGTCTCAACGCCTTGAAACGTTGCTTTGCCTCTGTGGACCTCAGTTTCCTCACCTGTAAAATGGGAGTAACGAGAGTCTCCGCCTTGCGACGAGGACTAAATGAGAAGTGTTGCGCGAGCACGTAGGACAGTGGTTGGCACGTGGACAGTGCTTGTCACGATCGGTAGTATTGATCGCCTCCCCGATTTGGCCTCACGGGTGTGTCTAGGCCTCGGGGCTGCCTGCAGGGGGAGGTTCACGCTCAGACACGAGAGCTGCTGCTTTGATTTTATCTTGAATCCGTGACCCATATGCTCGCCCTGTTTCTGCGGCTGCAAGGCTGAGTCAGATGTGTGGCTCAGGTTAATCATCAGACTTCAGGTGGCATCTATCTCCTCTTTCTGCTCTCTGCCTGGCTTCTGTTCTCTTTGATCCCTGACTTGTTTATTTGTTATTGCATTTAGCCCTCAAGCTGCCTCAAGCCCTCCTTGCAAGAGGCAGTTATGCATCTTGAGTACATAAATATAATTTGAGATCATACGTGGAATCAGAGTCACAGTGTAAGGAGGTGTGCTCCGCCTGCCTGTGCCCCGCCCTCTCCTCTGTACCTGAGTCGGGGGATTGGTTGAGGCAGCAAGAAGGGCCAGTCCCTGGGACAGGTTAGGGTGCACCCCCCTCCGTAGCCCCACTGCAGAGAGAAAAACCAGATTCTTCTGGCTGTGGAGAGGCACCGTCAGGCCTCTTGGGGGTTGGTGGGACAGTGGGTGGAGGAGGAAAAGACTAACTCTCATCAAGCATTGCTGTGTGCCCGGCACTGCTCCAGGCGCCTCAGCCACTCCGGCCTGCCCTGGGAGGCTGCTCCGAGAGGTGATTATCCCAGTTGTGGGATGGTAGAATTCTGGGCAGTTCATTCTGTAAGTCTGGAGGAGGGCTGTGGATCTGCCATAGAATCAGCTTAGACCCGATGGTGGGCCATATGAAGGACCGGATGGAAGAGCTTCCCCAGGACTTCCTTGTGCTCTTCAGACTTGCCAAGACATATGTCTCAGTCATCTATTGCCACAATGTTGCTGCATAACAAACCACCCCAAAAACCACCAGCATATGGCAGTAAGTGTTAATTCCTCCTCACGTATCTGCGGGTTGGGTGAGGTTTGGCTGACCTAAGCTGCTCTCAGTGGGACTTACTGGCTTCAGGCTGTGAGTTGGGTTTAGGCGTGTTCCTTGTGTCTCTCACCCCACTTGGACCAGTGGCCACCAAGGGCACGTTCGTGTCCCGGTGACAGGCAGGAAGGCAAGAGAGCAGGCTCAGTTGCACTAGCGCATTTCAAGCCTTTGCTCACATCATATCCGCTGACATCCCGTTGGCCAATCCCAAGCCATGTGGTCAATCCCCAGCCAAAGGGCGGGGAAGTACGCTGCCCGCCATCAGGCCGTGGTGGAGTGTGGCTATCTCATCCTATCGCCGGGAGTGAAGAATTGACATCAATAATTCAGCCTACTTGGGGATGAATTTCACTCATTCGCTCAGGAAATTTTTTTTTTTTTTGAAAGACTATAGTGTGCCACTCACTGTGCTGCCCCTGGGAATAGAGTGGTGAACAAAGCAGGCCTGGTTCTTGTCTTGTGGAATTATATTCTAGTGGTGGAAACACACACAAAAGAGCTACTTCTGTCCTGGATTATTTAATTACAGCTGTAATCATCACTTCAAAGGAGAAGTAAAGAGCACAGGAGGGTAGGTATAAAAGGGCCTGACCTCATCCAGAGAGGAAGACATGGTTGAGCTCAGAAATGAAGGGGAAAACTTAATTAGCCAGAGGAGCCTTAATAAGATTAACTGCTGACTTCTCATCAGAAGCCATGGAAACCAGGAGGCAGTGGGATGATGGTCAAAGTGCGGAAAGAAAAGACCATCAACTAAGAATTCTATATCCAGGAAAAGATCTATCCTTCAGAGATGAAAGAGAAATTAAGACATCCCAGATAAACGGAAACTGAATTTGTTGCTATCAGCCCTGCCCTACAAGAAATGCTAGAGGGAGTTCTTCAGGCTGAAATGAAAGGCCCCTAGACAGGAACTGAAGTCCACAGGAAGAGATCAGGAGCACCTTTAAAGCTATAAATAGATTTTGTTTGTAACTCCTTCCTTCCATCTGCATAAAGCAATGGTTACAAAACGGTGTTGGCAGGGTAATAACATACAAAGATGTAACTTGTATGACAATAACAGCACAAAGGAGAGGAAACAGCTATATTATAATGAAGTTTTTGTGTATGTTGAAATTAATTTGGCATTAATTAGAACTGGGCCATTTTAAGTTAAAATGTCAATTGTAATCTCCAGGACAATCGCTAAGAAAATAACTAAAAAATATGTAATAAAAGAGAATTAAAATGCCATGCTGGAATGTCCCTATAAGGCATTAATGCAAGAATGTAGGAGTAAAAAGACTATGACATATAGAAAACAAATAGTAGGGCACCTGGGTGGCTCAGTCAGTTAAGCGTCTGACTTCAGTTCAGGTCATGATCTCTCGGCTCATGGGTTCAAGCCCCGTGTCGGGGTCTGTGCTGACAGCTCGGAGCCTGGAGCCTGCTTCGGATTCTGTATCTCCCTCTCTCTCTGCTCCTCCCCAGCTCGTACTCTGTCTCTATGTGTCTCTCAAAAATAAATAAACATTAAAAAAAGAAAAGAAAAGGAAAACAAATAGCAAAACGGCATAAATCTTATCAGTAAATATGTTAAATGCAGGTGGAGTAAATACTCCAATAAAAAGAGATTACTAGAATGAAAAAAAAAACCCCAGCTCTATGCTGTGTACAAGAGACACACTTTAGATTCAAAGATACACATAAGTGGAAAGTAGAGGAGTAGAAAAAGATATGCCACGCAAGCAGTAACTAAGAGCTGAAGTGGCTCTGCTGACAGCAGGCAAAATAGTTCAGACAAAAAAAGTTACTAGAGGCAAACAAGGACATTTTGTAGTGAATAAGGGGTTGATCAATCAGGAAAACATAATAATCATAAACATGTATGCACCTAACAACAGACCCCCCAAAATCCATGAAGCAGAAACTAACCGAAATGAGAGGAGAGCTAGACAATTCGACAGTAATCACTGGAGACTCCAAGGTTCCACTTTCAGTGATAGATGGACGGGGCAGGCAGAATCAGCAAGGAAACACGAGACTTCAACAACACTGGAAACCAGGCAGACCTCACAGACGTCCGTACGGCGCTGCACCCGTCAACAGCAGAATACACATTCTTCTCAGGTGCGGGTAAAGTGTGCTCCAGGAGAGACCATATGCTGGGTCATGAAACAAGCCTCATTAAATTTCAAGGGATCGAAATCCTACAAAGTATGTTCTCTGACTGCAGTGGAATGAAATTAGAAATCAGTAACAAAAGGGAATTGGGGAAATTCACAAATATGTGGAAAGCAAACACTCCTAAATAACCGATGCGTCAAAGAGGAAGTCACAGGAGAATTTTGAAAATACTTCGAGATGTATGAAAAGGAAAATGCAACATACCCAAACTTAACAGGATGCAGCTGAAGCAGTGCTTAGGAGGAAATTAGTAGTTACAAATGCCTGTATTAATAAAGAAGAAAGACCTCAAATTAATAACCTTCTACCTTAAGAAACTAGAAAAAGAAGAGGAAACTCAATCCAAAGCAAGCAGAAGGAAAGAAATCATAAAGATTAGAGCACAGAAAAATGAAAGAATAGAAAAGGCCACCTATTATGTGGTGCCATTTATATGAAATGTTTAGAGTATGCAGAGCCACAGAGAAAGAAGGGAATTAGTGGTCCCTGGGGGCTGGGGGGAGGGGGGAATGGGGAGTGCTTGCTGATCTGGGGTGGGTTAGTGAGGAAGATTTGGGTTTTATCATCAGAGCAGTAGGAAGCCACTGGCAGATTTGCACAGAGAGTTCCATTTCAGGGCTGCACAGTGACAACAGATTGGAGAGGGTCAGCAGTAGGTCTGGGGAGGCATCTGCGGTAGCCCAGTTGGGAGGAACCTGCATTTCAGGGAGGTTATTGTTCAGGGTCCCCTGGCTAGATGGAGCCAGACCTGGGTCCTTCTGGCACAGAAACCTCTCCACTGGTCACTGATTTGAATCCCCCTGGATGTTTGTTTTTTTTTTTAATTTTTTAATGTATATTTATTTTTGAGAGAGAGCAGAGGAGGGGCAGAGAGAGAGGGAGATATAGAATCTGAAGCAAGCTCCAGGCTCTGAGCTGTCAGCATAGAGTCCGACATGGGGCTTAAACCCACCAACCATGAGATCATGACCTGAGCCGAAGTCCAACGCTTAACTGACTGAGCCACACAGGCGCCCCAATGTTTTTTTTTTTAAATGTTTATTTATTTTTAAGAGAGAGAGAGAGAGTGAGAGACGGAGGGAGGGGCAGAGGGAGAGGAGAGAGAATCCCAGGCAGGCTCCACGCTCTATCTTATTTGAACTGTGAGATCATGACCTGAGCCGAAATCAAGAGTTGGACGCCTAACCGACTGAGCCACCCAGGTGCCCTGCCCCGGGTATTCTTAATCAACCCAGAGAGCGGCTGAGATCTCCTTGCGTAATGGGAGCGTGGTAGGGAATGGGCCTCATATTAATCAGGCTGACTAGGGCTAGCTGGTGGCAAACAGTAGACATTGAACAAAAACGGGAATTTTTGCCAGGGCACTGGAGTATCTCACTGAATACAGGCCCCTGGAAGGTCTGAATCAAGCACACGGACCAGAGACAAATGCAAGAGCCCCTTCTCTGACTCGTGTTTGCACTAGCCGCTAGGTCATCTCTCGCTTCCCTCACTGCACACCACCCTTCTCTTTCCTGGGTGTCTCTACAAGTGGAAAATGGCCCCTCCATTAGCTCCTAGGTTTACATCTTATTGTTCCAGAGAACAGCTAAGTTGAGACTTGAGTCTCTTAGCCCATTTCTCAGATTGTCAAGAGGAAGGACCTCAACATGCCAGCTTGGGCTGGGTGCACCCCTGGGGGGTCAGCTGGGTCCAGGGGGCTAGTCACAGTGTAAACACTGGGCTTCTGCAGTCCCTCTAAAGGCAGCTGGGCAGCTATGGGAAGGCCAGGGAGGAGAAGGGACATTGGATGGGATGCCAGGTTATCTTATGACAGGATGTCCCCACCCCCGCCTTGGATGATTCACTGCCTAGGACTGGTCTGCCCCTCCAGGGATAAAACTACATGAGACCTTTTGTCACTTGAACTGGTTTGCAGACACAGCCCCCTGACTGCCTGCCTCCTCTCCTCTTTTGGCCTTCACTTTCAGCTCTTGACTGGGCAGGGAACATTCTAGAATTTGGAATTAGTCTTACCACCTTTGAGAATTCTGTCAGTTCCCCCAGAAAAGAACATTCTAGAATTTGGAATTAGTCTTACCACCTTTGAGAATTCTGTCAGTTCCTCCAGAAAAGAACATTCTAGAATTTGGAATTAGTCTTACCACCTTTGAGAATTCTGTCAGTTCCCCCAGAAAAGAACATTCTAGAATTTGGAATTAGTCTTACCACCTTTGAGAATTCTGTCAGTTCCCCCAGAAAAGAAAGTCCTAACCCATGCCCTGCTGACAAACTGGTTGAAAAGGACCGGAGTTATTTTCATTGTCTCACTTTCACCTGCTGTTTGAAATGAGTGGCCCTGATTCAGGTGTCCTGAAACCCTGGTGATTGTGGCATAAATGGGCCTCTGATTGGGGACGGGAAGGGACAGGAAACGCCTGTGCAGTCGGCAGAGACGTGTGTGAGGGTTGGTCGCTGTCGACCTGGCTCCGACCCACCCACGGTTTCCAGCCTCTGCCCCTGCTCTTTCCCTGATGCGTGGCGGCCTGGAGCCCCTGGCCCTTCCAGCCAGGGGGAGGCGGCCGCCGCCATTTCCAGCCCCAAGGAGTGTGACCGATCTGGATGGTGCTTTTTCTCTTGCTGTGAGAAGCAGGGAATTGAAGTCCTTCAGGCAGGCACTGCTCTCAGACATCTGGGGGGGGGGGGGGGGGGGGACGAGGAAGGACACTGCATGCAGATGGAGGCTCTGAGGCTCCTTTCTCTTTGAATTCCTGCGGCATTTAGAGGAAGCCATGCGGCGTGGCGTTTTCTTACTTACGGCTGGGTGCTGGTTGCCCAGAATGTTGTTTTCAGTGCTGATAATGATGTTGGCAGCATAAGCTGGGGGCTTACCGCTGATTAGCAGTCACGAACCTTCCATCTACTTTCTGTTACAACCAAGCGAAGCAAGTGGGGCAGATTGTTTTATGTGCATTTAGTAGTTGGTAAAACCTCTGGTTGCCCGGGGTGGGGGTGGGGGTGGGGGTGTGAGTAGTTCTTCTCCTGTACAGTCACTGCTGATCAGAGCTCGGACACAGAGCCGGGCTTCTCATCTCTGAACCCGGCCCGTGTTCACGGCGGGGCACGGCGGTGTCCTGAGTCCTTTCAGGCAAAGACTCTATTTCATCCTTCCTGGTTTTTCCTGTGTGCCGTCTACCCATCTCTCTACTTATGCCTCCATCTTGTTCCATAAAGGAATCACGATGCCCACAAGACTAGAGCTTTCTCTATACATCTTGAATATAAAAGAAATACAGAGGTAGGTATTTATAATAAAAGCATAAAGTAGATACTATATGCCCGACCTATATGTGGATGTTTTATTTATACACAACATCTGTGTATATGTGTCTGTAATTAAATACAAACCCATAAAAATAAGATCAGGAAAAATGCAGATTCACTAGAAGGTCAAAACCAGGAAGAGAGTCGGACTACATACTCAGGCCATAGACCTGTACACAGTTTGCTACATCGAACCACAAATTTCTCTCTGAACTAATGAGCAGTCAAAGCAGGAAAATAATATTATTTGCATGGTTCATGTGATCTATAAGGAAAAGGATACCAGATGCCAAGTGCTTTTCCAGGCAATTAGATCTGAAGGAAATTTCTTGCCTGGGTGGTCATCTTCGGGACCCCGGGTGGCAAAGAAAATACGGGACGCGGGTGCCATTGCCGTCGCTGTCTGCTCCTGCTCCCGTGGCAGACGTCACTAATCAGCAGTCATGGCCCTTTTCCATCCTTCTAGCATGTGCTCCGGGCAGCCATCACCAGTGATCTGGAGTCGACGTGCCAGATGAAACCCACTTGCCATGACCACACCGGGGGTGATGGCAGTGTCGGGAGTCAGGAGGGGACTCTGAGTAGAGAGCCACGTTGTCTTGACAAGCACTTCTGCAGGTGTGACACAGGCGGACCTGTCCTGTGTGTCCGTCGCCGGAGATAGAGTTGCTCGGTGCCAGCTGGAGTGACCCGTCAGGGTGATAAGAGGGGACAAACGTGTCTGGAAGGACACAGGGGCACACTAGGAATTTCTGACTCACTACAGTGAGTGACTCACTACGGTCACTCATGTGTTCCTCAGACATTTGGCAAATGCCTGTTATTATCTGCCTAGAAAGCGTGCCTGACCTACTGTCCTCTCCCCTCCGGTGCCGGTCACTTCCTCAGAGACGCCTTCCTCGACTTCTCCTCTAGTCCAGAGCTCACACACTGTCCCACTCTGCACCTTTCTCTCATGGCCCCATCACAGCTTGGACTGATCCATTCGTTTGTGTTGATTTGTTCGGTGGCCTTGTTGCCCTTGAGTTCCGGTGTCTGTCTTGTTCGGCCCCAGTGCCAGCACAGGTGTGGCACGTAGAAGGCGCTCGGTCCATAATTGTGGAATGACTGGAAGAAAGAACAAAGAGGGCACAAGACGGAGCGGATGCGGACTGTCTGGTGGAAGTAAAGACGTGGACGAATACCAACGTCAGGGGGCAGGTCCTCAGCTCTGAAGGGAGGGGACGGTGAGGAGCTAAGGGACCTCAGGGGAGGAGAGTCTGCTTCCAGAGGGACAGGGAGATCAAGGAAGGCTCGGTGTCGTGTCGCACCATTCGCTGTGTCTGCAGGGATGCAGGGAGGGACATCTGGGGCCCTGGGGGCAGCCGGAGCCAAGGCAGAGAGGCAGAGCTGGAGGCGAGAAGGGGCCAGAATTACTTTGGGGCAGTGCTGTTAGGGCAGTGGCGGGGAGATGGGGAGGCAGCTGCTGGGGCTGTGCCCACGGGCTTCCTGAGGGGGTGGCGGCAGATTTGTGGCTGGAGCAGGGATGGGGTGGGAGGGACCTGAGGCAGGCAGGGCAGGTGGGAGGAAAGCTGGGGAAATTAGCCAAGTCGGCCCCAGGAGTGGTGAAGGCAGTCCCTGGGGGGACCTAACAGCCTTCACTCTTCAGTCTCGGTTTACATCCTGCCTCCCTGTGCCTGTCAACCCTGGGGGGCCACCCTCTGGCACGTTGGGGGGCCCAGGACCTCCTCTGAGCCCCGGCCATGCCTGCCACCCCCTGCTGGCCTGGCCTGGCTCTCCAGATGGGCTTTGTCCAGCTGGGTCACTGCACGACACTTTTCCAGTTTAAAATAGAATATGTATTGATCGTATTTGTAGCACGTTTTCTTGAACATGGCTTTTTTTTAATTGCTCTTACTTTCCAGAAACAGATTTATTTTCCTAATTTACCCCCTCTTCAGCTTTTTTAGGTGTTTTTTTTTAGTCACTTACATAGGGAACTTTTATTTCCTGTGTATATCATCTATCAAATTACTGTCTTTCATGTATGAGTCATTCAGTTTATCCCTTTTGGCCTCCGTCTTGCAAATCTCATATACGGACTCACTGAACAATTTGGTACCTACTTTCACATCTAAACGTCCGGTGAGGTTGGGACTGGAGCGTGAGAGGATGCAGCCAATGGGCCTTTCTGCTTGTGATTCCCACGTCACAGGATGATGCTGGATTCAGAGATGCCGGAGGCTGCTCACACTCCCCACGTGTTCGTGTGGAAGGTTCTTGAGTTGGCATGCAAGGCTTCCTTGCCACGTTCCTTCTGGTGGTACTGGTCCCGAAGACCGGCAGACCTGGGGTGGTTAGCGGCGGAGCCTGAGCCCAGACGTGGAGCCTGGCAGATGAACCGGGGTCTGGGATGACCTGGGCCAGCTTCACGTATCCCAGGGCGCGAACGGCGGTGAGCCTCCCTTAGCGGTCTGTGTGGATGCCGGGGGAAAAGGTCACTCGTGGTGACACCAGGGAGGCTGCCATACCATTCAGGGGCCGTGGAAGAAGCCCACCGTGGAGGGGCTCCCTCTGGGCATGGGGACGCTGCAGAGGAACCCAAGCAGACCTGGGAATGATCACGGGGCACTTCAAAGGGGAGCAGCCACCGCCCTGGCGTCTCTGCTGCTGGCACGGACCTCCACGGGGGCAGCTGAGCCCTGGAGCAGGAAGTTCATTTCCAGGGCGTTTCAGCTAACATGCCAAGTTCACTCAAGTTAGCGTATGTGTTTCCGTTCCTTCCCATTCCTGGAGAGGTGCCTTACTCAGGGCTCTTCATTACAGCCAACAAAGACCCAGCTTAAACTACCTGAAGCAAAGAGGAGACTCTGTGGACCTGGCAGCCTGGGAATCAAAATAGTGACTCAGGTATGGCTGGATCCAGTGACTGATGATGCCGTTTAGGTTATCTGTGTCCATTTCTCAGCTCGGCTTGGTTTCATTCTCAGGCTGTTTCCAAGTGGTGGTGAGATGGCCACCCGCCATCCCAAGCCAACACTGTCCTCACAGCTTCCTCGCACAGGGCAAGAGTATGTTTCTTAGTAACTCTAGTGAGAACCCTGGCGGAGGACCCGGAATGGCTGGGGCTGGGTCATACGCTCAGTCCTGAGCCAGTCACTGTGCCCAGGGGGGAGGGGGTATTCTAATCGGTCGGCCCCAGTCACATTCGCCCTAAGGAAGGGGAAGGAGGGGCTGTGTCCTATCCCCTGTTACGTCCCCCGCCATCACCATCATGAGAAGGACTGGGCATGGTTTCCTTGGCCTGGAGGAGGACTCATTCTCAAAGACAGGAATGGTGGGCAAACAACACGTCTGCTCAGGCCAGCCTCTGCCTTTGCACACGGGCACGCGGCTGTCTGGAGTCAAGGGCGCATCTGCGTAGCACCGCGATAACGTGCCTGTTGTCTTTGGGGGGAATATGCCCACTCAGGCCTCTTTGCATCCTCGGGTCTGGTTCATCCAAGCCAGCCTTGTGCCTGCAGCAAGCTGCTAGGAGCGTGCGGAAACCAGCCTCTGGCCACTGCATTGTCCCAGGTCTTTGCCCAAGATCGGCTACAGTAACGGACACCACTCCTCGTGGCTCTTTGGCCTCCGGTCCTGGAATTCTGGTCGCAGGACTCACAAATCTGGCTCCACGTTTGACCCTGTGCCTGTTGAGGTTCGAGTCTCCTTTCTGCATCTTGACTCCCCTCTGGGCATGGCTTGATCTTGGTGTCACCTACACTTTCCAGCCTGTGGTTCGGCCAGGGGAGGGGCAAAGTGGCCAGGCTGGACCCACAAAGAAGGCTCCTGTCCTTCGTTTTTCCTGAGCTCCGAGCCCACACTCCGGGTGTGGGACCAGCTGGTTCCCGGCACACCTGGCTATGTGGCAGCTGCTTCCCACAAACTCAGAGACAACTTATGTCACCTTCTCCTGTTTGATACCACCAGTGTCACACATCAGCCTTTTTCAACATTGTCAGCTGTTCTGTTTTTTTTCTTTTTTTTTTTTTTAACGCTTTATTTTATTTTGAGAGAGAGAGAGAGAGAGACAGAGCACGAGCAGGGGAGGGGCAGAGAGAGAGAGGGAAACACAGAATCCGAAGCAGGCTCCAGGCTCTGAGCCATTAGCACAGAGCCCGACGCGGGGCTCGAACCCACAAACGCGAGATCATGACCTGAGCCCAAGTCAGACGCTCAACCAGCCAAGCCACCCAGGCGCCCCAGCTGTTCTTTTCTTGAAATGAAACCCTCCCCGAAAGTCCAATCAATCTATGAAGTGGGCCAAGAGCCATGTTGCTCTGGGTTGGGTTGGAACGCACACTCTATATTCCCCCCCATCCTACATCCCCGGCCCCGAAGGGGTACGTGACACCCCAGGGCTCCTTGGAACCCTGTTTGAGAACCTCCTCATGATTGTGGCCATCCATCCCTTTTAGTGGCATCTGCCTTTGCTCCCCATGAGCGATAGGCTGCTAGCTGTGGTGTTTTTCTTCCCACCACCACACTTTTTTCTGTCATTAACTTGTTTGCACCATGAAAAGGTCAAAAAGGAGATCCTCGCCATCTTCCTTCTCTCACTCTGGCCAGGCGTCGGTGCGTAACGGTCCCCGGCTACGCAGGGGCTCTCTCCGTTATGCTTGTCCTCCTCAAGCTCCATTTGGGAGGCCATTCCATTTACAGTGTTGGTTAAGTTCTCTGTTCCTCACTTTGCCTTCTTCCTGGGGAACCACACCCAAAGTTATGAGGTGGTCATGTCTCATGCATGACCACTGTCTAGAATGAACATTTTGGATACCTTTCCATGAAATGTACCCTTTTTTAACAACGACAAAAAATCCTTGAAATTCATAAAAGTGACCAGACTGCAAAAGTAGTACCAAAAAGATCATAAACATTCCCAAAGGAGGCCTCCCTCTGACAGGAAGTGGCCTGAGTCTGTTCAATTTTAGAAAAGACTGTGTGGTCCAGGAAGTTGGTCGCCAGCAAACTGGCCGTGGGCTGGCTTCGTCCAGGCTTCCGTCTGCTCGGGAGAATCCAGGCCTTGGTTTGGCTGCAGCTGGGGCCTCCCCGGCAGCTGCCACTTATTGACTTAAGTCTGAGTGATTCAGATCTTCCTCGGGGTCGCCCCTGACAACACGTGGTGGGAGGGAGAGTGACCTCCTCCTGTCTGGGGCGCCAGCAGGGCCAGGCCCGGCGAAGCCCCCCTCCATTCCTGGTAGGTGTTTTGGGGTCTCTGGCTCCGAGGGGACAGGAAGACGACTTGTATTTCCTGGAGCCAGGGGCTCAGCTCATGCAGGGGTTTTCCCAGAAGCTTGCTGACTCCCAGGGCAGGGTGTGTGTCTGGGCCGGGAGAGTATGGCTTAATGGTTAACCGGAGACTTGCTTTTCCGGGTTTGGGTTGCCCAGGTCCTGCTGCTCCAGGGGTCCTCGCCCAGTGCTGCCTCGACAGTCACTGTCTGTGCCATCGTCCAAGAGACCCAGTGTACAGAGATCGATTTGGGGGCGGTAGACGAAAAGGATGTGTGTTTTGGTGGAAAGCTGAGCAGCAGTGGCTAAGGACCAGGTGGAGAATGGGGCCACGCTAATACAACCGGCTAATTGGAACATTTGGTTTGATAAATATTTTTATGGCACATTACGCTGTATGTAGCCACCAGGAGAGAGGTGGCAGGATCTGTGTCCCCGAAGTACTCACATTTGGGGTCAACCAGGACAAGCCTAAAACAAGTCCCCAGATAACTGTGTGATAGGGTCAGAAAAACCAAGGGCCACGAGAGGCAAAAATAAACTGCCAAGGCAGTGTTTCTTAGGGTGTGAGAGGACTTTAAGTATATTCAACAGTAATATCAAGTTTGTTATATAGATAGGGGAGCGCCTGGTGGCTCAGTTGGTTGAGCGTCCAACTACTGATTTTGGCTCAGGTTATGATCCCAGAGTCGATCGAGCCCTGCACTGGGGGGCTGAGCCACACTCATTGCAGAGCCTGCTTAAGATTTTCTCTTTCTCTGGGGTGCCTGGGTGGCTCAGTCGGTTGGGCTGAGCATCCAACTTCAGCTCAGGTCATGATCTTATGGTTTGTGAGTTCGAGCCCCGCATTAGGCTCTGTGCTGACAGCTCAGAGGCTGGAGTCTGCTTCAGATTTTGTGTCTCCCTCTCTGCCCCTCCCCCTGCTTTCTCTCTCTCTCTCTCTCTCTCTCTCAAAAATAAACGGAAAATTCTCTCTCTCCCACTGCCCCCCCTCCACTTGCTCTCGCTCACTCTGTCTCTAAAATTTAAAAAAATGCAAAAAGTATGTTATACAGATGAGCATTTAAAACACTTAATGCTTATTATTTTCATGTCGGTTAGAATATAACTGTTTCCTTCAGTTGCCTTCTGTTTATGGCAAATGATATGTGTTTCTGTTTATGGTGGAGATACAGAGTTTCCTTTGAAAATAAATTTAAGTGAAAGAGTGAGCTGATTTTGAGGAAAATATTAAGTAAAGAATAGTGCGGGAACCATGTGGAGATGGCAGGTGTCACGGGATGCCTGTGGTTTGGGAGCAGCGTGCTAGACGGATTCAGAGACCAGGAAGGGAAAGGGCTCATGAGAGAGTCAGGTGGGGGGAGGGGGAGGAATAGGCTCCAGCTGGGATCCAGATAGGGTGAATCCATATCACAGATCCAGAAATGCGTATGCAAATCCTGGTATGATTTATTTCAGTATCAGTCCTGTGGGGACTGGAGTGTGGGTTTGGATTATATCGGAGAAGACAGTGAATCCCAGGGTGGAGTCTCTGAACTTATTCAGTGGAGAGTGGGAGACATTGAAGGTGCTTGAGGAGGGGAGAGGTTCGTGACTGCCGTTGAAGAGACTCACTTGTAGTGGGTACCAGGACTAGAGGTACCAGTCAGGGCACCCTGACGACCAGTCAGGGACCTAAGGAAAGAGAGCGTGAGAGGCCAAACTAGGGCCATGGCTGAGGACAAGCAGTCTAGCTTCCCAGGCTGTCTTCTGCCAGCTCTGGCCAGCAGCCTGGAGAAGCTGGAGAGTGGCGGGCCTGGGGTAGACGAATCAACTCTTGGTCTCTGTGTGGGGAGGCAGTGGGGGCCAGACAAAGGTGCAGGTCAGAGGTCACGTGCAGAGGCCCGGAAGGGGGGTTCTGCCCACCTCTCCCAGTTGGTCCCAGTGGCCTCTTCTTGGTGTTTTCTGGCTGAGCGTGGAATGTTCTGGAGGAAATGGGTGGGGACGGCTGAAGGAAGCTCCTCTCCAGGCCAGAGTTCCCAGTTCCTGCGGGAGAAGGAAGCAGGCATTTTCCTGCCCTACAGCTTGGCCCTGGGCAGCCTGGCTGACAGCCCCAGGCGAGGGTTTCGTTCGTCAGCGGCCAGTCTTCTGGGTCCGCTGTCTTGTTTAACTCTCCCATTTCTCCCTTCTAGTGCAGGGGAGTTCACCAGGAGTTCAGAGACAAGCTTGGTTTAAAGAACAAGAGTTTTTGTTTTCCCCCTCGAGGACCTACGATATACCAGGGACTGTGTTTGGAATTTGACCCTGTTACCAGAGTTCAACCTGGACAAGACCTGTTGGGGAAAGTATTATTCCCTGCTTTGTATGAAGGAGGGAACAGAGTGTGGGGAAATACAGCTCATCCCCAGTTCTGTAGCCAGTTAACTGCAGAGCCTGATTCCATACACACGCTGGTGTTGTCTGGGAATGAGACTGTGGACGAGATCTGTCACTTGGGAGAAGGACGTCCCTGTCTGTGCTCCTCTGCCTGTGTGTGGGGCAGCCCCCTGTGGTGTGCTGGGGTGCATCTGTAAAATGTGGGCACGGACAGCTCCCAAAACAGCGTGGCAGTGAGGGTTATGTGCGTTCTGATAATAGATATCAGCTGCTGCTACCATTATTACATAAACCCAGGGTTTATGCAATCCCGAACATCAATTTTACTGGAAGACATTTTGGGGACAGTATCACTTAAGGTGAGGGAGAAACACTGTTTTAATTTTAAAATAATTAATAATATGGCCTAGCATGGGAATTTGACATCAGAGGTATTTCACCTTTGGGCTGGTTGCTTCTGGCCACACTCCCGGTCCCTGGATGCCAGGGGGTTGGGGGTGGGGGATCTGTATTCACTTTCTTCTGTCATTAGCCTCACTTAGGTGAAGGCCTGAGAATCAAGGCGCACTCTGCTGTTTTCATGGGCTCCTAGGAGGTCCCAGGATCTCACCCGTCCTGAGTTGGTGCCTGGGAGCTGTGGGTCCTGAATGAATGTGATCTTAACTTGCTATCCTCTGAATTACTTCCCAGCTCTCAAGTTCAGAGAGGCCTCTTCCTTTCTGGCCGTTCTACCAGGATGACTCCCTTCCTGGAATGCCTGCCTGATATCCGCCGACTTTTTCTTTTCCACTCTCCACCAGACTCTTCTCTTTGAGGCCCTCCGGGATTGCCGCAGAGAGAAATCCTAACTGCGCCTGCTCTTTGCTCTCACTGTTCTTTGTACGGTTCCAGCATTTATTAGAGTCATTGTCTGATTCACTCAGGATTCATCCTGCTCACGTGCAGTCTGCACGGGGTATTCACAGCGAGCCAAACAGAGGGGGCCCCTCTCCCCGAGGACCCTGCGGAGATTAACAAAGAAATAGATGCACACACTCAAATTGTGATACATGCGATGAAGAAGGAGAATCGGGAAGCTAGTGTTTGTTGACCTTGCAGCCTTCTGCAATAGGCTGTGTCCCCATGTGGGCCATGTTGTGGGGACGGAGAAGACGTTCATGGAATAAAGGCGCGAGCAGTACGCGCTTTCCTTGGTTGTAGTCGGGGATGACATCAAATCGTTAATTGGCCCCAAAACATTTGAAGGGTCAGATACGTTTTACAGATTTAATTTTAATCATGGGGGCAGTATCGAAAGATTCTTTCCCATTGACGAAGATTAGGGTATAGTTTTTTTTTTTCCTCTCTCTGTAGAAGAAAATTTAAAAAAATTTTTTTCCATTGCATTAATAGCATTTGATTTTTTTAAAAAAAACAGGATGGTATTTATTGGGTTCTTTTTAAAAAATATTTGTTTTTAATTTTTATTTTAGTGAAAAAGAGAGCAGGGGAGAGGGGCAGTGGGGGGAGAGGGAGAATCTTAAGCAGGCTCCATGCTCAGGGTAGAGCTCAACACAGAACTTGATCCTACAACCCTGGGATCCTGACCTGAGCCGAAATCAAGAGTAAGATGCCCAACCGACTGAGTCACTCAGGGGCCCCTGACTTTTTGTAAACACAGTTTTAAGTTTACAGAAAAAAATTGAGCAAACCGCATGGAGGGTTCACACATATCCCCTTACTGCCCCCGGGTTCCCATTATTAACGTCTTGCATTGATAACATTTGTGACAATTGATGAGGTGGTATTGAGACATTACTTTTTTTAAAAACAAATGATTGTCAATGTTTATTATACAAGTTATAGCATTATTATTATTATTTTTAAATTACATCCTAGTTAGTTAGCATAAATGCAATAATGATTTCAGGAGTAGATTTCAGTGATTCATCCCTTACATGTAACACGCCGTGGCTCATCCCAGCAAGTTTCTTCCTTAATGCCCATCACACATTTAACCCATCCTCCCCCCGCCCCCCCACCCACCACAACCCATCCAGCAACCCTCAGTTTGTTCTCTATATTTAAGAATCTCTTGTTTTGTCCCCCTTCTTGTTCTTATATTATTTTTGCTTCCCTTCCCCTACGTTCATCTGTTTTGTATCTTAAAGTCCTCATATGAGTGAAGTCATAGGATTTTTGTCTTTCCCTAATTTCGCTTAGCCTAATACACTCCAGTTCCATCCATGTTTTGCAAATGGCAAGATTTCCTTCTTTTTGATTGCCAAGTAATACTCCATTGTATATATATACCACATCTTCTTCATCCATTCATCCATCGATGGACATTTGGGCTCTTTCCATACTTTGGCTATTGTCGATAGCACTGCTGTAAACACTGGGGTGCATGTGCCCCTTCGAGACAGCACACCTATATCCCTTGGATACATACCTAGTAGTGCAATTGCTGGGTCGTAGGGTAGTTCGATTTTTAGTTTTTTGAGGCACCTCCATACGGTTTTCCAGAGTGGCTGCCCCAGTTTGCATTCCCACCGGCAGTGCAAAAGAGATCCTCTTTCTCTGCATCCTTGCCAACATCTGTTGTTGTCTGAACTGTTAGTGTTAGCCATCCTGACAGGTGTGAGGTGGTATCTCATTGTGGTTTCGGTTTGCATTTCCCTGATGATGAGTGATGTGGAGCATTTTTTCATGCGTCTGTTAGCCATCTGTATATCTTCTTTGGAAAAGGAGAATTTACTATTAACTGAAGTCATAGTTTACATTAGGGATCACTCTCGGTGTTGGACCTTAGGTTTTAACAAATGTAAATGACAGATTTGAGTATATCCACCATGACAGTATCCTATAGAATAATAGTTTCACTGCCCTAAAAATTCCCTGTGTTCTACCTGTTCATCGTTTCCTCTCTCCCCCCAGACCTCTGATCTTTTTACGGACTCCATAGTTTTGCCTCTTCCAGAATGTCATGTAGTTGGAATCATACAGCATGTAGCCTTTCAGATTGGCTTCTGTCACTTAGCAGTACACATTTAAGTTTCCCCCATGTCTTTTCATGGTTTAAGCTCATTTTTACTACTGAATTTTATTCCACTGTATGGACATCCAACAGTTTATCCATTCACCTCTTGAAGGACATCTTGGTTGCTTCCAAGTTTGGGCAGTAATGAATAAAACAGGTATAAACATTAGTGTGCTCTTTTTTGTGTGGATATAAGTTCTCATTTCTTTGGGCAAATACCAGGGAGTATAATTGCTGGCTCATATGGCAAGAGCCTATCTAGTTTTGTAAAATACAGCCTTCCAAAGCAATTGGGACAGTTTTGCAGTAAATAAGAGTTCCTGTCACGCTACATGCTTGTCAGCATTTGGTGTCGTCAGTATTCTGGACTGTGGCCATTGCAATAGGTATGTAGGTATCTCATTGTTATCTTAATCTGGGATTCCTTAAGGACATGATGTTGTGCATCTTTTCTTAAGCTAATATTTGCCATTTGTGTATCTTTGGTGAGGCGTCTGTTCAGGTATTTTGCCCATTTTTTAACTGGGTTGTTTTCTTATTTTGGAAAAAATAGGGATCCCCATTTGGAATCTCACTCATCATCTCTGACTCACCTGAAAGGATCAAGAAGAAAGATTGTGTGTATGAGTGGGGTGATTGACCCCAAAACACATACACTTCTGTCTAGTGTTAAGCAGTTGGGATACCCTTGAAATGAAGAGCTTTTGCTTAGAGTCCAAATCCTGGGCTTTGCCACTTACTGACTGTGTGACTTTGGGTAAATCATTTGCTTTTATGAACCTCAGTTTTCTCCCCTGTAAAATGGGCGTGTTAAAACCTGCTGTGAAAAATAAAGGAGGTGATTCTTTAAAGTACTTGGTACCAAGCTTGACAAACAGTAAACCCTCGATAAACGGTGGTTCTTCTACTAGATAATTAACATGCATACCTTTCATTTCTCCCGTGTGACATTTTATGTTTCCCTTGTGTCCTGGTCTTTGAGACCCCAGAGCCCGCTAGAATCCCACTTATCTTTACAGCGCAGAGTTAGGAAGTGTGAGCATATGGGAGGCACGTCATGCCCTAGCAGACACCCACTTCCCAGATCTCAGCCCTTCCCTGGCCTCCCCTGACTTGCCTTGTTACAAGCCCCAGACTTGTTCCACTCACCTTCTCTTGGAGATTCCTTCTATGGGCCGTGTCCTCTGAGCTGCTGCTCTAAGCCTGGCTACAAGTGTTGACATCCTCGCTGCTCCTCATTCTGACTTCTCTGGGGATGAACCCCAGCTCCATCTTGTTTGAGCGAGTTCCTGCTATGGCAGTAAGGAAAAGTCAAGAGAGGTGGGAAAGTGCCCAGGCTGGCAGAGGCCTCCCGGCAGTGGCTCCCGACTGCCTGGCTCCTGGCTCCTTTAGACATGGGCATTGGAGTTGGCTCGTCATAGGGGGTCAACCGTCAACCCCTACAGGCCTGTCAGGAAAGCCGTATGGCCTTTCCCCTCCTGCTGGTTTCTTTCCCCAGGAGATAGACTTTCTTCTCCCCAGACTTCTGCCCTGCCCAGAAATGATGCTTTTGGGGCATTTCCCACAAAACAGCATGGAAAGCTCGGAAACCATCGACATTCTGAGGTTCTTTGTACAGAGGTCAGACAAGTGGCAGGACTGGCCACAGGCAGAGGGCAAATTCTGTGAAACACTGCTCCTTCCCGCCAGGGAAGCACAGTTCAGTAGTTACCATCATGGTGGGGAGGGGAGATAATATTATTCTGTTATGAACTGACCTCCTTCCGTCATTGAAAGAGTTGGATTAATACGTGTGAAATGAATAGAACTCACACAAGGTCGGTGCTAAATGAGGATGTCAGCGGTATCCTCATCGTTGGTTTGGACCCTTTCCCCGGAGCACCCCCCGCCCCCCTTTCCCATTCCCCTCCCTTTCCCCCATCTCCCCCTCCTTTCCCATCTCCCCCTCCTTTCCCATCTCCCCCTCCTTTCCCATCTCTCCCTCCTTTCCCATCTCCCCCTCCCTTTCCCCATCCCCCCTTTTCCCCCGTCTCCCCCCTTTCCCGTCTCCCTCTCCTTTCCCATCTCCCCCCCTTTCCCCCATCTCCCCCCCCTTTCCCCCATCTCTCCCCCTTTCCCCCATCTCTCCCCCTTTCCCCCATCTCCCCCCCTTCCCCCATCTCCCCCCCTTCCCCGTCTCCCCCTCCTTTCCCGTCTCCCCCTCCTTTCCCGTCTCCCCCTCCCTTCCCGTCTCCCCCTCCCTTTTGCCATCCCCCCCTTTCCCGTCTCCCCCCCTTTCCCCCGTCTCCCCCCCCTTTCTCCCGTCTCCCCCCTTTCCCATCTCCCCGCCCTTTCCTGTCTCCCACTCCTTTCCCCCATCTCCCCCCCTTTCCCCCGTCTCCCCCCTTTACCGTCTCCCCCTCCTTTCCCGTCTCCCCCCCCTTCCCCGTCTCCCCCCCTTTCCCCTGTATCCCCCCCTTTCCTGTCTCCCCCCCTTTCCCCTGCCTCCCCCCCTTTCCCCTGCCTCCCCCCCTTTCCCCTGCCTCCCCCCTTTCCTGTCTCCCATCCTTTCCAGTCTCCCCCCTTTCCCTTCTCCCACTCCTTTCCTGTCTCCCCCTCCCTTTCCCCATCTCTCCCCTTTTCCCCGTCTGTCCCCCCTTTCCCATCTCCCCCTCCCTGCCTCAGACTGCTGCAGGTCTCTCAGGGAGCTTAGGCGCGTGAAGGTGCATTCTGGAAGCGGGCGATCCTTAACCCAAAGGGACGACCTGTTCAGTTTGGTACCGTGGCACTCATTGATGCCCCCTACCTGCCCGCTCCTGGGTACCGCGAATCGGAGGGCTGCTAATACTGACCATGACCATGATGATGAAGGTGATGGTGGTGGCGGTCATGGTGGTACAGTGACGGTGATGATGGCCACCATCACGCACTGAGAGTGCACAGAGTTACAGGTCCTGTGCTGGATGTGTGACCCGCACCATTGAAATCAGGCTTTCTCAAACTTGGGCGCTTTGATGTTTTCAGCTGGGTGATTTTATGTGGGGGGTGGGAGCTTCTCTGCGTGCTGCAGGACATTTAGCAGCATCCTGGTGTGGCCAGTGGCAACCGCCCCCCCCTCCCCCCATGCCTCCAGAATGCGCCAGATGTCCTTTGGGAGACAAAATCACCCTGATTCACAACCACTGATCTAATTTATTCTTCTCAACAGCCCCAGGAGGCAGCTCCTCATTTTACAGATGAGGCAGCTAAGGCTGGGAGAAATAAAGGAAGCTGTCCAAGGACGCCCAGCTAATAATTCACAGGGCAGAATGCAAACCCCAGACACCTGATCCAAAGAACAGACTTGTAACCGCTGCCCTTTATTACCTGGCAGAAAAGGCGAATTCAGCCGCCCCTCGGCAGAATCACCTGGGGTATGTGACCAGGTTGGGGCCTGCGTGGTCAGCCCGGGCATCCATTGCCAAATTCATTTGGAGCTGATAAAAACAGGGAGGCAGCTGCTCCGTTTTCTGACTTGGTTTGAACCCGGAGAGCTGGATGTATTTCCAGGGAGACTGTCTCCACAGGCCCCGGGTCTTTGCCGGTGACAGGAAGTTCCGCTGCTTCTCCCTCCTCCAGGCAGCCCTGTCCCCTGCAGACACCTGTGGGGAGAAGGAAAGAGCTTGGGCTGAGTTTTCTGCAAATGGGGGGCCTCCAAGGCTCATCGTCTGCTTTCTCCCACCAAGGCTGTGAATCTGGGTTTACGGTTTGAATGCCTAAAATATTCATTTGTAATTTTTCCTTTTTTAAAAAAAAATAATAATTTATTTTGAAAAAATCAAAAGCGTAAAGCAAAGGTGAAAGAGTTTTATGGCGAATACTTACATGCCCACCACTTAGATTCTATTATTGATATTTCACTGCACTTCTGTTTCCCTTTTCTGGAACTCAGGTCAGCATCGTCTCTGCCCGGTGGGTCAGTGAGCACACTATGAATTTTCCATGAAGAGAATACATTAATAGCATAGACAGTGGTCATGAGAAAAAGATGATCTACATTAACCAGGTTGATGGGGGAGGTTCAGGGCCATGGATGACCCTACTCACTGAAGCAAAACTAGTTAAAACAAGTTACTAAATAGATCAGAATGTTATTTAAAAACACCATCCTTTAGCCGCTCTGACTGTTGTGAGGTGGTATCTGAGTGTGGTTTTGATTTGTATTTCCCTGATGAGGAGCGACGTTGAGCATCTTTTCACGTGCCTGTTGGTAAATACAGATGCTGGCGAGGATGTGGAGAAACGGGAACCCTCTTGCACTGTTGGTGGGAATGCAAACTGGTGCAGCCGCTCTGGAAAACAGTATGGAGGTTCCTCAAAAAATTAAAAATAGACCTACCCGATGACCCAGCAATAGCACTGCTAGGAATTTACCCAAGGGATACAGGAGTGCTGATGCACAGGGGCACTTGTACCCCAGTGTTTATAGCAGCACTCTCAACAATCGCCAAATGGTGGAAAGAGCCTAAATGTCCATCAACTGATGAATGGAGAAAGAAATTGTGGTTTATATACACAATGGAATACTACGTGGCAATGAGAAAGAATGAAATATGGCCTTTTGTAGCAACGTGGATGGAACTGGAGAGTGTGATGCTAAGTGAAATAAGTCATACAGAGAAAGACAGATACCATATGTTTTCACTCTTATGTGGATCCTGAGAAACTGAACAGAAACCCATGGGGGAGGGGAAGGAAAAAAAAAGAGGTTAGAGAGGGAGGGAGCCAAAGCATAAGAGACTCTTAAAAACTGAGAACAAACTGAGGGTTGATGGGGGGTGGGAGGGAGGGGAGGGTGGGTGATGGGTATTGAGGAGGGCACCTCTTGGGATGAGCACTGGGTGTTGTATGGAAACCAATTTGACAATAAATTTCATATTAAAATAAAATAAAATAAAAAACGCCATCCTCGGGAGGGCGCCTGGGTGGCTCAGTTGGTTAAGTGCCAACTTCAGCTCAGGTCATGATCTTGCCGTTCGTGGGTTCAGGCCCTGTGTCAGGCTCTGTGCTGACAACTCAGAGCCTGGAGTCTGCTTTGGATTCTGTGTCTCCCTCTCTCTCTGCCTCTTCTCTGCTTGTATTGTCTCTCTCTGTGTCTCTCAAAAATAAATAAGCATTAAAAAAAATAATAAAAAAAATAAAAACGCCACCCAGCATTGAATCTATGTCATCTTAAAGTATGGAAATAATACAAGTGTGGGGAGCCTGGGTGGCTCAGTCCATTAGGCATTCGACTCTTGATTTTGACTCAGGTCATGATCTCACGGTACATGGGTTCGAACCCTTGGTTCTCTGCCCTTTCCCTGCTTGTGCGCTCTCTCTCCCCTTCCTCTCTCTCAAAACAAGTAAACTTACAAAAATAGTGATAATACAAGAGTAATAGTTTCAAACAATAAAAGTCATATAAACTGCTTGACATCAAAAAGGTCCCGTTTGTGAAATTCTTAACTATTGTTGTCTTCCTTTGGGGGAGCCCTCCTCTGTCTCAGAAATAAGCACAGACCCTGACAGACAGACCCTTTGGTTAACTCCTGCTCCCTTCAGCCCAGATTCCCTGGGGCAGGGGGACCCACTGTCACATCTTGAGCCCCTCCCTTTCCTGAGTGGGCCTCAGCTACTGCTTCAGGCAGGGAGGGGATGTTCCTCCAGAAGTCACTGTCCTATGAAGCCACATCACCCTGCATATCCCTTGGTATAAGTGATTCTAAACAGTAGACACCTTAATACAAAGTTGTTTGTTATTTAAGTAATCTCTACACCCCACATGGGGCTTCAACTCATAATCCCGAGATCAAGAATCACATGCTCTTCTGACTGAGCCAGCCAGGCGCCCCCAAAGTTGTGTTTTAATTATGCAAAATCTAAAAGCTTCTTATTTTGAGATCATTTAAACTCATGTGCAATTTGCAAAAATGGGTCAGAGAGTTCCTGTACCCCTTTTACCCTGCTTATATAACAGTATGACCACTTCTCATTAATTTTTTCCTGATCTCTCATGACCTTCACGTTTCTGAAGATCACTGTCAATTATTTTAGAGAATGTCCTCAGTTTGGGTTTGTCTGGTATTTTCTTATGATTCATTTGGGGTGATACATTCTGGTAAGAATCTCACAGAAGTGATATGTCTTTCTCAGTGCATCGTATCAGGAGGTACACGATGTCCCTTTGTGTTATCGCTGGTGATATTAGTCTTGGCCATTTGGTTAAGGTAGTATCTGCTGGTTTCTCCCCTGTAAAGTTACTGGTTTTTTCCTTCGTGATCAACTAAGACTCTGGGGGAGATACTTTGGGATGATGCAAATATCCTGTTTGTCCTCAAGCTTTGGCCTCCTAATTTTGGAATCCATCCACAGATCTTCCCTGTAACAGTTATTACTGAGATGTTTTAATGGTGATTCTTCTGGAGTCCATCCTTCTGCATTTATTAATTAGAGCTCTTCTGCGAGAAAGAGCTGTCCTCTCTCCCTATTTATTTAATCAATTATCTATGTAAGGACTCATAGCTATTTATTTTATTTTATGGGTTATAATCCAATGCTATTGTCATTTTGTTGCCCAAATCATTCCAGCTTTAACCATTGAGAGTACATTATGAAAGTTTTTGCTGTGAAGGTTTTCAACCACTGCAGAGAAGCTGGACAAAATAATACAAAGAAAACCTGTCTTCCCTCCACTTGACATCTAGTAATTCTTAGCATTTGACCATATTTGCTTTCTCTCTCTCTCTCTCTCTCTCTCTCTCCCCTGCCCCTCTCCTGCAGTGTTATCACAAATGCACCATCTGTTGTGTGTGTGTGTGTGTGCACGCGTGCGCGCGTGTTTTGAGGCTAATTTACAGTTAATCTGGCCCTACACCATCAGGGTTGATGGTAAAGTGTCAGTGGCCAGCTCTTTGCCCCCTGGAGACTGTGTACCTGGCTGTCTTGTTCAGACCCCAGGTTCATTCTTCACTGTGCCCCATGATTTTTTAAACAGCTTTTTGAGATGTAATTTACATGCCATATGGGTCGCCCACTTAAAATGTACAATTCAGGGTTGCCTGGTTGGGTCAGCTGGTTATGCGTCCGACTCTCGATCTCAGCTCAGGTCTTGATCTCAGGGTTGTGAGTTCCAGTCCCACATTGGGCTCCACGCTGGGCATGGAGCCAACTGTAAAAAATGTACAATTTAGTGGGTTTTAGTATATTCACAGATGGGGCAGCTGTCATCACAGCCAGTTTTAGAGCATTTGCATCACTGCAAAGGTAAACCCTATATCCTGTTACCTGCCTTCTTCCCCATAAGTCCAGGCAACCACTAGTCTACTTTCTGTCTATAGATTTGCCTGTTCTGGACGTTTCACGTAAACGGAATAATCTATGCAGTCTTTTGTGGCCGGCTTCTTTTAGCACTATGTTTTCAAGGTTCATCCATGTCGTATGAATCAGTACTTTGTTTCTTCTCGTAGCCAAATAACATTCTGCTGTATGGTTTTACCATCGTTCACTAGTTGATGGACATTGGGTTGTTTCTACCTTTTGGCTATTGTGGATAGTGCTGTTACAAACATCTGTGTACAAGTTTTTTGGGGACACCTGTTTTCACTTCTTTTGGGAATATACCTAGCAGTGGAACTGTTGAGTTGTGTGGTAATTCTATATTTAACTTTTTAAAAAAAATTTTAATGCTTATTTTATTTTTGAGAGAGGGAGAAACAGAGAAAGAGAGAGAGAGAGAGAGTGTGTGTGTGTGTGTATGTGTGTGTGTGTGTGTATGTGTGTGTGTGTGTGTGTGTGTGTGAGTGGGAAGGGGCAGAGAGAGGGAGACACAGAATCCGAAGCAGGCTCCAGGCTCTGAGCTGTCAGCACACAGCCCAACATGGGGCTCGAACTTGTGAACTGCAAGATCATGACCTGAGATGAAGTCGGACTCTTAACTGGCTGAGCCACCCAGGTGCCCCTAA
This sequence comes from Panthera leo, assembly GCF_018350215.1. Taxonomy (NCBI): domain Eukaryota; kingdom Metazoa; phylum Chordata; class Mammalia; order Carnivora; family Felidae; genus Panthera; species Panthera leo. Next base: position 15,496,175 of record NC_056692.1, on the reverse strand, counting down.
CTTTTTTTTTTTTTTAATTTTTTTTAATGTTTATTTATTTTTGAGACAGAGAGAGACAGAGCATGAACAGGTGAGGAGCAGAGAGAGAGGGAGACACAGAATCTGAAGCAGGCTCCAGGCTCTGAGCTGTCAGCACGGAGCCCGACGCAGGGCTCGAACTCACGGACCGTGAGATCATGACCTGAGCCGAAGTCGAACGCTTAACCGACCAAGCCACCCAGGCGCCCCCCTGACTTTTTTTTAAAGTAGGCTTTAGACCCAGCACGGAGCCCACCATGGGGCTTGAACTCATGACCCTGAGATCAAGACCTGAGCTGAGATCAAGAGTCAGATGCTTAACTGACTGAGCCACCCAGGCACCCCTAATTTTATTTTGAAGTAATCTTACTCCCAAAATGGGGCTCGAAGTCACAAACCTGGGATCAAGAGCCCACACGCCCCACTGACTGAGCCAGCCAGGCACCCCTCTATATTTAACTCTTTGAGGAAGTGCCCAACTGGTTTCCAGAGTGGCTGCAATATTTTACATTCCCACCAGGGACATAAGAGGGTTCCGATTTCTCCATATCCTCACTAACACTTGTTATTTCCCATTTACAAAGTTTTAGCCATCCAAGTAGGTATGAAGTGGCATTTCCTTGTGCTTTTGGTTTGTGTTTCCCTGATGGCTGATGATGTCAGACATCTCTTCATGTGCTTTTGGGCTTGGGTCTGTCTGCCTTGGAGAAATGTCTAAATCCTTTACCCATTTTTTAGGTAAGTTGTCTCTTATTGTTGAGCTGTAAGAGTTCATGATTTATTCTAAATACCAGACCCGTATCAGATACACGATTTGCAAATATTTTCTCCCATTCTCTATCTGTTCACCTTCTTGAGATGTCCTTTGGTGCACTAAAGGTCTTCATGTTGATGGAGTCCAGTTTATGTGGTCTGTTGTTGTTGTTGTTGTTGTTGTTGCTCATGCTCTTGGTGTCACCTCTAGGAGACCAGCACCAAGTGTGAGGCTGTGAAGACGTACCCCTACATTTCCTTCTAAGAGTTTTATAGTTTTAGCTCTTTGATCCATGTAGAGTTAATTTTGGTAATTTTTTTTTGAGGTTTATTTATTTTGAGAGACAGAGGGAGCGAGTGGGGAGAGGCAGAGAGAGAGGGAGAGAGAGAGAATCCCAAGCAGGCTCTGCACCGTCAGCATGGAGCCCAACACAGGGCTTGAACTCACGAACCACGAGATCATGACCTGAGCTGAAATTGAGAGTCTGGCGCTTAACCAGCTGAGCCACCCAGGTGCCCCTAAAGGTAAAATTTTTAAGTGGTGTGAGGTAAGGGTCCAACCTCATACTTTTGCCTATGGCTACCCAGTTGTCAGAGCAGCATTTTTTGAAAGAGTCTCCTTTCCCCACTGAATGGGGACATCCTTGACACCCTTGTCTCAGATCAGTTGATCCTAGATGTATGGGTTTATCCCAGGACTCTCAGATCTACTCCCGTGCACATGTTTTGAGCATCGTCCAGGCACGAGGCTTGTCCTGCTCTCAGGGAGCATCTGGTCCGGTAGGAAAGGTCAGACACATTCATAACCACCGGAAATTGGCAAGTGTTGGGAAGGGGTAAAATGTAGGTGTTTGTGAAGATGCCGGAGAGGGAGCAGTTGCTTCAGGCTGGGGCAGTGGGTGTGGAATGGGAGGGCGGGTGCAGGAAGAGGGCTGCCTGGAGGGAGTGTGGGCTTAGACATGGGGGATGATGCCAATTGTTTCTGTGTGTCTGCAGACAAATTTGGCAAGGTGGGGCAGAGCCTGTGGATGGCCGTGAACTTGCAGGTGAGGATGTTGGGCTCGATTTGGAAGTGTCTGAGTAGAGCTGGGCCATTGCAGGGCTCGTCTGTGTGGAGGAGCTTGGAGACAGGGAACGACTTAGAATCATAGGGTGACTGGGGTTTGGGTGAGTACCTGGGTCAGGCAGTGGGAATGGTGGGGAGCAGGGGCCATCAGAGATGGTGCCTCTGTGCCTCACTACTCCTCGGGCCGTAGGGTGAGCCATAGCAGCACCTGCGGGCTGCTGTGGCCCACATAATCCTGAGCCTTCTCAGAACTCCTGTTTGGCCAATTTCTGCGTGTCCGAGTTTCCGAGAATTCCTGGCACACACCATAGTGCTGGGAGCAGGGGAGATGGTTGGAGACACTCCCTGGTCTATTGCTTTCATTAGACGCCATACGCCATAGCCCAGGCTCCTTGGGGAACAGAGGTGACAGAAAGTGCCAGGGGCCAGCTGCGTGGCCCTGAGGCTGCACCCCTCAAGCGTCAGTCTCAAATTTCCTGTCTGGAAAGGGATGATGATCAAGCCATCCCCTTGGGACTGGGATGAATTTCAGTTGGTCAGCCTGTGGCAAGTACCCACAGGTAGGTTGTACCCCATGAAGCCAGCTGCTTTCCCTTCCCCATCCGATAGCTCAGGGCCAGGCTGAGTGTTTGCAGGTATATTTTAATTTGCAGACTGCTCCTAAAAGCCTCAAAAACTACGGCAAGATGCCGGTGGTTCTGTTTGACCTTTCCCCAGCTCATCTCCTCTGTACCGTACCGCATTCTGGGGTTGGTCCCCTCTCTCACCGCCTGATGTCCCTCCCCACCGATTGCCCAAGTCCTTGGCAGTCCTTACCATGGGCATTCATGACGGGCGCCCCCACTTGTCTGGGGTCTTAGCCTCAGCCAGGGGAATGGGGAGTGCACAGAGAAGTTGACAGCTGGTGCTTGGCAGTGCAGTACTTAACCTTGGAGTTGGAACAGAGAAACGTCTGTTTGTGTTTCCATGAACGAGAGGGGACAGCTGGCTGGCAGATAGCAGGCTAGGTCAGCTGGGGGTTGCCTTGGCTGCTGGCTTCAAGCAAATAGCCGGAGCCAAGGTCCCCGCCCAGGCTCTGGTGAAGTGGGCGGGAGAAGCATGGAGAAGTGCCTGGCAGAGCCTGAGAAGAACCGCCAGGGAGCTGGTGTCCTGGTGGGGCCTTGCGGAGGCCCCTAGGGGTGGCAGCAGTGTGGAAGCCCCGGGGACCCGGTGGACTGCCCCTGTCAGCACACCTGAACATTGGGACTTGACCAAGCAGGTGAGAAGGGCTGGACCTGCCTTTTTTCTAGAGGCTTCTCTGCTGCATGGAGAAGTTTCTACTGGGTTCCTCCAGCAAGCTACTCCTAGGTTCGAACTAAAATCAGATTTCCTTTGCAAAAATTGTTTGCCTAGGACTTTTCACACACACACACACACACACACACACACACACACACACTGCACACTTGGAAGCAGGCTTGTATTCCTGCACTGAAAGATAAGCAGCACTAACACCCCTCACCGTGCACCCCAAGCCAGCAGCCCCTGGGGGGGGGTTTGGGCATTTTCTGAGCACAGTCCCTGGGGGCCACAGACATCCGATTACCTGAAAACTTGTTTTCTTCTGGTAACCTTAATCGAGCTCCAATTCTGTTTCCTGTTCTTTTTTTGTGCCATCGACCCTTTTTTTTTTTTTGATAGTCTGGTGAATCCTGTGGAACCTTTCTCAAGATAATGATTTTTAATGTACAAACAGGATTACATAGGAGCCACTTATACTGACTTATAGTTCTCAGAGTATTTTTTAAAAAACAAGTTTTGACATAGTAATCCGTGTGCTTCATTTTTGAGTCATTAGGTAAACCACCTTACAGTAGGTCTAATAACTATTTTAATTTTAAATATAACTTATGTAGTGATGAACATAAATAATATTTTGAGATATCTGTAACTCTGTGATATGTAAATACCGTTGATCTATTAATGACCAAGCCACAGGTACTAATAATTTGACTCTGATGTGTTGCCTACATTCGTAGTGAAAGAAAATAGACAATTTCAGTTGCAGGTTAATGGAAATAAAGGTATAATTTATTCCCACCCAAGGTCACAACTCCCCTGATAGAACTCCCAAGAGAAGCAGTGCCCAAAGGAGATGTTTTCTTGAATCCGCTTTTTGCACCAACCATGACAGCTCTCTTAGATTTAGACCCGTCTCCTAGTTCTCAGCACCTAGGAACTCCAGGGTGCATTTTAGACCAACTTAAGCTTCTGTGCGTACACACTGAAGGGCCCCCGAGTCTGCTGTCGCGGTCCCCCAGGGGAGGGCCCCGGTTTCCACTTTCCCCCTGTGTTACCTGGTGAATTGTGTCCCCCAGAGGGGTATGTTGAAGTCCCAACCCTCAGAACCTTAGACTGTGGTCTTACTTAGACATAGGGGCATTGCCGTTGTCATTGGTTAAGGTGAGGTCATACGTGAATGTCCTTGGTCTCACTCCAGTGTGGTGAGAGGCCCAGGGAGACAACCATACAAAGATACCTGGGAGGAAGGCCATGTGGAAATGAAGGCAGATTGCAGTGATCCAACTTCAAGACAAAGAGCGCCAAGGATTGCTGGGCAAACACCCAAAGCCAAGAGAGAGGCATTGGACAGATTCCTCACCGAGTCCTTCAGAGAAAACTGGCTCTGTCACCATCTTGGTTTTGGACTTCTGGGCTCTAGAACTGCTCAAGCCTCCCAGTTTGTGGTAAATGGTTACAGCAGCACTAGGAGACTATAGCCTGTGGTCTGATGGGGAATGGGCCGCTGCTGGGGGCCTGGCAGCCGACCTGGGAGGCTTCCTGTGTGTTTGCGGGTTGAGGATCCCGCCCGAGGGGATCTGGTTACCCTGGAGTGGGTCTCCGCCCACTTTGACCGCCTTGGTCTGGGACCTGTACCTGCCTGGTTTTAGGCCTTTTGGAAATGACAAAAGTGAGCTGTGCCTCTGGAGACATGTCGGCAGAGCTTGTGGCTGTTAAAATTGGAGGGCTGGCACTCGGAGTGAGAGGGGGGAAGAAGTGGGTTGCTCCGCATCTCATTTCGGTTGGAGGCCTTCCATAGCACTTCAGCCTGGGAAAGAGAGAGTGGCTTCGGTGAGACAAAGAGACAGGCAGGGGGTTGGGCCCCACAGAGTGGGCATCTTGGGTGAGGATTTCCTTCCTTGCGGAGGCCTCCTACCACACGAGGCCTTCTGGGGGCACAAAGAACAGCCCCCAGCTCCCCCTGCAGCAAAGTCCGATGCACGGTCAATGCTCAATGCTTGCTTGGCGAACGAGTGAAGGCAGCGAAGCCAAAAGTAGCCGCTGCTTGCCTTTCTGAGGACCCCAGCACGCTCCTAGGTCTGTGAGTCCATGGGGATGTGCTCCCGAATGGGCCACAGGGGGCCCAGGGTTGGCTGTCCCGGAAGGCCACCGACGAGAGAGGCTGCAGGAATGGGAGCAGGGGCCGCGGGGTCTTAGCGAGCCCCTCCCAGGAGGAGGAATCCGAGCGGGAGCCGCAAGGACAGGTAGGGTGCCTCACTTACCCGAGAAGAGGATTACAGAAATCCATTCACCCACGATGTCAAATCGTTCTCCTCTGACGCGTGAGCTCTGCACCTCCCACGATCGGTATGTTGTGCTGTCGTCGTGTCTACCACTTACCCTACTTCTTATTCCTGATCTGGCTATAAACCCTTTTCTAGGTCTTTTGTCATTTATTTTCATTGCTTTTTAAAAAAAAATGCTTATTTGTTTATTTCGAGAGGGAGAGCGTGCATGCGAGCGGGGTAGGGGCAGAGACAGAGGAGGGAGAGAGGGAATCCCAAGCAGCCTCTGCGCTGTCAGCACAGAACCTGATGTGGGACTCGATTCCATGACTGTTAGATCATGACCTGGTCCAAAACCAAGAGTCAAACACTTAACTGACTGCACCCCCCCAGGCGCCCCGGTCATTTGTCATTTGTGATGTTGACTGTGACGTTGTGCCTGGGTGTGCTCTTGTTGAGTTGACCACTCCTCAAGAGTTGGGGTCCTTTCTAGGTTTCCTACCATTCTAGTTGGTGGAAACCACTTTGCAGAGTGGGCCAGAGGCAGGGCAGGTGAGGCCTGTGCGGTGGGTGGGCCTGCGTGTGGTTAAGGAAGCCCGAGGTCGCAATGTGGGGCCTTCAGTTCCAGGCCAGGGAGGCTGGGCATTATTCCATGGGCCGTGGTAAACTCTTGAAGGTTAGTATTAGGTCCATAAAGGTGCAATGACACCCGCCATGCTCAGAGCACCATGCTAGCCCAGGGACACGGAGGCACATCCTGGGGGCTGTGGCCTTCATACGGGTAACAGAGGTAAAGACCCTCCCCCTCCCAGGATACAAAGGGGAATGAAATGCTGTGGGGAGGGAGGGAGGGGTGGATTCTGAACAGGAGCTAGGTGGGGAGGAGTTAGAGAATTCCCAGAGGAGGTGGTTACTGGGCCTCTGCAGGCAGGCAACGTGCAGGAACGATGTTTCATGTGAGAAGTTCTGGAGACAGAGGTGAGCAGCCAGAATGTGTCCAGGTGCCCAGTGACTAGAGCATGAGTTTTGTGGAGGGTTGTGGTGGCAGGTGAGGCTGGTAGGGTAGTTAGGGTCAGATCATGGATGACCTCGAGTGTGGCCTTGGTCTTTTCCTTTGGCAGTGGGGGGGCCATTTAAGGTTTTTGAGCAAGGGAATCACAGGGCCTGACCTAAGCTTTAAGGACGACCTCTCTGGCTGCAAGTGAAGGGTGTGAAGTGGGCCCCAGGAGGTCCCAAGGCCAACTGGGAAGGTTTTGCCACAGCCTGAGCAAGAGAGGAAGAGGACTGAATAGGCAGGGGAGGGAAGAGTCCCTCAAGGAAGCAGATCTGGCAGGATGCCTGCTGACAGGGTGAGTTCTAGGGACGTTTGTCAGGCAGTAGCTTCCTCAGGGGTCCTGTCTCATCTCCCAAACCCTCGAGCCCTGCCTCATGCTTAATTAGCCCAAGACACCATAGAGAGGTTCCTTCTGGTTTCAGACAGGCCTTCGAGGCTTCCTGTCTGGATCTTTCATCCTCCGGTGTGGCGTGACAGGTGGAGGAAATGCGGATGTCTCAGCTCACCTTATCTTGCTATTAGCATGTTTCCCGTATCATGGTAACAGAACAGATGTCAGGGCCTGTTGCTAAGGGTTCCCTGGAATATTAATACCTGGGTGTAGAACTGAGGGCTCTTATACGGTGCCTTGGAGACCTCGGGAGGCGCCAGCTTGGTGGCAAGTATTTTTTGCTATTTATCCCTGCTTTTCCTTCCTCCTTTAGACCCTCGTCTACTCACCTGCCACCCTGGCCCATCACAGCTAGCTGTCTTGGGATGGCAGACTGGGCAGTAGAGGGTGTACAGGCACTCTTCCCGCCCGCCCAGGCCAGGCATGAGGAAAGGATCACAGCCGTCTGTCCTCCAGAGGCTGAATGCAGGCCCTGAATCCTGCCCAGTTCAGCACTCTCCGTGTCGGCTCAGATTTGGCACCGGGATGAGGCCTCTTTTCCAGCCCTGCACAGGCTGCCTGCCAAGGCTCTAGGCCCCTCCCCAGTCCCCTCTCCTTACTCTGACATGTGGGTGGGGAGCAGAGCGGTCTTGTTTGCCTCTTGTGGCTCCAGTTTGCCTTCCTCATCTGGTCTTTTAGCCTTTCCACTGCTCACAAGTTTGAAAACCAAACTCTAAACAGCTCTGGGAGGGGGTTGGGCTGGATACTGAGGTCAGGGTTGGGATTTTATTTACCAGATAGCATTTGTATCAGTTATATATTTGTCACGATGATGCTGCGTAACAAGCACCTCCAAACTTGGTGGTTTACATTTATTTATTGTTCCTGAGTCCATGGGTCAGCCAGGGCTCTTGGCTAGACCTTGCATTTCATTCATCCTGGTTCAGCAACTCAGAGAAAACCTCCTACGCCTCGCGCACACGTTCTTTTGTTCTCTCTTGGTGGCTGTTTGGAAGCAGCGTCCTGCTCTTGCTGGCGACTTGTGCTTGCCTTTGCACGAGGTGTCCCCTCCTAGACCCTGTGGTTTCTTTCAGCCCTTCCATTCTGCCGGCTCCGTTCCCACTGTTCTCTCGGTATCATTTCTTCTCTCCCATGAGGCTGTCTATCCACAGCACACCCGGGGGCACTGGGGGGGGGGGGCGGGGGGGATGGTCATCGTCCCAGCTGTATCAGTGGATGCTCCCTGAAACAAAATCAAGGAGGTGGAAAATGCCAGGGTCTAAAGGTGGGAGACATAACCACCCCAGGGAAAGGTGATTAGCTTTGGTAATAGGGCAGGTGCCTGTGTCCCCACCCTGGCCCTGGCAGGCAGAGCAGAGGACCCCGTGGGTGTGTGTAATCCTTCTCAAAGGGCAGGTTGCTTTGTACCTCCCCGCCCCCGCCCTCTCGGAGACAGCTGCAGCCGCAGCATTTCCCAGTACTGTGTTAAAGCACGTGTGAGTTTGGAGGGACGGGGGTCCGACAGCAGTGTTTTCTTGGATTAGTGACGATTCGTGCTGCTGTGTGGAGTTCACGGCAGTGCCCTTTCATTTCCTCCTCACCAGGAGGCTGTGGTGGAGTTGGAGCCCCCCGCCCCTTTTCGGAGGAGAACATTGGCTGGAGGGGGGGCGGTGTTACATGAGTACCCGGGTCACTCAGGGCTCTGTGTTCACTGGATTCTGAGCACACGAAGCCCTTTAAGGCTTCTTTCAAGTGGATGCGAATGTTTGTGGAGCAGAGGCCTTTTTTAGTGATTAGAGGGCTGTACGTGTTATACATTTTTTGTTGTTAATGTTTATTTTTGAGAGAGAGAGGGAGAGAACAAGCAGGGGAGGGGCAGAGAGAGAGGGAGACACAGAATCTGAAGTAGGCTCTAGGCTCTAGGCTCCGAGCACAGAGCCTGATGTGGGGCTCCAACTCATGAGCCGTGAGACCATGACCTGAGCCGAAGTCAGATGCTTAACCGACTGAGCCACCCAGGCACCCCTGGCTGTGTGCATTATAAAACCAGCTTATTGGAGATTTCCAGACAGGTTCTTTCATCTGCCTTCTGGGACCGAAAATCCAAAATCCACATGAGACCGATGGGAAAGAGATGCAACTCTGTCACTACGAAAAGTGGTGAACCATTCTAGAAGCACCTCGGAGAGAGCAGGCTGAGGCCTGCAACTGACAGCTTTGAGCGGCTGTGAACAGTAAAAGTTGTCTCAAGAATATATTAGCCAAAAGTATACTTTCCCCTTTGCACACCACGTGCAAAGGCAAACACAAGTCACCAGCAAGAGCAGGACGCTGCTTCCAAACAGCCACTGTGAGAGAACAAAAGGAATCGATCCTAACGAAATAATCAGAGACAGGCACGGAGGTTTATCTCACAGATACGCATTTTGGTGTTGAATATAAATATAATAGAACAAAACTGCAAGTCATCTGTGTGCTCCCAAAGAGGAAAATGACAAAATATATCCAGAATGCTAAGTTACAATTAAAAATCATGGTTTTTTGAGGCATTTTAATAATGTGAGAAAGTACCATGTGATAAGAAAACAGCAAACAGGATGTGTAGCAAGAACCCAATTTTATTTGGAATTTCTACAGAAATATCCGGAACAAAATCGGGAGGCCTTACACTGAGATGTCAAGAGTATTCATCTGGGGTGGGTGATGAGTGAGTGCAGGCTGGTTTCTGTCCTGTATTCTGCAGTGTCCAGAAGGCGACTGCGGTTGCATTGTGGCTTGTCCAGTGGAGACGGTCGACAGTGACTAACACCCAGAGTGACAAGCTTTGGACTTTAGGGAGAGACAATTGGAACTCTCTGTAAAAACGAGTTTGTTTTCACAGATCTGCCTCAGAAAGTTGCCTGGGGCTTATGAACCTCCTTCCCCATGGACTTTTCTTTCTTTCTTTCTTCTTTTTTTAAAGAAAGGAAGATCATTTTTTTAATGTTCATTTATTTTTGAGAGAGTGTGAGCGGGGGAGGGGCAGAGAGAGAGAGAGAGAGAGACAGACAGACAGACGGAATCCGAAGCAGGCTCCAGGCTCTGGGCTGTTGGCACAGAGCCTGATGTGGGGCTCGAACCCACGAGCTGTGAGATCATGACCTGAGCTGAAGTTGTCGGATGCTCAACCTGCTGAGCCACCGAGGCGCCCCCCACCCTGTGGAATTTTCTGAGGAAATGCATTTCCTGTTCCCTGTTCCCTGTCCCCCGAAGGGTCCCCTGAGTCCAGGATGGAGGCAGCACCTGGAGGCCCAGTGTCCCAGCGGGGGCCCTGTGGCACACTGGCCTCTGGGTTAAGTGGGGAGGTGGCTCAGCCGTCGGAGCCACTGGGTGCTGACTACCCAGCGGGGAGTCCCGAGGAACAAACTGTTTTGTGAGCGAACAAGTCGCAGAGCACGGGCTGCCCTGAGCTACTCTGCCTTGTTGTCTGAATCTCTCCTTGTCTGGGAACGGCCGTCTCTCTGAGGAAATCAGTTGAGCGCCGGCTTTGTGGTAGGCCCTGTGCTGGGCCCCGGGGACAGAGAGGGGACGAGGGCACAGGCCTGTGGGGAAGGAGGGGGGAGTGTGTTGTCAGTAAAATGGGAGCCTGGGTTCCCAGACCTGACGCCCACCTCCCCCAGGACCAGTCTCCCTTCTCAGCAGGACACACACGCTCGTGCACACACACACACACACACACACACACGCGCACACCACATACGCCTCTCCTTCAGGCTCTTCCCCCTCACGGCTGGAAGGACTTCAGAGGGAGGCCTGGCCCCGGCCACCTATTCTCTGCTTGTTCAAGAGCAGGCCAGGGGTCCATGCAGCCCTCTCTCCGCGGACCCTGCCACCTTGCTTCCCTCTAGGCCGGAGTCTCGCTTTTCCCTCCAGTGTGTGTGGTTTGCATTTCCTGCCTTTTCACTGGCCTTCTGTAAGGCCCTGTTCGGTTCCATCAGTTGATTTTTGGCCGGGACAGATTGGCACTTGTTAATGCGTTCAACTCACATGGTAGTGCTCCTCGGAAGCCTTAAGGACCCAGCTCTTAAGAGGGCATGGGCTTTGGGAGGGGCCTCCTCCTGGAGCCCCTGCTGGAGGGGAGCAGAACCCAGGCGGTGCGTGCTGGCTGGTGGTGAGCACGCAGCTTGGCAGAGGAGCCCCCTGGATGAAGAGCGTTCGGGAAGCCGGGGACAGGGGTTGGCTGGTGATGCGAGGGAGCCGGCAGCTGGCTCAGACTGAAGAGATTTGGAAAGCCTGAGCTGGCTCTGTTGGCAGTTTCCTAAAATGTGGCTCCTCGAGCTGCCCTTCCTCTCTCAGCATCTGTCCCAAGGTTGCTCTTTGTAGACGAGGGACAGCTGTGCCTTGCGAGATGTGGGTTGCAGCCTGGGCAGAAGCCCCAGTTCTCCCTCGGAGACACCCCTGTGGACAAGCCCGGCCGCAAACTTGGCACCGTCTAAGACCCTGCCGGCCAGCGTTCACAACCCCAGGGCCTCGAAGGTGCCATCCGCTCATCTTCCCTGAAGCCTCCTGAGCACAGTGACAGGGGTGGGGGACAGGGGAATGCCTTCCTTCTCCTGCCCCACCCTCTCAGGGACTAGGCTGGGGTGGGGCTCAGTTCCCACCTCCCAGGTTGGAGCAGCCACCCGCCTCCTGCCCCAGGACCCTTCTCCAGTCCCCCATCTGCCACCTGTGCCTCCCTCCCGCAACTCGGCAGGGTGGACTCAGGTGTCGGAATTGCCCAGGGCAGTCCCTCCAGCCTGTCTCCGCCCCTTCGGGTTCCTCTGAGAAAACGGGCCCAAAGAAGACAACTGACTTGTTCCCGGGCTTTCAGGACGTGTGCATAAAAGCCAGACTTTGACTGGGCGTTTCTGTCCAGCTGAGTCTTCTTTCCCCCTTCCTCACCACCCAAAACGCTTCCCTCCGCCCTACGGCAGAAGGTGACCCAGTGCAGAGAAATTAACATTGAAGTAAGGGTTAGTAGACCAGCGCAGTTAGCTGTGTGACCTTTTCTCTTAACCTCTCTTGTTTCTCTTCTGTCCTGATTAGATTTAGGGAGAACAGAACAGTACCTGTGGCGACGGCAGAGTTATTTCTGCCAAAGTTTTGAAAAGAAGAGAAGAGTAAAAAACCAAAAAACAGGAAAAAAAAAAAAAAAAAAGAAGAGGAACAGAACTCAGACGGGTCAGAGGAGAGAGAAATGTTAGCTTGGGGCTCTCTTGCAAGTGATCCCCAAACTCTGGCACCCCTAGGGAGTGACCCACAGGAGACAAAAGGGCTTCATCCCCTAAAGGCTGATTTCAGCCTGTGAGGAACTGTTGTTGAAATCTTGACCTCTGCGGTCTTCTCCTGGGTTGTCCCCACCTGTCCCCACCACTAAAGGAGGTGAAGGTGGGCACGTGAGAGCCTGGGACCCCTTCCTTCTCCTCACCTCCCCCTGCCCAGCTCCACACAGTTTTGGTCCAGAAGATGGAATAGCCACCCTGAGGTTCCCTGGCTGGCTCCACCCCCTCTGGGGGTCACCCCTCGTGTGCCCCCGCTTCTGTGGGGGTGTCTGTGGTAGAGCGGAAGGAGAGGCTCAGGACCCTCCAGCCCTGGGAGCAGTGGCCGGGGACGTGGCGCCCCCTGCAGGCTGTGGCAGGAGCGGTGGCTCCTCGACACCCTGTTTGCCCAGACACAGTCCGGTCCCTCTGGGTCAGGGAGACCCCCATCGTTTCCATTTCTTGCAGCTCCCAAAGTATTTTTTTTTTAAAGTTCGTATTTATTTATTTTGAGAGAGACAGAGAGAGAGAGAGAACGAGCTCGAGCAAGCAGGGGAGGAGCAGAGAGAGAGGAAGAGAGAGAGAGAATCCCAAGCAAGCTCTACAGAGTACTACAGGTACTCTACAGCACTCTACAAGTGCTACAGGTACACCTCCAGCAAGGAGCCCAGTGTGGGGCTCAAACTCCCAAACCGTGAGATCATGACCTGAGCTGAAGTGGAACGCTTAACCGACTGAGCCACCCAGGCATCCCCTCAAAGTATTTTTTAAAAAAAATAATGAGCAGGCTAATGAATTGTAGTATGTTCTAAATGTTTACTTGGAACAGGGTAATGCTTTTCACACCCACGTGGCAGTGTGATTGTGCTAATCACAAGATAACAGAAATTTCAAAAAAACAACAAACCATAGAGCACTGAAGGCCGGAGGTGGGACACTGGTTTATACTTATTTGATGAGTGTCATCTTGACCCTGTCTGTGTTTTCCTGGATCATATATTCGCCTCATTTGGGAGAAGATCAAGGCTTTCGATTTGAGGAGGACTTTGGTGATGGTGGCCTCCCAGTGCTGGGCCTGGCCATGGGGTCCCGTTAGGGTCTGGAGGTGCTCAGGTCTCTCTCCCCAGGTGGCCCACAGTGGAACACAGGTACTTGGATGTGCTGCGTGGGATAGGGAGACCACTGCATTCTAGGTCATGGGCCTGGTCTCTATGTGGGTCAGTTAGCTACAGTCCACCCGCTGCCCCCTGCTGGTCATCATAGAAATCGGTGACATTGGTCTGGAACAGTAGTTCTCAAACCATGATCCAAGGATCCCTGGGGATCCCCGTACCTTTCAGGAAATTCACAAGGTCAAAACTGTTTTCCCGATAGTAATAAGATACTGCATCCTGTTCTCTCACAAATGTACTGAAAATGAAAAGTTCATTAATGCGGTTCCAGAAGCCACAATTGAAACTAATCTTTAGGAAACTACCATCTGTTGAGTTCTGGTACAGTATGAAAGAGTATCCACAATTATCTAGGAAGACTATTGAAGTACTCCTCCCTTGGGACGCCTGGGTGCCTCAGTAGGTTGAGCATCCGACTCTTGATCTCGGTTCAGGTCTTGATCTCAGGGTCGTGAGTTCAAGCCCTACCTTGGGCTTTGTGCTGGACATGAAGCCTACTAAACAGATAGGTAGGTAGGTACATAGATTAAGATATTCCTCCCTTTTCCACATGTAGTACATATCTGTGAGGATCTGGATATCCTTCCTACAGTTTAACAAAACCACATAATTACAAAAGATTGAACAAAAAAATCGGATATGAACACCCAGCTGACTTTTGTTAAACCAAATATTACACAGATTTTTATTTTTATTTAAAAATTTTTTTCACATTTATTTTTGAGAGAGAGAGACACATCACGAGCGGGGGAGGGACAGAGAGAGGGAGGGAGACACAGAATCCGAAGCAGGCTTCAGCCTCTGAGCTGTCAGCACAGAGCCCGACGTGGGGCTTGAACCCACAAACCATGAGACCACGAGACCATGACCTGTGCCGAAGCTGGACGCTTAACCGACCAAGCCACCCAGGCACACCTGCAGATTTTTTAAAATGTAAAGCAATACCATTCTCACTAATTGTTCTGAAAAAATATATTTTTAAATAAAATATAGAGAAGGAGCCTGGGTGGCTCAGTTGGTTGAGTGGCTGACTTTGGCTCAGGTCATGATCTCATAGTTTGTGAATTAGAGCCCCACATTGGGCTCTCTGCTGTCAGTGCAGTGCCTGCTTTGGATCCCTTGTCCCCCTCCCTCTACACTTCCCCCTCTCGTGCTCTCTCTCTCAAAAAGAAAGGTAACATGTTTGAGAGCAAGAGAAAGAGAGAGCGAGCGACAGAGCACAAACGGGAGGGGCAGAGAGGGAGACACAGAATCCGAAGCAGGCTCCAGGCTTCGAGCTGTCAGCACAGAGCCTGAGGCGGGGCTCGAACTCATGGACCGTGAGATCATGACCTGAGCTGAAGTCAGATGCTTAACTCACTGAGCCATCCAGGCGCCCCTAAATATAAACACACACACATACATACGTACATACATACATAAAATATGTGAACATCTAATGGGTTTATTGTTTTTTGATGAATTACAATGAAAAATTTTTTTAGTTTTAATTTCTAATGTAAATATGAAGAGATAAAGCTCACATCATTTGCCATTGGAAAGAATTTTTTATGAGTTTAATGAGGTATAGTTCCTATACCATAAAATTCACACTCTTGAAGGTTACAATTCATTGGTTTTAGTTTACTCTCAAAGTTGTGCAACCATCATCGTGACCTAATTCCAGAACATTTTCATGACCCCCCAAAAGAAACCCTGAACTGAGTAGTAGAAACTCCTCATTCTCCTCTGGCCACCCGCACTCCAGACCCTGACAGCCATGAATCTACTTTTTGCCTCTCTGGATTTGCCTGTTCTGGACATTTCTTGTAAATGGAATCGTACAATATGTGGTCTTTTGTGACTGACTCTTGAAACTTAGGATAATGCTTCCAGGGTTCAGCCGTGTTATAGCCTGTGTCAGTACTTTATTCTTTTATGGCCAAATAATATTCCAGTGTGCATGGATATGGCATATTTTATCCATTTCTCAGTTGGTGGACATTTAAATTGTTCCCTCTTTTTGGCTGTTGTGAATAATGCTGCTATGAACACCCATATAAAAGGTTTTGTATGGACATATATGTTCAGTTCTCTTGGGTATATACCTCGAAGGAGTTTCTGGGTCACATGGTAACTCTGTTTAACATTGAAAGCACTGCTAGACTAATTTCCAACCTCAGTAACTTTTTTTTAAAAATGCTTATTAATTTTGAGAGAGAGGGAGAGAATGAGCATGAGTGGGGGAGGGGCAGAGAGCGAGGGAGACAGAATCCCAAGCAGGCTCCTTGCTGTTAGCACAGAGCCCCGTGTGGGGCTCCATCTCATGAACCGTGAGATCATGACCTGAGCCGAGATCAAGAGTCAGACACCCAACCGACTGAGCCACCCAGGCGCCCCCAACCTCAGTAATTTTTAGGAGTATGAAAGATTCCTATGTTTGAGATCTACTGGTCTAGATGGGATTGGCTCAGGGGGGTGTGGATAACTCAGTGCAATCCCTCA
This sequence comes from Panthera leo, assembly GCF_018350215.1. Classification (NCBI taxonomy): domain Eukaryota; kingdom Metazoa; phylum Chordata; class Mammalia; order Carnivora; family Felidae; genus Panthera; species Panthera leo. Next base: position 15,480,437 of record NC_056692.1, on the reverse strand, counting down.
TCTTTGCTCTGGGATTGAGTTACTCTCTTTTCCATTCCCTCCCCTCAACACACACACACACACACACACACACACACACACACACACACACACACCCTTCAGAATACATGAGCTAGATAATCCTCATGCTAGATAATCAAGGAGCTGGTCTATCCTTGGTGGCAAGGAGAAAGGTAGCTAAGTTGGGCTGCACCAGTTAAACCACCAGGAAGTTCTGGAGCCAGGGTGCCTCCCTGCAGGATGCCCGAGGTTGCCGTTGTCATTGTAGTCCTGGTGGACCGTGCCCCCTACAGTTGTGCAGGATGGCAGTCCGGCTGCAGCCGCTGCTCTCTGCCCTCCTTCCTGCTCTGGGGAGCACTGTGATGGTCAGCAGAACGTGGTGGGGAGCAGAGCCCGTGAGGGTGGCCAACTTTCACTGCACCCATGGGCCTTGGGCTGCTGCGATGGGACCCCCAGGTTTGGGGGTGGTGTAAAGCTTGCCCGGGCTATCTGGCTGTGTGCCCCCCTGGCCCCAGACCCTCCTGCTAGGCACTGTGCTCAGTCCAGTAGGGGCTGTACTTGGGAGGGGCGGGAGTCAAATGCCCTCAGGGCCTGCCAGCCAAGTTGAAGATTACTGAGATGTGCCTCTCCTCCCTTTTCTGCTTCTAACCCAGGATGTCCGGCCAGTCATGTCCAATCTTATCACTTAGCTCCATGAGCCACGTAGTTATCCCTCCCAGAATTAGGAGAAAGAGGAGCTTTGAGGGAACGGTATTTAGCCGGAGAAGGGATTCTGTGGGCGATGCGTCCGCAGGTGGCCTGGCACGGGGACGCGCCGGAAGTGCCAGCGCTTGGTGCGCCATCTCCCCCCCAGCTGATGACACGCTCCTTGTCTTTCCCTCTTCTCATCTCAGATGTGACTCCCTGCCCCGGCTGGGCACTCCAGGCCATGGCCGACACCATCTTCGGCAGCGGGAACGACCAGTGGGTTTGCCCCAATGATCGGCAGCTTGCCCTGCGAGCCAAGTGAGTCCCCCAAGGCCCCGCCAGGCCTTCCCTTCCTCCTCCAACCCTGCTTCCCTCCATTTTTGGACAAGACTCATTATCGGGGACCCAGAAAGAGAAGTTTGGAGACAAGTGCGTGACTAAGGCACACCAGGCCCGAGCTGGGCACTTAACAGCCATTCACTCATTTAACTGCCACGTCGGACTTACCCTCATTTCTTGGATGAGGAAAACGAGGCTGGGCTCCTTGCCCAAGGCACTCACCTTGTGAGTGGCAGGCCTGGGACCCGCACCCAGGCTCCCCTGACTCCCATGCCTGTGTTCTTTCTATCACAGCAGGCTGGGAGTGCGGGTGTCAAACTGCTTCCTCTGCCTTCTCGGTTAAGAATATAAATCCCCCTGTCACTGAGCCTTCAGTCCCTGAGCCCCTGCCCCCGTCACCTCCCTGCCCAGGCTGAAACACACAGCCAGCCTCAAGGCATCCCCGGTCTCCTCCCTGCCCTTAACAGGGCCTCTCTGATGCTGGTTTATCCCCTGAGAGCCCCAGTTTTCCTGTTACCCTCAGCCTGGTGATCCCTCAGATCCAGTTAGATTGGGCCATCTCTCCTCAATGTCCCCTTGTGGCTGGAGACCAGAGGCTCCCGGATGCCTGTCCTGCCTTCCAGTCTTCCCTATCCATCTGAGGATTTTGCGGTCCCCAGTGCCTGATAAGCCCAAGAATGCCCCTTCGATCTGTCAAACAGTGTCAGTTATGGGAGCCGGCATTTCCCCAACGGGACCAAGTTCAAGAAATTTGCAATTAGATGTTACAGGCCTGCAGGGAGACAGAGCTGAAACATCAAAGAGGGATAGAAAAATTAATCCAAAACGCCCGAGAAGAGTGGAGCCCTGCATGATTTGCAGGAATCTCCGTGCAGTAGTTAATTTGTCCCTCTCACTGGGGTGGCTCAGCTCCTTTCAGCCCCTGCACAGCCCCCCCACAGGGGAGAGACCCGGGATGAAGCCAGCCCCTGTCCCTCTCTGCTTCGATGCCAGGCAAGACGATGTGTCCTCCTTGGCAGCATATGAAGAGAGCTGTGCTCTTGTACCAGGGCCTGGTGTGACCCCTGATGACCCCTCTGGCATTTCTTTGAGTTTTCCCTGACCTTGTCTTGTGCTCAGCAGCAGCCAGAAGCTGTTGTAGCGTCTTTTAGAAGAGCAAATGCTTTTATCTCCTCCCCAGGGTGTGCTGCCTTGTAATACCAGGCTCCTTGTAATGCCAGGCTCCGTAAAGAAGAATACCACAAATCCTGCAACTGGGCACTGTGCCCTGACGGTTCCTCTGGGAGGCCCGGGGAAGTTACCACCCGGGCATCAGCTCAGGTCTGTCCTGAGACATCAGACATTTTCTAACCCCTACCAGGTGCCAGGCACTGGTTGCACAGCAGTGAACAAGACCAATATGGTGCTTGGTCTTAAGGCACTGATAGGGAGAGGTGAACATTATACATGAAATTACCCATGTGTAGCTACTTTGACAGTGGAAGCAGGCAGTGGGGTGAAGAAGGCAGGTGCTAACTTAATCCAGGGATTTGGAGAGGCTTCCCTGAGAATGGTGATGTTTAATTTGAGTCCTGGAGGAGGGGTACATGTTAGATGGAAATAGGGGGAAGGAGCTTCTAGGCAGAAGGAATAGCATGAGCAAAGGCCCTGAGGTAGAAGGAACATGCCATGTAGAGGGCCTGATAGGAGGCCACTGTGGCTTGAATGCAGAGTGAGGTGCTAAAAGGGGGGAAAGGAAGTTGGGGAAGTGTTCAGGGGCCAGATGGGGCAGGGCTGGTCCCCTAGACTCACATTCTGGACGGGGAGACAGAGGGTCTCCCACCCGGCCTTGAGGTAATGTTTAAGCCCTGTGATGGAGCTATGCCTGGGCCTTCTGGGAACTCTGAGAATGGACTCTTGACCCACCTTGGAGCGAATCTTCACCATGCATCTAAAAGAAGTCTTGAGGCACCTGGGTGGTTCAGTTGGTTAAGCATCCGACTTTGGTTCAGGTCATGATCTCACAGGTTGTGAGTTTGAGCCCCACGTCAGGCTCTCTGCTATTAGCATGGAGCCTACTTTGGATCCTCTGTCTCCCTCCCTCTCTGCCCCTCCCCCACCGTCTTTCTCAAAATTAAATAAACATTAAAAAATAAAAAATAAAAGAAGACTTTAAAAAGAATAGGAGCGACCCAGTGGAAAAGGGGGTTTAGGGAGAGGGGCAGGCGCTGCAGGTGGAGGGCACAGTGTGAGCAAAGGCCTGGACACAGCGTGCAGCCTAGAACGCAAGGAACTAGGAACAGTTGTTGGTGCACCGTGTGAGGCCAGGCCAGCCGAGAGCTGAGGCCACCGTATGGGGGGGATGTACAGATGGGCGCTGGTCGCCACTGAAGAGTCTTCCTCGGGGCTTACAACCATGCCTATTATCTGGCAGCCACGAGTTGGCCACCTTTGGTGGTGTGGAGGGCCATTCCGGGGAACAAGATACTCAGAGGCAGCCAGGGCCATAGGCACGAGCTGCATCCTGACTGGACAGAGGCAGGGGCCCAGGGAGGAGGTTGATTGAGAGAACAGCTTGTCAGGGCTTGGTAGGTGACCAGATGGAGGCAGAAATGGAGGCCTGAAGGATGCCCTAGGGAAGCCTGGCAGGGGGCTGTCAGCAGCGGCTGGCCATGGGCTCCTTGGATCTGGAGGCCAACCAACCTCTGATCACCTTTATGGTGTATTTTATTATTATTATTTTAATGTTTATGTATTTATTTTGAGAGAGAGAGAGTGTGTGTGTGTGTGTGTGTGTGCATGCACGTGTGTGTGCGTGCACGTGTGTGTGCGTGCACAAGTAGGGGAGGGGCAGAGAGAGGGAGAAAGAGAGAATCCCAAGCAGGCTGCAGGCTGTCAGCGCAGAGCCTGATGCGGGGCTCAAACTCACAAACTGTGAGATCATGACCTGAGCTGAAATCAAGAGTCGGAGGCTTAACCGACTGAGCCACTCGGGCACCTCTGACTTGCCTTTAGAAAGCTATCTAACTACACTCGGTCTCTTTACTCCACTGAGAAATGGGGAGACTGCCTTATAGAATGGCAGGAGGGTCCGGCGCGAAGAGGTCTGCCGTGCCCTGGGCGGAGCCAGGCCCAGAGCTAGCTGGGTAGGATTTGCACCCGCCAGGATGGATGGCAGTTGCTGGTGCTGTGCCCTCCCGCTTCTGTGTTGCTTGGCTTTTCTTTTTCCCATGCGGTGGGAGGCCTGTCACTTGACAGTGACTTGACTGGCCAGTCACTTGAGTCCTTGAAATGCTCAGGTGGAGAAAGCCTGCAGGTTGGGGTGAGAGAGTGTTGCCTTTCAGGGCCTGAGTCTGCCCAGTGCACAGAGGAAAGGCGGGTGCGTGCCCTTGCCCACTCCAAGGACTGGACTCCCTTCCTCTGCCCCCCAGTCCTGCCCCTTTCCTATTGTTCGCTTCCCCCAGCCCCGTGAGGACAGCTTGAGAAAGTGTTGGTCTAGGGCTGTGCTTCTTTTTGAATTGGAGACATAAGCAGTCTAGAAGTCTGGAGACCCTCAGTACAGCATATTGTTTTATTTTATGTCTTTGAGCCTTTGCACGCATGGGTCCTCTGCCTGAACGCCGTCCCCCTCTTTCCGTTTGGGGAAGCGCCCGTTCATCCTGCACAAGCCCTGCCTCTTTGGTCAAGCCATTCCTGATGGTCCTACCCGTGGTGATTATAGTAATCATCAGTAACCACCACTGATTAAGCAATTGGGCATCTGCTGTATGCAGAGCGCCCTGTCTACCCTGCCTCGTTTAATCTGCATGGCGCCCTTTATAGAGGCAGATCGGGAGATCCGGCTGTGAACAGCTGCCTGCATTCTCACCGCTGGGAAGGGAGGGAGCCAGAAGGTAAAAACCAGCAGACTCCAGTCTGAGTCCTTCACCTTAACCAGCCTGCTCTACTTGCGGAGGGAGGACGCGCTCTTTCGCCCTCCTGACACTCACTGTGCCCACCGTGCAAGAACTGTTGGTTGTAGCAGCCTGAGTGGGGCAGTGATATGAGACCACCGGTGTCCACCTTGTGTCAGGGAACCACCCGGAAGGCGTCTATATCCTCACCCTCCTTCTCTGTGTCCTGCATCTAAGACTCTTGCCTGCTGTCACTTCTTTTTTTTTTAAGTGTGTTTGTTTTGAGAGTGAGTGTGGGGGGAGGAAGAGGGAGAGAGGGAGAGACGGGGGGTGGGGGGCAGAGTGGGGGAAGGGTAGAGAGAGAGAGAGAGGAGGGAGAGAGAATTGCAAGCAGGCTCCGCGCTGCCATTGCCGAGCCCTGTGCAGGGCTCGAACCCATGAATTGTGAGATCGTGACCTGAGCTGAAACCGAGAGTCGAATGCTTAACCGACTGAGCCACCCAGGCACCCCTGCTGTCACTTCTTTAGGGAAGCCCTTCCAGAACATAGCCCGACTAGGTTAGTTCTCTTATTTATACGTCCTCCTAATGCCCGCCTGCATGTCCCACCCAGCAGCACATCCCTAACACCTAACGAGCCCCAGTGGACACCCAACAAATATGTGCTGACTGCATAGCTCTTCTTGGTTTTCATTAAGTAAATACTGGTGTAACTGACTGGGCATCGGTGTCCCCAAGCACGTTACAGTTCTTCGAGGTGGCCACTTGCCATCTTGCCTGTCTCTGTGTCCCCAGCACTTGGCTCAGAATGTCTCAGAGACGCTGGGACCCTGGGCAGAGACTTGGGGCTCGGTCTGCTGCCGCCACTCCCTTTCCATCCAGAAAGATGGGACGGGTGTGAATTCTTGCCCTCAGCCCCTGGTCACAGCTTCAGGAGGCGGCGCTCTCGCAGCCCATGGCCGTGGAGACTCTAGGGTCCCCCGGCTGTGCCCCAGCTCTGCCCCACCACCCGGCCTGCCCTCGCCGCCTCTCCTGGTACACTGCTGTGTTACCCTCCTGCCCTCGAACCCTCTAGTTTTCAAACTGCTGTGTGCATCTCCTTTTCTCTTCAGGGTTTGTTTTTAACCTAATTGCCACTCTTTCCTATCCCGTGGTCAAGTTCCGTTTCACTTATACGCCTCAGATCTCAGTCTCGATGATCTTCCGTGTTCCTCCCTCGGAAGCCTCACATGCCGTGGCCGTGGCCTTTCTCCATCCGTCCGGAGGCCACACTCCGTGCTCCTGCCTCCCACGGTGCTAAGCCAGCACTGCCGTCTGTGCGGGACCCAGTGGCTGGCAGGTGTCAGAGCCAGCTTTCAAAGCGTCTGCCCTGTTCCCTGAATCCTTCCTCCTGACACACGGCTCCTGGGCCGTCCCCAGACTGTTTCCAGGGGGGCTTCGTGACCTGGCAGGGCTGCCTGGGGTTGCACTGTGGTGGCCTCAAGGCCGGCTGTGTTCTCTCTCCAGGCTGCAGACGGGCTGGTCTGTGCACACCTATCAGACGGAGAAGCAGAGGAAGAACCAGTGCCTCAGCCCCGCCGAGGTGGAGGCCATCCTGCAGGTGATCCAGAGAGCAGAGCGGCTGGACGTCCTGGAGCAGCAGAGAATTGGGTAAGGGCCGCTTCTGAGCTGGGACGGGATCCAGGAGAGGGAAGCAGAGGCATTCAGTGTCAGATCAACACTCTGGGTCCTCGTGCTGGCTGTCACCATGCAGAGTGAGTCTGCTCTGCCCCAGTGCCCCCGGGATATAGATGCATAACCCAGCCCAGCAAAGCCTCAGAAGGCCCCTCTGTAAGAAGTGCTCTCTGGACACGTGAGCCCAGGCACATGTGAGCAGAAGTGCTCTCTGGAGGGCGCGTAGGTAGAGGCAGCTTCTGTGCAGTCTGCTCCCCCTTGGTCCCAGGCAGAGCCTGATCACCTCAGGGGAGAATGTAGGGTTGCCATGAGAGAGAGGCCTAGGTGTTTGGTTCTGGGCTCCACCTGTTAGGAACTGTATAACTCTCGTGGAAAGTGACTTTATATTTCTGAGCCTCAATCTTTTCCTCTTTATTAAAAAAAATTTTTTTAACGTTTATGTACTTTTGAGAGACACAGAGAGACAGAGCATGAGTGGGGGAGAGGCAGAGAGAGGGAGACACAGAGTCCGAAGCAGGCTCCAGGCTCTGAGCTGTCAGCACAGAGCCTGACCCGGGGCTCGAACTCATGGAGCCGTGAGATCATGACCTGAGCTGAAGTCCAATGTTTAACTGACTAAGCCACCCAGGTGCCCCAATCTTCTCCTCTTTAAAGTGAGGGAAAATAGCATCCTCCTCACTGGGGGAGGGGGCTGAGACAACGTATCTGCAATCTGTCCTCCATTTGTTCGTTCAGGAGTTTCCACTGAGTGTCCCCTGGGTACTAGAGATACAGTGGCCGATAAGACCGAAGTGGCCACCAGCCTCGTGGGTGTTGTAGGATTGCCATGAAGGGAGGGAGTCACAGTGGGCTGAGGGGCCTGGGGCCCTGAGGAGAGTGACCTATCCTAGCAGGGCTCAGGGGAGGCTCCCGGACACTCGGCATCAGAGGTTCAGAGATCACTTTTTCTTTCTTCCTCCAGTTTCTTCATGCACCCACTTGCTCAAACCAAAACCTCTACATCATCCCGGATCTCCCTCTTACCCCCACCCTCACGCCCCATTTCCAGTAATGCCAGTCTTGGTCCCCCCTCACTGGACCTCCCACTGCCTCCTGCTGGCTTCCTCACCTGCACTACCCTCCCCCCTCCCCCCCCCCCCCACCTGCCAACCCCAGTCCTGGCTCTCCACCCACAGCTGGAGTGAGCTTTTAAAAATGTCACTTGGATCAAATCGCCCCTCTCCTTAAAACTCTTCAGAGGCTTCATATTGATCTTAGAATATAATCCAAACTCTATTTTGTGACCTACAAAACCCTTGTCATCTGTCCCCTCCTCGCCCCTCCAGCCCCCTTTATCCCAGGCTCCTGCTGGCTCACAGGGAGGTGGTCCTACCAGCCACCCTGCTGTTCTAAGGTGCCAAGGCCTTTGCCTTTGCCCTCCTCCTGGAGTGCCCCTCCCCCGCTCTTCACGTGGTTTGGCCTTGTCAGTTCACACGTTCTCGTTCTCGGAGAGGCCGTCACTGATCACCATTGGACATGCCTGGGCATACAGTCCCCCTTAGACTTCTCCCCACACACTTAGTTGATTTTATAGCACGCCCTCTGTCTGAAATCAGTTTGCACGTTGACTTCCTCATGGACTTCCTCGCTTTACCGAACATAAGTTCTGTGAGAGCAGGGACCGTGTCTGTCTCTGGCTTGTTTGCTTCAATATTCCCAGTCCCTGGCACATCGTAGGTACTCAATAGTTGGCGAGCAAATGAATGACTAGGAGCTGGCCTGGGAAAGGGGTGGGGCAGGGAACAGTACCCCAGGTGAGGGAGTAGCACAAGGGGCAGGATATAGCGCTGGGGCCCCGTGGCAGCCACACCCGGGCAGTGGTCAGGTTGGGCACAGGAAACATCCCATCTGACTCTGGTCACATTCCATCTGACTCTGTCCTGTGCTGCAGGCGGCTGGTGGAGCGGCTGGAGACCATGAGGCGGAACGTGATGGGGAATGGCCTCTCCCAGTGTCTGCTGTGTGGGGAGATGCTGGGCTTCCTGGGCAGCTCCTCGGTGTTCTGCAAAGACTGCAGGAAGGTAAGGCCCTGCTCTGCCTACCCAGTCTGGCCCTGCTCTGCGGGAGTGTCTACTGCGTGTGTCTGTGTGTGTCTTTGCGTGCACACAGTATCCTGTGCTGGTTGGCAAGAAGAACTGAGGCCTTAGGTCAAATGGCCTGTCTTCTAGGGCCACCTGTGGGGAGTGGACCTCTGGATTTCTCAGGCCTGGGTATGAATTCAGTTCTTCCACCAGCTGGATGACCCCAGAAAACTTGTTTAATATGTTGAGTCTCGTCTTCCTCATCTGTAAAATAGGGATAACGATAATATGTACCCTAGAAAGTTGTGAGGATTATTTATTACATGCAAAGCTCTTTAAAACCTTATTTGGCACATAAGTACTCAATAAATTTTATTAGTCATTTTAAATAAATAAAATCCACCTCAGGGCCAGTGTGCTAGGATAATACTTCTTATTCTGTTGATCTGCTCTCAATCCCTGGCCCCTCAAATGAGAATGATTTTTGCTGCAAAGTCAAATGGATTTTTCCCTTATCTTATACTCCACAGATTACTCTAAATTGTGCCACATATTAAATTGGTTCCTATTGAGTCCAGGACTTCTTTTTTTGTTTTTTAATTTTTTTAATGTTTAGTTTTGAGAGAGAGAGAGAGACACACACACACACACACACACACACACACACACACACAGAGTGTGAGTTGGGGAGGGGCAGAGAGAGGGAGACACAGAATCCAAAGCAGGCTCCAGGCTCTGAGTTGTCGGCACAGAGACAGATGAGGGTCTCGAACTCATGAACTGCGAGATCATGACCTGAGCCGAAGTCGGACGCTTAACCGACTGAATCACCCAGGCGCCTTAAGTCCAGAACTTCTTTTTTTTTAATTTTTTTTTTCAACGTTTTTTATTTATTTTTGGGACAGAGAGAGACAGAGCATGAACGGGGGAGGGGCAGAGAGAGAGGGAGACACAGAATCGGAAACAGGCTCCAGGCTCTGAGCCATCAGCCCAGAGCCTGACGCGGGGCTCGAACTCACGGACCGCGAGATCGTGACCTGGCCGAAGTCGGACGCTTAACCGACTGCGCCACCCAGGCGCCCCTAGAACTTCTTAAAGTAACTGTTTTTCCTGGAGTTTCTAATTACCTTTCTTTTCTTATTGACCCAAGAATAATGTGCCTTCCAATCCTCAGGATTATTTAGCATCTCAATTTTACTCTCTATGGCATGGAGCCTACATTTTTTTCCTTCGAGACACTTAGTCTTAACTCCAGGCCAGACTAGTTGCTGCATAGCTGTCATCACGGGACTTCCCTTGACTGCCTTCCTAGGTTAGAGACACTTTTCCCAAGTTACTATATCTTCCTCTTTCTTTTGTTTTTTTCACTCTAGTTTTACTGGCACCCATCTTCCATGTGTTTTAAGCCTAGAGTTATTTTGGTCAACAAGACAAAGATAGAAACTTCTCTCTTGAGATTACACTGGGTAAGGGAACCGAAAGCAAGTAATGATCAAATAAGAATATTTCAGGACATAATACATTCTGGGAATGTATTGTAACGGGATAGAAGATCGGGGAAGGGGTGGGGTGGGGTGGTTAGAACAAGAGGACTGTAGAATATAGAGAAGTCAAAGAAGTAAACATGGACTTGGCCACATGGAGGCCATCGGCAGCCTTGATAAGATCATTTTGAGTCGCATTCAAAAGCTGGACGAGAGAACCAAGATGCAAAAAGGTCAATATACCAAACTAATAAGTGGGAAAGCCAGGATTTCAGATAAGGTCACTTTTCCCCTGTCTGTGACATGTGGTGAACTGGGCTAAGGAGTGTGGATTCGCTGGTGAAAGGTCCCAAGAACAGTGGAGATGCGGCAGGGCAGGGGGTGGGGTGCACTTGTGTGTCAGCTCCCCCTTAAGCCCTTCGTGGCCTTGGACCAGATACCAACATAGGTAGTAGGCAGAGGGACTCAGAACGCCTTGTTCCCAGCCCTTGGGCAGGTTCGGTTATATTCTGTGACTTCTGCCTGGGACAACGGGGCCCAGCAGCCTATTTCCTCTTTCTGCCCCTCTACCCCCACAACTGCTATAAATGTCCAGGTTTGTGGGGCCCTGACGAGGGGGCAGAGCCTTGTCTCTTCCCCTGGAAAAGTCTGGGACCTCTGCTATAGAGGCCGGCTCCTGCCCTGACTGCTGAAGAGTCCTTGGAGAGCCATTTCCTAGGCAACAGTGGTGTTCCCGGGGAATGACCTCAGCTGCATGGGGGTGGACAGGGTACAAAATATTCTTCTAGATGCCCCGCCCCATGGTATCCTGGAGCACTGGGCTGGTCCAGAGACATTTCCATTTGAAATTGTTCTTATTTTGCAGCAGGCTGATGACCTGGTTTTGGCTTGGGTGGTGAGGTGGGAGGCCTTTGAGTTTCTGAGGGGAGTTGCTCCTGGGTAGAAGTGGAGGAGAGGGTGCTAGTTGGGGCCACAGACGAACGATGGGCATTTGGAGGTTTTCTTCATCCATCCTTGAGAAGATTGTGTCATTCGCTCATTCATCCATCCATTCATTCTGCAAACAGTAGCGGGCCTCCTACGTGCTACGTCCTAGGTGCTGACAATACCATGAACGAGAAAGGCAAACAAACCCCTTGCCCCCGTGGAGATTTTTTCCAGGGGTGGGAGAAGAGAGACAACAGACAAACACACCGTGAATTAGAGCAGGGCAGTGTGGTGGAGTATGACCATGAAGGCCTCTCTGAGCTCAGAGCTGAAGGAGCCAGCCCTGGGAAGATCCGGGTGGAAAAGTGTTCCAGGCAGAGGGAGCAGCAAGCATGAAGTTCCTGAGGTGGAAACCAGCTGGGGCATGTTCAAGGAACTGACGAAGACACCTGGGGCAGAGGCGGGCGTGCCGATCCCACAAGAGCTTCGAAAGTCAAGGTCAGGAGTTGAGATTTGGTTCTAAGTTTAATAGGATGCCAGTGGAGTGTTTTAAGCAAGGGTGTGACGTGATCTGATTTGTCTTTGTACGTGATGAGCCCAGCTGCTGGCGGCTCATCCTAATCCGTCTGGCGAGTGGGTTGCAGGGGGAGATAAAGTGACAGTGGGAGACCTGTTAGGCACTGCCTGTCATTAGGGATGAGACAGTGGGGTTGGAGATGAGGCAACGCAGCCTGGGGGTCACATATTTTCACTGTATCTAAGCAGGTGGGGACGGGTTACAGAGGGTGATCTAGGGTCCCGGGAGGGAAAGCAGGTCCTAGGCTGCAGATGGGCCGGAGCAAGAGGCCACTCCGTCTGCCCTGTGTGATAAAGGGGCAGTGGTCCTCCTGGGCTTGCCAGTGAGTGCCGTTCCTGTGCACATGGTCGTGGGTTGCCGTCCCAGCCCGACCACAGCACCGGGACCTTGTACAAGGTCTCTAGAACTTAACCTCTGGGCTTCTGTTTCTTCACCTGTAAATGGGGTAATAAAGCTTCTTACGTCATCATCGGGTGGGTGTGAGGAGGAGGTGAGCTAAGGCGGCGGAAGCCCTTAGCAGAGTGCAGGATCCATTTCAAAGACCCAGTAAAGGATACCTGTTGCTGTTATTCATCCACTTCGGGGTCCTGGCTGTTCAGACCCAGGATGGAGCTGACCTTCCACATATCTCAGATAGATTTAGTGACACCCTATGTCTCAGCTCAGGCTGCCAAAACCAAATGCCACAGACTATGCAGCTGCCCTAAGAGAAATTTGTTTCTCACAGTTCTGGAGGCTGGAAGTCCAAGATCAAGGTGCCGGCTGATTCACTTTCTAGTACAGACTCTCTTCCTGGCTCGAACACTCCTGGCTTCTCACTGGGTCCTACCTGGCAGAGAGCGAGCTCTGGCCTCTCTTTTCTCATAAGGACACCAATCCTACTGGATCAGGACCCCACCCTTATGACCTCATTTAACCCTAATTACCTCCTAAAGACCCCTTGTCTCCAGGACAGTCATATTGGGGGTTAGGAGAGCTAACTGATGATACTCTCCATCAGTATTTGAATTTTTAGGGGATACAATTCAGTCCATAGCACCCCACATTTTCTTTATTAGAACTCATGTTTTCTTGTACTTAAAATTGGAGCTCCCACAATTAGTCGTATAGTTTTGATAATTCATATAAAAGTTTCCAGATGTCTTTGTAGCTCTTCAGCGTTGGATGTCCTGAGTCAGCAGGGAGATGCCTTGGTTTCTGTCAAGTACTTCATATAAATGTTAACACTCAATCACTTACACAACTGGTGTGGGCTAATTTGGGATTAGAGGAATCCAAAAGGAGAGGTGTCTAGAACAGTGACTTCCCTCAGGTCCTGACAGTCAAGGTGGGCAGACTGTATTGTCTAGAGTGATGCTCAATACGGCTGGACCAGGGTTCCAGGAGGAGAGCAGTGGGGAGGTCTGCGTGTAGGAGCTGGTTCCTGGAAGCTGACTGGGCTTCTGAGAGGCTGAGAGCAGAGTGAAGGGCATTTCGAGGAGGGGAGAACAGCACAGCAGAGGCACATAGCTGGAAACAGGCTGGGCAAGGACTTGATGATAAGGGTGCAAGCCCCGAGGACGAGGAGAAGTGGGCTGAAAGAAGGAAGGACGTAGGAGAAGCCATCAGATTTGACTGGGGAACGGGAGCCTTGGGGGAGGGACAAGACAAGATCCTGGGGACTTGAAGACGTGGGGGCAGGGCCGACATCTTTGGAAGGAGATGGGGCTCATTAGAAGGAAGAGGTGTCTTGAGGGCCAAGCTGTATTTGAGCAGAGTAGGCAGGTCTATATGGCCCTGGGTCCCCCGGGAAATGGCCACAGAGGTGCAGACCCCCTGCCAGGGTGGGGCCACTCTGCCAGGTGGTGGTCACTTACAGCCAAGTCCCAAGAGAATCAGGAGGGAGGTTCAGACTTAACCTTAGAGCCCCTGTTCTAGTTAAGGGTTTAGTTAAAGCTTTGCAGGGGCTCTACAGTGTCTGGGAGGGGAGGGACGGTGTCCTCCTTTCACTTATCCATCAAATATTTATTGTAGGTCTGTGCGTACAGGCACTGGGGATACAGTGTAAAGACACACAGACCCTACCCTCTGGAGGGGGTGTTAAAGGATTATGGATAATTAATTACAGTTGTGGTTGGGGTTACTGAGGCGACCCTGGGGGACTGAGAGAGCTCTAACAGGGCACTGGACCTAATGAGGGGCATCAGGAGCCCTCCCTTCTGGGCTCACCAATTTCTAGGGAGCTTCCCCTGTTTATTTCCACATCCACTGGCCACCCTCTCGCCTTTTGCCTGCAGCCCTGGGTGCTGGGAGGTGTGCGACCGTGGGCAGGCTGCAGAGAGGGGATGCTGGGGAGACCTCCGACACGGGAAGTGTTCAGATCCAAGCCTGGGGGGCACATGCGCAGGCGCTCCTGGCCACACGGAGCTGTCCCCAGCAAGAGCCCTGACGCATTCAGCAGTCACAAGCTAATGAGTGTGCTGGTAGAACCCATGCCGGTCCTTGGTGCAATGTCCCCTCCGTAATTGGGTCTGCACGCCCAGGCTGCCAGCCCTCATTACCAGAGGGCTGTGGTGGGAAGGGAAAGGGGCTGGCTGGTTAATTAGAGAGCCCTGGTGCTTCTGATTGCTTAGGCGCTGAGTCAGCCCGCTTTCGGTTTGATGGAGAGTCTTCACCAACCATGGCGGAGCGGGGGCGGACAGGGCTGCGGGAGAACCCACCTGAGCCCAGGACGGCGTTGTCACTGTGCAGGGGAAGCAGTCACGGTTTGTCTGGTCTCGGCCAAAATGCGGACCCAGAGGGGCTTGCGCATGAAACAGAGGTCTCTGTAATGTGTTCTCTGAGTCCATGTGAAAGAGGGACTCTTTCTACTTTGCTTCAAGCCCTTAGGGACAGTCCAGTTTCTTGGGGGTCAGGCATCCTGCACAGGATAGGGAAGCCCGGCAGGAAGGGGCCACGCCCTGAACCCCATTCCTGCCCCCCCCCGCCCCTGCTCAGGGCCCTGAGGAGGTGTGTCCTTCGGGGGAGCTGGCAGTGACCCCCACCCCCTGCACTAGTCCCCATGACCTCATCCAACCCTGATCACCTCCCAAAGGGCCCCCTCCAGACACCATCACCGTGGGGGTTAGGACGGTGATGCATGAATTTTGAGGGGGCACATTCAGCCCCTGGTACCTGCTGAACAGAAACCCTGGGGGGTGGGGGCACTGACCTGTGTGTAACAAGGGCTCCAGGGGATGCTCATTCTCTTTGGGTTTGAAAACCTCTGCTCTAAGGTCCCAGCCCCAGGCCCGGCCCAGGACCTCTGCCTGTCTCCCTCTCCTTGCCCTCCCCCACACCTCCCAGTCCCCACATCCCCCCACACCTCCCCCCCATACCTCCTCACCCACACACCACACGCCCCAGCTCAGGGTCTCCCGCACCCTCCCTCAGGCCATCCTCGCTCTCGCAAACCGTGGGCCCCAAGGCCGTGTCTTTCTCACTTTGTGACATCCTTTAGGGTTTATAAAGCTGTTTCGCAAACCTTTTTGAGCCTCAGGACAAAGCCGTAAGGAGAGCAGGGGGCTTCGTCTGAGGTCATGCGGCCCAGTTGGGTGACCCAGCCAGGCAGTGGGGAGCTGGGTTCCCCGGGGGGTGTTCGCTGCACCGTGCTTTGCCGCTCCTTCATTTCTTCAGACCAAAGCAGCCACATCGTCTCCCTTCCTTGGAGAAGCAGGGCTATCTTTGTAGCGAACACAGAAGAAGAAACATACTCAGTGGTTAAATATCAGAAACTTTCTCTGAAATCAGGAATAAAACAAGTGCTGTGTATCTTTATCCAACATTGTGCTAGAAGCCTGGCCAGTGCAATCAGGCAAGGGAAGAAACGTATGGTACAAGGACTGGAAAAGAATAGCTAAAACCGTCATTATCTCTGAATAACATGATTATGCAACTAGAAAAATCTGAAAGAATCTAAATACAAATGGTTACGGGGCGCCTGGGTGGCTCAGTTGGTTAAGCGTCCAACTTCAGCTCAGGTCATGATCTCATGGTTCACGGGTTCGAGTCCCGCGTCGGGCTCTGTGCAGACAGTTCAGGGCCTGGAGCCTGCTTCGGATTCTGTCTCCCTCTCTCTCTGCCCCTCCCCTGCTCATGCTCTGTCTCTCTCTCTCTCTCTCTCCCTCTCAAAAATAAATGAAATTTTAAAAAGTAAATAAATACAAATGGTTACAATTAGTAGGTGAATTTATTAGCAAGGCTATTGCATACAAGTTTAATATACATGTAAAAAAATCAGTATTTCCATACATCTGAGGCAAAAATGAGAGAAAATACAAAGTCCAATTTATGACAATAGACGCTGAGATGCAAGAGGGAAAAGAATGGTCTTTTGAATGAATGATGCAAAGCTATTGGGATATGCATATGGAAAAAAATGTATCTTGACTTTTACCTCATAGTAGGCACAAAAGTCAATTCTAGATTGAATATAGATTTAAATGTAAAGGGTAAAATTACAAATACTTGGGAGGAGGGGCGCCCGGGTGGCTCAGTCACTTCAGTGTCGGACTTCAGCTTAGGTCGTGATCTCACGGTTTGTGAGTTCGAGCCCCACGTCGGGCTCTGTGCTGAGAGCGATCCTGCTTTGGCTCCCCTGTCCCGCTCTCTCTCTGCCCCTCCCCTGCTTTCTCTCTCTCTCTCAAAAATAAAATAAAAATATTAAAAATAAACGCTTTGGAGGAAAGATAGGCAAAAAAGGATACAGGGGAAGTCGCTTAAAGTCAAAGAGGGGGTGCCTGTGTTAGCATGGAAGATGCCTGTGGGGACCCTGCGTACACCCGGATGGCCCTGTCTGGGGGCCGCCCTCCCACCTGGACTCTGCCCGGTGCCAGCAGTGTGGCTGGCTGGCTGCCCCGACCACCACTGGGGGAAACACCTTTTTGAGCCACTTCCCCAGGACCTTCAGGGGCAGCCTGAATGCTCTCAGGATGTTCCCAGGGCAAAAGCTAAATACCTGCGGCTGAGCTGGGCCCACCTCGGCCAAGGGCCCGTGCGAGCAAGAGAAGAGCGGTCCTCTCGGGGACCCTCCCCTCTTTTGGAGCCAGCTCAGCGCCCTAGGCCTGTCCTTGCGAATGAAAATGGACTTGCATGAAGCGCTGCCTCTCTGCAGAACTCTGTCCCTCATTCATCCTGCCGTGTGTCTTGGGTTGGCGGTACCTGCGATGAACGAGGCAGGAGGCAGCCTGCCCCTTGTGAGCCCTGCTGGTAACACTGAGCATCAGTACTTGCCTCACTTTCCCGTGCCGGACACGGTTCTGAGGGCTTTTCACGCATTAGCTTATTCAGTCCTCCTAACAACCCTGTGGGGCAGCACTGTTATCGTCACCCTTTTACAGGTGGGGAAACTGAGGCACTGAGCGGTTAAACCCTGCCCAGGGTCAGGGCAGGGTCTAACTAGCTGAGAGCTAGTTAGATGCGGAGACAGGATTTGAAACCAAGCAGGCTGGTTCTGAGCATCCTGGCTGTGAACTGCGGTCCTACATCTCCTCCGTGGAGTGTATGACCTGGACAGGTGAGATGGATGGGAACGACTAAATACAATAATTTCAGAAAGCTGCAGGCAGAAACGGAGAGCGCAGAGGGAGGGAGTAAGAAGGAGCGACTTTGTTTTGGATGCACAGCGTGGGCCTCTATGAGATGACATTTGCACTGGGACCATGACGAGAAATTGAAGTCGGATCTAAAGAAAGTGTCCCAGGCCAAGAGGGTGCGGGGACGAGGTGCTGTGGGAGGAAGTGCAGGGCACAAGTGAGAAACGGAAGGAAAAAGGCCAGGGATCTGGGGAGGCAGAGGGCCTCACAAATGACCCTTCAAATCTCTAGTCTGGCCCTCGTTGGGCCCACATAGTGGGGGGCTGCCCCCCCCCGGTCCTTGAATTAACTTGAGTCCCTCAAAATAGGGGGCAATTAAAAAACATGTTTTTTAATTTGTGGTAGAATGTACGTAACATAAAATTGATGATTTTAACAGGTTTTTTAAAAATGTTTATTTAGAAAGAGAGAGAGAGAGCACACACACGTGCCAGTGGGGGAGGGGCAGAGAGAGGCGGGGAGAGAGAGAATCCCAGGCAGGCTCCTTGCTGTCAGCTCACAGAGCCCAATGTGGAGCTCGAACTCACAAACCATGAGATCATGACCTGAGATGAAATCAAGAGTTGGATGCTTACCCAGCTGAGCTACCCAAGCACCCTAATTTTAATCGTTTTTTTAAAAATGTTTATTTATTTTGAGAGAGAGTGCGTGAGCAGGGAAGGGGCAGAGAGAGAGAGAGAGAGAGGGAGGGAGGAAGGGAGGGAGGGAGAGAATTCCAAACAGGCTCCACGGGCAACACAGAGCTTGACCTGAGGCTTAATCAGATGACCACGAGATCAGGACCTGAGCTGATATCAAGAGTCAGGTGTTTAACCGACTGAGCCACTCAGGGGCCCCTAACCCTTTTTAAGTGTATGGTTCAGGGGCGTTAAGTACATTCACATTGTTGTCCTACCATCACCGCCACTATCTCCAGAACTTTCTCATCTTGAAAAACTGAAAGTCTGTACCATTAATCACTAACTCCTATGCCCCCCCCCCCCACCCCTCTGCCCTGTCCCTGGCATCCACCAACCTACTTTCTGTCTCTATGAGTTTGGCTACTCTAGGTACCTCGTGTAAGCGGAATCGTACAGTGCGTGTCTTTTTCTGACTGGCTTCTTTCGCTGAGCATACTGTCTTCAAAGTCCATGCATGTGGTAGCATGTGTAAGAATTTCCTGCCTTTCTGGGGTGCCTTGGGGGCTCAATTGGTTAAATGTCTGACTGTTGATTTCAGCTCAGGTCATGATCTCATGGTTTGTGCGATGGAGCCCCATGTTGGACTCCATGCTGATCATGGAACCTGTTTAAGATTCTCTCTCTCTCTCTCTCTCTCTCTCTTTCTCTCTCTCTCTCCCTCTCTGATCCTCCCCCACTTGCATTCATGTACATGCACATGCTCTCTCCCTCCCCCCCCGCCAAAAAAAAGAATTTCCTGCCATTTTAAGATCAAATAATATTCTGCCATGTGCACGTAACCCATTTTGTTGATCCGTTAGGTCGACGGACACGTGGGTTGCTTCCGCATTGTGGCTGTTGTTAATAGTGCTGCTATGAATATGGGTGTGCGACTCTCTCTTCGAGGCTTTGCTTTCAGTTCTTTCCAGAAGTGGAATTGCTGGATCACGTGATAGTTCTATGTTCGATTTCCTGAGGAGCTGGCAAACCGTTCTCCATGGTGGCTGCACCATTTTCGCAAATCCCACCAGAGGTGCGTGAGGTTTAGGAGGGGGCGGTTTTTCGCAGAGCCTGCCTCCCGTGTGGACTCCCAGTGAAGGTCGTCCACGTCCACGTGTCCCCGTCCCCGACTCCCTTTCCAAACCCAGCCCCCAGCGGCTCCGTCCCGCGGTGCGGCCACAAAAGCAGCAACCGTTTCATTCCATCCGAGCTGCCTCCAGACTGGCCTCCCCGTGTCCTCTCTCCTCCTCGACCCAGTTCAGATGTGGAAGACGTGCGTTTGTGTGCCTCATTACAAAGATGGATTTTTTCATTCAACTACTCATGTTTCCTAAATTCCCGGGGAAAGTCACTTCATTCGTCTGCCCCGCGGGCCTGCTCTGGCTGCCGATGCGTCACCCAGGCTGCTTGGCAGGAATCGACTTGGCTGCCGTTGCCAAGATCGGAGGATTGGACCAGACACCACGCAGCATCTTGGAACATCTGCCTTGCTCCGCAATCTAAGGAACAGAATATCTCCATTAAGGCACACTTCTCTCTGGCCGTCCTGGAGGCTGCGCCACGACTTTTCTTCCCCAAGCCTAGCTCCTTCCTTGCCGTTTTGTGCAGTTCAGAGCCCATCCTGTTCACCCTGTCTTGCCACTGACCTTCAGGGTCGTCAGGACAAAGGCAGCAGAAGAGCTGCCGAGCGAGAGAGCGAGCGAGGGTGGCCCCTGGGAACCACGCAGCCTCCTGACGTCAAAGCCCAGAGCTTCCCAGAGAGACACCGGGGTTATGGCCATTGGGTGCCTTCCTGCAGCCCTCCGGAGACTCTCCCACTTAGTCTACCTTCCTGCCGAGCCCCGCTCACCGCCGGCGACAGATAGTGCAGCACCCAGAGAAGCGTGTAGGCAGAGGTGTGGGGTGATCAGGAGCACAGGGCCCCGGGAGAGGCTGCCGAGTGCAGTGGGTTCTCAGCCAGGCCTAGACCTGGGAGGGTGGGCACTGAGGAGCCGGGGAGCTCTGCAGGGGCAGGGTGAGAGGAAGAGCTGGGGCTGGTGGCTGTAGCTGGTGGGGGGCGGTGGGTCAGGGGAGGGTGGTGGAGGAAGGAGGAAGAGGGGGGAGGGAAAGAACGGGGCCAGGCTGCTGAGGATCTTGTAGGCAGCAAAGCCATCAAAGTGTGCACAGCAGGGGATGACACCCAGGCAGGTCTTTGGGGATGACATCCAGGGGCAGATTTGGAGGAGGGAAGATGTAGTGGGTTGGAGAGCCTGCTGGATGCTGCATTACTCAAGTAGCAATAGCAAGGGCCTGAATTCAGAGAGGGACAACCAGGATGGAGACTTGAAAGACAGTTAATGAATTACAAATAACAAAAGCTGCCAGTGATTGAGAGCTGGCTTAATTACCAGCCACCCTGGGAGGTCATGATCCCCACCCTGCAGGTGAGGAAACAAGTGTGTGGAGGTTAGTCCCTTGCCTGGCCACATGAGGGTCAGTGGCAGGGTCTGATGGCCTTGCCCCATGTGCTGTGCCTGTGCTCAGGTAGCCTGCCGTGCAGGGTGTGGCTGGGGCGGCAGCAGGCATGGGGACGGGCCGGGGGGCTTGTTGATGCAGAGGGGACTGAGGTCACTTGGGGAAGCCATGGGGACCTCGTGGTCTGTGGGCAGGATCCCGGGCCGTGGATCTGAAGAGGGTCCCTGGAGGGAGATGGGCAGTCCAGAGGTGGATGTCGGGGGTGGGAAGTGGGGGGCAACCAAATTCGTATGGGAGAAAGTGAAGGCCTGGGTTGAGAAGACGTGCGCGGCGGGAGGGTAGGGGGGGCGGCTGTATTCTCCCCCTGAACCTGCCTAAATGACCTTCTGGAGACATTTCTGCAACTTCTTGTTCCTACGTGGGTGTCATGCTTGTGAAATGTCAGGGCCTGTCTATACAGCAAGTGAACCAGGGTCACTGGGCACCTGCTACATACAGTCAGGTCACCCAGGAGTGAGCGGACTTACACTGAGAAGGATTGATCCATATAAATGGCAGGGAAGCTGCCCAGTAGGGTGTTGGGGGCCTAGAAGGTTGGAGAGAGCTGGGCCTCCAGGAGGGGTGGTTCTCCCCTGCCCAGCCCCTTAAGCTGTGAGGGAGGCACCACCCCATCCTCCTTACTGGCCCTTGTGGGGCCGCCTTCGAAGGGCCACAAGAGCTCAGGGCTTTTCATCTGAGTGCTCCATCTGAGAGCTGAAATTTGGTGCCTCAACTCGGGCTTTACCCTGAGCCCTGACTGCCAGTACCGGCACCTCCGGCTTTACCCCGACTGTGTTTCCAGAATTCACGACTCCTGTCCTGTCCCGGGCTGTGCACCTTGGAGCCCTACTCCAAACATCCTGGGGCCCCTGCCTTTGCCCTGTTCCTCTCCTGCACCAGGGCCCCGAGCGCTGGGTGGCACTTGATGACCTATTTTTTTGTATAATCTTTGAGCTAAAATGGTTTTCACATTTGCAAATGGTTGGGAAACAATCAGAAGAAGAATATCTCGTGACGCGTGAAAATCATGCGAAATTTCAGTTTCGGTGTCCGTGAAGTCTGTTGGACAAGCCACGCCCACTCATTTACATATGGCTACTTTGGCTTGACCGTGGCACGGTTGAGTGGTTGTGACAGAGAGCGTAAAATCTTTGCTTTCTCACCTTTTACCGAAAATGTATGCCAACCCTTGTCCTAACCCGTTAGCCCCGACCCAGGGCACCAGGCCACTGGCGTGAGAAGGGGTGTGATTTCCTTCCCCTCCCTGTTACGTGTTGGTGGGGGCCAGAGTTGTTGCTGGGGCTCCAGAGCCCTAAAGAATATTCAGTAAGATGGTATCCCCTGACTTGCATTGGTCCTACTTTCGTGGCATAGAGGTTAAGGGCCCTGACTTTGGGCTGCCTGGCTTGGGCAAGTTTCCTCTCTGCCTCCGTTTCCTCCCCTGGAAATTGAGAATAACAAGGGCCCCTGCCTCACGAGGTGGTGAGAGGGTTGGAATGAGTGAAGTATATGGTTAGCTCTTAGAAGCAATGCCTGGCTGGGGCGCCTGGGTGGCTCAGTCGGTTGAGCGGCCGACTTCGGCTCAGGTCATGATCTCACGGTCCGTGGGTTCGAGCCCCGCGTCGGGCTCTGTGCTGACAGCTCAGAGCCTGGAGCCTGCTTCCAATTCTGTGTTTCCCTCTCTCTGACCCTCCCCTGTTCATGCTCTGTCTCTCTCTGTCTCAAAAATAAATAAATGTTAAAAAAAAAAAATTAAAAAAAAAAAAAAAGCAATGCCTGGCCATGTTCTAAAACTCAGACGGTATAGAGCCTGCAAAATTCACCTCTGCCCAGCCCCATCCTTAAGCAGCTGGGTGTTTGTGTTCTGGACCCTTCTGTGTCCACATGCATGCAAGCACACACAGGTGTACGTAGGCACATAACTTTATTTTTTTAATGCTTCTTTGTTTTTGAGGGAGAGAGAGAGCACGCGAGCGTGAGCAGGGGAGGGGCAGAGAGAGAGGGGGACAGAGGATCCGAAGCAGGCTCCAGGCTCTGCGCTGACAGCAGCGAGCCCAATGTGGGGGGTTCAAACTCACGATCTGTGAGCTCATGACCTGACTTGAAGTCGGACACTTAACCGACCGAGCCACCCAGGCACCCCTACATACGTAACTTTAAATGGGACCGTAATAGGCTCTTTACTCTGTAATTTTCCCTTTTTTTTTCCCACTTAATAACATCAAAGATTACCCCCCCCCCCACCCCCTCCACCCGCTTCAGGTCTATACCTGGCAATCTAATTCCATCTTTAGGAGCTGTATGATTTAAGGGAATTTTTCACACTTCCCTGTGGCCCCTCTGGGGCTGCTCACACACCCACTGGGGATCATGACCGGGCAGGACGCTGGGCCCACCCCTCACTCTGGACATCTCTCCCCCAGCTCCCCGTTAGTTCTGGCATCTTCTGTCCATCCCACCTCTCCCAGGGCCACGTGCCGCTTGCTTTGCGGCTTTGCCGGTTAGCTCCTTTGGCTTTCCTCTGCTCAGGCTCCCCCCCCCTCCCCTGTGCCTGAAATCCAGTCAAGGCCTTAGGTCAGGTTCTTTCCCAGAAGGGAATCAGAGGATGGACACGGCTCGTGGGCTGGGGTGGGACCGTGGGGCCTAAATCTGTAGGTGAAGTACATTTGGCGCTACCCGCCTACTGTTCGCTCACCTGCAGCGAGTGGACCCCGCATCGGAGACCCAGCCACAGCCACAGCTCTGTTCTGATCCCTGCTGGGATCCCGGGTAAAATTCCCTTCCCCCTCTGGGCCTCTGTCCTCCCTTGTGAAAGGAAACCGTTGGATGAAAGAGTCTCTCGGGCCCTTCCAGCAGTTTCCTCCTGTGAAGCCCAGGCTTAGTCAGCCCTTGTCGTGTTGCCACCCCAGAACCTGGTCCCCAGGGGCTGCGCTGGCCTCACAGATCAGGGAGCGGCAGCCGAGAGCTAAACCTCATTTCTCAAGCCTCCCGAATGCAGTTCGGCTTGTTGCTTTAAAGCCGTCATCAGTTTCTTTCCCGGTCTGCTTTGGCTCAGACTATGATTGCATCCGTGTCCTCTTAGCAGGGGGAAGCCAGTGTGGGGGTTGGCATGTGCTTCTGAGAGCCCCTCTGCCTCTGATGTTTCTCTGACGCCATATGCCCCTCACGGCAAGCCCCCCACCCCCGCCAGAAGTAGGTACACAAAAGACAGTGATTATACCCATTTTCCAGATAGAGAAATAGGCCAAGAGAGAGCTGCTCTCACTGCTTGGTTCAGAACTTTGCCCACATATCCTGTGGGAAGTAGAGAGAGCTAAAGACATGTAGGAGACCCCCAAAGGAAGGTGCTGCCTGGTGCCAGCTTGCCAATGGGGTACCAAGGGTATTGACTAAGTGTGTAGCCCTTAGAGTGGGCCATCCATAGTAGGGTGTAGCACCCATCCCCAGACCTGCCCCCCCCCCCCGAAGCATACCCATCGCAGAGTGAGCCTGAGGCCTCAACCTGCTTTGTCACACCTCTGAGGTATCTGGGTGGCAGGACGTATGTAGGGGGTCTGCCGGGGGTATGGACCAGAGTCACTGTGAGGTCAGCTCCTCATCGAGTGGGTGAAAGCTTCTGCAGGTTTGGGTTGGGGTGTTGGGGACCCCCTGGCCAGGCCTCTTCCCCAAGGACACACGTCCAGCAACCCCGTGGGCCCCTTGCCATCCGAGCTCAGTGGCTCTTTGGCCCGGGTCTGGTCAGCCTAGCTTTGAGAGAACGCTGGCAGCAGGAAGCCGTGTTGGCAAATCTGTTCGGCGGCTGTTACCAGGAACAGTAATTTTGTGCAGCCTCTTGTCCTCTGTTGTGGTAAATAACAGATAATGACATTTCCAGGCAGTGGTGTGGCCCTCACCTCTCCGGCTGCACCCTGCAAGCTGCCACACTTAAGACGGCCTGTGATTCTTCATCGCTCTCAAATGGCCTCTGTTTTCCTCCTGCGACATTTCCCTCACGGCTATTTGGTATTCACTGACCTTAACTCGAGGTGGATTTAGCCAGTCCTCTGTTCCCCCACGGGGGGAGCCCAGGGCGCCTCTCGTGCTGATGGGAGCAGCTGAGGAGAGAGTGGGGAGCTGACTCTCCTCCTGTGGTTCCCATTAGGCTGGGCTTCTGAACCAAGAATCGGGCCTTTGTCACAGGGGGGCTGGGAGGCTCTGTGACTTCCCTTCCAAACCCTTCCCTCACCCTGTCATCCCACCCTCTGTGGGAGGGATGGTCTCCCAGGTTACAGATGGGCAAACTGAGCCTGGGAGGCCTTCCAGAGACCCCTTCCTTCAAGGTGCAGGAACCACATCTGCCTTGCTGAGTTTCCAGGTGCAGACAGGAGTGTGGATGGGGCCTGCCAGGGAGAGAGGCCTGAGCGCCTGGCACTACGGAGCCTCCCCACCCAGCTCCTGACGGCCTGCCCTAGCATCTCATTTGCTTTCCAGATCATGCTCTGCTTCTCTGCTCGTTCGTCTTGCTCAAGTGTGATCGGTGTGCTCCTTCCTCCCTGTGCCTTCCGTGGCTCCCTACTGCCTGTGGAATGAAGTCTCACCGCCCCCACATGATGTCCAGGGCTCTCAGTCCATTCCCTGGGCACAAGCTGCTGCCTTTAGCAGCATAAGTGAAATACCCAGGGATTGGGCCTGACTCCACCTGGCCCAGACCGGTGACCACTCTCCTTGGCGCTCTGTTCCTGCGCATCGCCAGGGCCCCTCCTTGATCATTACTGCTGCTGTTCCTTGAAGCCCTAGGATGTTTGTCTAGTCTGCTGTATTTTTCAAGGAAAAAAAAAAAAATCAGTCCCAATAACAGGTATTTTTTGGCTTCAAAGATATTTGCTGTGTCCCAGGCACTGGAGGGAGAGGGTATTTTCACACAAACTGACCTTTAAGATAATCCCGTAAAGTCAGAGAAGGCAGTGCAGACCCCAGGGACAGGTGGGGCTCCTGAGGGGCTGAAATGTGCCATGCTGAGTTAGTGGGGGCAGGGCTGGGGGATGGGTGGGGTCTCCCGACTTTAACCAGGAGGCAGTTGGTGCTGACTTGGCTTCTGGCGGACCCCCACCAGCCTTCCCCAACCTCCCCCAGCCTTCCCTGCTTCCTACCCTGGTCTCTTTGGCTGAGCAACGAGTTTGTGGGACGGCTGGCGGTTGCATCCAGCTTCGGGCCCCATGGCAGTGCTCCGGGTCATCTTGTGCCTTCCCCAGGTACTGGCCTCAGTGGCAGCCTTTTCCCCTACCCTGCTCTCCCTTTCCACCAGCTCCATCACTGAGAATCCAGGTGTTCAAGTCCCCTTCAGATTGAACAAACATTTATTGAGCACGTTGGGCACAGTCCGGGTTCTGGAGCTCCCACAGGGAACGAGGCAGGCAAAGCCTCGGCCTCCTGAAGCACCTTCCAGGGGTGGTGAAATCGACAGTAGACAGCACACAGATCAATATGGAAAGTTCGCTGGTCTGTGAGACCTCTCCACTCCCCTTGAGTTCCTAAGCTCCAGCCCTCCCTCTTCTGTAGGTTGCCTGGCCTTCCTCCCCAGCCTTGGTTCTGTGTATCAAGTACCTCTGGGCAGCTCTTCCAAGGGAGTCCGCTCACACTGCAAAGATCAGCGTGTCCAAAGCCAGTTACCAGCCCCCCCCGCACCCCGCCTCTCACCACGCCCCGTTAACGTCACCACTGCCCACCAGCAGCCTCAGAATGACCCTGGAGCCCTTCCTTGCCTCACCTCCCTTATCCAGCTAGGAGCCGGAATTCCATAGTCATCCGGGAATGGTCTGGAAAAAGAACCTTTGCTGAGACTTCAGAGGACAGATGGACCAGGAAGGTGACTGAACCATTCGGTAGAGGTACTTTTTCTGAAACCCAGATCTGATCTGTCCCCTCTTTGAAAGCAGTGGCATCCCAGCCTTGGGGCACACTGTGCTTTGTCATTCAGGCCCTCCCTCCTTTCCCGGCCAACTTCATTCATGCCAGCTACCTGCTAAAGTTGGGCATCTGAATGGGAACGAGGTCCTTTTTCTCCAAGGACTCATGGTCGGAGGAGGGGGGCACAATCACGGGAGAGACAATTTCAGTATGATGCAGTCATCAGTCTAGAAATGTCAGCTCATTGTGCACAGGAGGGAGTAACCAGTGCTCCCCTCGGGGCTAAATCCAGGAAGGAGCCTTGAGGGAGGAGGCGTTTGCATTGTGCCTGAAGGATACACAGAAGTTCTCTAGGCACAAAGGGAGCCTGGGAAAAAGCATGGAGGCGTGGAAGTATCCAGGGTGTTAGGAGCAGACACTGAGGCATGGGGGTGGGCTTGGAGGAGCTGGAGGGTTAGGTGGGGGCCGAGGAGCGGGGTTGTCAGGTGCATGTGCGGGTGTTTTCCTTTCTTTCCGCCCCTCACCTGGAAGCCTCGCTGTGCGGGCAGCCTGGTCCGGGACCTGGTGGTAGCGGGGCCTTGGGAAGTGCTTGCTGAATGCTCCTGGCCTGTAGCTAACGTTGCTGCCCACCAGATTCGAGGGAAAGGGCTGGTGGAGTCTTAGCAGGAGCCTCTTGCCTCGCCTTCCCACGGAGATTTCAAGCCTTCCGCAAGCGGGGCTGTGACTTCAGCATCTTTGGGGTCAGGCCCACACTGGTCACGTGCCCTGGGACCACAGAGTTTCCGAGCTAGGATCTGTGGGGCAGACCTGGCCAAGGGCTCCTAGCGTGGCCAGTGCTGATCACCGCGGGTACCCTCCTGTAAGGTGTGGCTTTGTGGCAGCCCCCAAGGAGCCAAGCCTATTTGCAGCCATTAGTTCAGGGGCTGCTGAGAGGCGCAGGGCATTTTCAAGGTGCTGGAGGTGAGGACAAAAAGGGAAAAAAAAAGGTCCAGTCTCTTCCTCAGCCATGTTCCTTTAACAGAACCCGAGCCAAATTTCTACCAGGTGGCAGGCATGCCCCCCAGTCAGAAACTGTCTGTGAGAGGCCTGGGCCCAGGGCTTCTGGGCAGCAGAGGTGGATTCTGCAGCCATGGCTGGGCCGAGGGAGGCCAGGACTGGCTTTGGGACTTCCAGTTCCTCGTGTTTGTTCCTGGCATGGATGCTGTGTATCTCAGAAAGTGAGCTGCCGTTTGTTTTCAGGACACCGTGGTTCATAGGACCACTCTGTCCACTTGCTCTTTCCCGGTGACGTCCATTTCCTGGGCCCTGTAAGTAGGGGGTCGCAGAGGGCACGGGCGAGCGGTGGGGCTGGGAGCAGGACCCCAGTCCAGACTGAGACAAGTGTGTGACCCCAGACCAGTTACCTAAGCCGTCCGCCCCGCTCCCGTCGTCGTTAAATGAATAATCCAGGTAAAGCACTCATGCCGTGCCCAGCATGCAGTGCATATTATATAAGCTCTTGCTTTTATTATGACGGACCTGGGTCCGTACCCTGGCTTTGCCACTTCCTTGTAGCATCAACCTGGCCGAGCTACCCAACGTCTCTGGGCCCTCGATTCCTCATCCATGACATTCAGATCATAAAACCACCCTCACAGGACTGTGTTGAACGTAAACGAGATTGAATATGATAACGATAATGCGTGTTGAGCACTGAGCGTGGAGCCAGGCATGGAATAAAGTGCCCAATAAATGGTGGCTATTATCGTTATTATGAGTCGTAATTCTAAGTAACCACGCAGCAGGGAGCAAGTTGGATGTAAGTCGGCTCCCTCTACCACCTGGGCCTTTCCCTGCCCTGACTCCCTCCTGACAGAGGGGAGCTGGAGGCTGCAGGCCACCGTGTGACATGGCAGTCCTGAGAGACCCTTGGCCAGAGCCCCTTCCCTCCCGGGGATTCAGGTGGAGCACAGTGGACCCGTGGCTCGGAGCCTGGGGGACAAGATACGCTCAGGCATGGCTCAGGCGCCGTCAGTTCCGGGAACCCAGGCTGGCAAGCAGGGCACAGAAGCAAGGAGGTCTTCCCCTAGGCTGGAAGGAGCGAATGAGGGCTCAGGGATTGAAGTTGCAGGACTTGTCAGAGCCAGGCAGCGGGGAGCAGGCTGTGTTCAGAGCTTACGAAAAGCTTGATGGTAGAACTCCATCGACCATACGTGTCCTCCTTTTCCCTCGGGAGGTTGGCTCAGTGCCGAGCGAGCTCTGAGGTGCACACCAGGCCCTGGAGATTTTCGGAGGGTTGTGTTCAAGGACCCTGACAAAACCGCTCTCAGAGGAGTGGAGGTCTTACGCACGCTGCTTCCCACGTTTGTCTGGAAAAGAGATACAAATTGGGCACTCCGTCTGGGGCCTGAGAGGTGATGCTGAGGATAAGCAGGACCAGGAAGAGTCAGTGGGGATGAGGGGCAGGTGGGGCAGCATCTGGGCCCTCGCAGCCAGCCTGGCAGCTTTATCTTGCCCGAAGTAGCCCATTCCCCCATCAGACGCGCTCTGTGGGGCACGGGCACAGAGATGATCCCGAGCCACATCCGAGCATGATGTCTTATCATGTGCTTGTGAGTGTTAATAATCCATAGCTTTCTCTGGTGTTTTCTTCAACCCCCGCTCTCCACTCAGCGCTCCATGCTGTCTGGCTGGAGTGAGGTGTTTTGGAAGCTAGTCCTGAAATTTGCGGTGCTTCCTTTTAGCTGGGGGCCGGGGGTCAGTGGCTCATCTGGTGGGGGTGGGCCTGCCCAAAGCCGGCCATGCAGCCTTCCGGAAGCCTGTGTGAAGAGCAGAGACCCGGCCCCGCGTGGTCACGAGCCTGCTACCCACAGCCGGGCTGGAGACTGCTGGTGTTTCCCTGGCCCGGCATTAGGGTGGAAAGCACAGAGAAAGCTGCCTTCCTTCTGAAATTTTTCTCCAGTCGCTTCCTGGCTTCTGTGTCAGACAGAGCAGCAGATGGCTGGCATTCTTAAGGCTGCACATCTTTGGGCCCAGTGACTCGGGATTTGCAGGCAGTCAGGGCTAAGGTCAGTGTGCCCTCAGCCCCACTGACTCCCAGGCCGTGTCCTGGTGAGCAGGAAGGAGGTGGCGCCCGGCAATGGCCTCTCCTACTTGAGGTTTGACCTAGTCTGTAACTCTGGAGGAGGGACCAGCTCTGCCGTCACTGGGGGTTGGGGGTGAGGTAGGGGATAAGTGTCTGTCTGGCCAGCCACTTAGGGCTCATATAGCATGGGGTTCACATCCCAGCTCCCTGCGATCAAGTTACTTAACCTCGAGCCTCAGATCTCTCGTGTATGGAACAGGGACAATAACGTCCACCTCCTAGGCTATTACGCAAATTAATAAGATTCCACGTAAGACATCTAGCTTGGTGTCTGGTGTGGCATGAGTGCTCAGTAAAGCGTGTAAGTATTTATAATATGTACATCAGTATCTAAGCTATTTAAAGTCATCTGGCAGCAGGACCTGGGTTCCAGATACTGAATCCATGGCAACAAGGCCGTTTCTAGCCCCTGTACTCCTGGCCCATGGGGGCTGCTGATGCACCTCCAAACCTGGTTGATGATGTCTCTGGGGTTTAGCCCGGCTGAGCGTATGATCAGTCACTCAGTGACTGAGTGACACCATCTGGGAGAGGCTGGGGGACAAGGCTGACTGTCTCCAGTTGAGCCGTAGTCAACCAAAAAGCCCTGTCTCCTGCCTATTTGTACATGTGCTTTTGGCTTCTTGAATCCATCCTGACCCACAAAATAGAGATCTGGTCAAAAAACGAACTTGGGGCTAGTGATTTCCCTAAGCATTTAGCACAGGCTTCCTTTAAATAGGAGCTCTGCTTATCCATTTAAAATAGATTTTGACTTAGCACAATTTGATTTACATTTTGGGCGCTATCGTTCCATATATTTTTCTGTGCATATATTGGCTTCTAAACACACGTAGGCACTTATACATATTTATATGGTAGAGCATCACACTATGCATGCTGTTTATAACATGCTTTTTAAATTTAACTTCTTGTGAATGTTGTTCCATTTCAGTACAAATAACAGCTTCGCTGTGATTGTCTTCACTTCTTCTGGTTTGCATTGTCAGCATTTCTATCGCTATAGCTTTCCACAGAACACAAGCAGATCGCTCCTTGTTGCAGACTGGGGCTCTAGCCCCGGGAGCACGTTGTGTGGTGAGGGGCACACTTGCGGGCTTTCTTCTTTACGTTGCTTCGTGCAGGTGCTATAGTCATTCGTGCGGAACCACTCCTGCCCCTGCTCCCCGGGGTTAGCTCTGCCGCTCCGTGAGCATCACGGCAGTGTGGGTCCTGATGGGGGCAGCTTCACCTCCAAACCACCTTCAGGTGATGATTGGAACTGTCCAGAAGGTCCTTTTCCAGATGAGTTTTACCAGTTCGTAAACTCCTCGGTTCAGGGGGACACTCACTGAGTCATTGAGGACAAAGGGTCCTGCCGTGTTCATCCTCTTCCTCCCTAGAACAGAGCCTTATACCCAGTATTGAACGTTCGTTGAATTGAAGCACCAAATATTTTAAAGTGAACTGTCTTCGATATTCATTTCCGCAGCACAGTGTGCATTCTCTGGCTCCTTGCATGGAACATTTGGGTCCCTTTCCGTCTTTTTTTTCCTTGACTGAGCATCACAAAAGTGGCTTTCTG
The DNA here is from genome assembly GCF_018350215.1 of Panthera leo. Classification (NCBI taxonomy): domain Eukaryota; kingdom Metazoa; phylum Chordata; class Mammalia; order Carnivora; family Felidae; genus Panthera; species Panthera leo. The sequence continues at coordinate 15,449,480 of NC_056692.1, read as the reverse complement.
TGTGACATCTGATCATACCACAAAGCCCTCAGGACCCATCTTGGGGAGTGTGGCTGTTTCCTGCTTGGCGGACGCCCCCAGACCTCTGTTCCTGGGAAGGGTTGGAGAGCGTGCCCAACAGTGTCGTTCCCGCCCTGCGCTGGCACTGTGTCCCTCCCGTCTTCTAACTGGCAGCAGCTTGGGGACCCCCGAGAAGCACGGATTCTGCCTGAAAGGGGTCGGGGGTTCACAGTGAGGATGAGAAGGCCTGACCTGGGAGTAAAGTGCTTGAGCTCTGGCGCACGTGGCCTCACAGACTTTCTTGTACTTTCTGTTTCTTGACTGCGGTGTGGGAAGGTAAAGGTTTGGATTGCAGTGTGGGGGCTCCAGGGAGTAGAAGGGGTAACCAAAGTGGCCTGGATTGTGAGGATGTCAAAGAGGGCCCCTGATCAGACCTTGGAATGGGTCTGCAAACACAGGTGGCCGGCAGGATGTACCCTTGGGAAAGCAGGCGGAAGCGGTCACGTGGAGGGCAGGGTACACATCCCTTCCCCCCATCCTTAACAAAGGACCCTCTGCGTCATTTTCTCTGTGGCCAGGGAGGCCTGGATTCGTGCCCCATACCCTGAGAGTGAGGCCCACCCGTCCAGCAGTCCTACCCCAGGCACTCTACCCCATGTATGGGCTCTCCCATTGCCCTGCTGGTTAGCATCACTTGGTGTGGATGGGAGCACACCCTGGCTTGTGCTGCTGTTTCCTGTCTGTGTGTGTCTTGTGTCCCCAGCAGATTGGCACATTCTAGAAAGGACTATGTTTTGTCTTCCCAATTATAATACTAAAAGTTATACCTATGTATTTGTTCATTCATTCATTCATTCCACAAATATTCATTGTGCCAGTCACTGAAAACAGGAAGGTGAACAGACGTAGACATGGCCTCTGCACTTAGGGATCTGACAGCTTAGTAGAGGAAGTGACAGTCACCACATAACTGAGGGTAAAAATCTTGACTCTGACAGTGGAAGAAACAGAGGCAAGAGCCTGTTATGGAAGCTCCAATGAGGTGAGAAGGCAGGGAAGGCTTCCTTGAAGAAGTGGTACTTTTGCTGAGGTCTGAAGAATGCATAGGTTAACAATGAGAGTGTGTGGCCAAGTGCATCCCAGACAGAGGGGGCAGCATATGCAAAGGTCCTGTGGCAGAAGAAGCAAGTGAGGACCAGGGATTAAAGGCAGGTCCTTTGGGTCTCAGAGCATGGAGAGTGAGGTAGTAAAGCCGGGGAGAGTGAACTGAGGCAGACAAGGAGAGTCCAGCCTCAACAGGCACCGCATACCACGTGAAGGCAGGCGGTCTTCATCCAGAGAACAACAGGAAGTCTTCGGAGGCTTTTAAGCTGGCAGGGACAGGAGAAATGACATGATTAGATTTGCATCTTGAAAAGATCACTCCTGCTGCTGTGCCAGGAACCAACTGGAGGCTGGCCAAAGTGGGGGTGAGGAGATCTGCTGGGAGGCCACGGTGCAGTCCGGGCAGTGAAGACAGCCACGGTGTGGATCATGGCGGGGTCGGGGGGGTGGCGGGCGGTGGAGGCGAGGCAACGGCGTCCAGTGAGATGTAGCATTCTTGGAGGTGGATTGTTTGGTGGGAATGAGGGAGAGTGAGGATCAGGGATGATTTGCATTTGGGCTGTGTGACTGATGGGTGCTGGCACCCTTCACTGAGGCAGGTGTACAGGAAAGAACTGCGGTGTTGCTGCTCTTGACCACGTGGTGTTCTAAGCACTTTCATGAATCATCTCCCTCCATCTCCCAACTGTGGCAGGAATCCGCCCGGTACCACCATTTTACGGGCGAAGAAACGAGGCTCAGAGAAACTTAGAAACAAGTCCAAGGTTGCGTCTTAATGGCAGGCTGTGCCTTCTTGCCCCCACAGCCTGTGGACTGTGCCCTGAGCCACCCCGTCTGGGCTGGAATACATATTTGCAAAAGGCAGGCATGGAGGGAAAGGAGAGAGAGCAGGTGCGGCTGAAGGCTTGGAGCTTTGTTGCTTCTGCTCTGAGGCAGGCCCAGGAGCTAGGCGTGTTTTGTTTAATGCTCTGAGGTCCAAGCTGCAGGAAGCAAGGGACAGCCGAGCCCAGGAAGCTGGTGGTCGCACCCCCGGGGCAATTCCACTCAGTGGAAGCCCATCTCCAGGCCCCGAGACTGTCCCTGACATAAGGGTGCCCTATGCCTTTTGCATTGGGTTGATGTCATGGCTGGCTCACCCTCTCTGTCACTGGCTTTTTCAAACACCACCTGCCTAATTTCCCTTATTGGAACCCCAGAACAAAGACCAAGCCCATAAGGAGAAAAGGTGCATTATTTTCTTACTGATCCGAGATTTAATGGAGCAGCAATTATGTATGATTTGAACTGAAGCACGTTATCCTTTTGCTGGCCCGGATTCCCCAGCCAGAGACACTGCAGGCGCAGGAAGGTGACCGAGAGATGGCAAGAACGGACTGTGGGCTCCACCAGTGATGGCCTGTGGTAGCCTGAAAACAGGCTTGTGTGTCCTGTCGTGCCACTCCTGATCGCCGCCCCGCCCTCCCGACACACACACACAGCATTCCACAGGACAAGAAGCAAAGGGGACATTTGGGACGTGCAACCCATCCCTCTTCCTGCCCTCCAGACTGGTAATTGATGAACAGCCTTTGGCCCAGCCTCTGGAGGGCAACGGGCCCATGCTGCTCCTGTCCCCAGGCTGGGTGCTTCTGTGTCCCGAGGTCCGCGGGTAGAAGACAACACAGCTGTTATGCCTATCCCCCGATGGCACGGATGTTCATTCAACCGGACGATAGGTCTCGAGGGCATGTGCGTGCCCATCCTTCAAGGCTCACTTCAAGTCCAAGTGTTTGCTCCTAGAACCAGTGTCATGCAGCTGGTAAGCAGTGTGGCTGCACCCCAATCCCAGCAAAGCCTCGTCCCAGGGTCACCCTTGTTGCCTTCTTTGTCTATTTGAGAGGTATCAGCCACACTCCCAGGGATATGAACCAGCTCCCTGGAGAGCAGGATACCAGCTTGGCACGCAGGCAAGGGAGGGCGTTATCCAGCTCTCCTGAGGTCTGGGAGAAGGGATGCTCACAGATCCTGATAGTCCCTAGCTGGCTGTGGGGCCTTGAGCAGTCTTGAACGCCTCTGAGCCTCAGTTTCCTTATCCTTATAATGGAGATCATAACACCTGCCTCCTTCATACTTTGTCACCAGGGTCCCAGTGCCTGGCACATGCAATTGCTCAGGAAATGGTAGCAACTGGTCTTCTATTCTCTCCTTATGCCTAGCACCTTCATCTCGTTGGGAGGGCAGAGGGTGCTTTGAGGTGAGTTGTCATCCAGCACTATAAGCATTAGGAAAATCTCACCTCTCTGAGAGGGCCACACATGTGCCATTTATACAGGATGGTGGGAATTAGCAAGGGAAGCAGCCAGCTGGCTTCAGTGCTTCCTTTCTGTCTCTTTACCCTCAGCAAGAGAGGCCCATGTTGTTGTTTTGAGGCCCACCGTCTGGACTTATGGGGCCCCCTGTCCTAGGGATAGAAGGGTTGAGGGTGAGTACTGGGAGGGGAAGGGGAATCTCCAGACCAGGTCAGGGATGGCAGCTCAGGGCTCCTGGGAGACAGGCTGCTGGCCCCTGGTGACACTAAGCCCCAGCCTGTTACAGATCCCAAACCCAGACCTGGTACAGAAGTAGCTAGACCCCTTGCCCCTCCAAGGGATCGTGGGCACCCAGAGGGAGAGCAGCACAGCAGTGAGCACCCCAGATGGCACTCACTGACCCCTTCCCAGCTGGACTGCACCACCAAAGACCCCAAGCTTAGGACCTTCATAAGAGCCAGGGAGGAGCCCCAGTTGTGGCTGGGATGGACTTTCTGCCAGCCCAGACAGACAAGAGCTTGAAGCAGATTACATTTTATAATAAATAAAAATGACGTTTCTCGTCCCTGAGCATTGAATGGTAGCAAATGTATACCCCCCACCAATGTATCACAGCTTTCCCTTTGCTGAGAGCTGGCTCCCTCCTCCCCGCGGTGCTGGGCTCAGCCACCTGACCGGGTGGTGACGACATGCTCTGGGAAGCCAAGTCGGTGACATTTTCCTCTCTGAGGAGAGTGTGTTCCTTGCTCAGTTGGCAGCCTGCGGAAAAGGCCAAGCTACAGATCCAGCCTTCCCTCAGCGGCGGGAGGCAGGAGAGAGCCCCCGGCCCAGCAAGGACCAAGTAGCTTCCTCCTGGCAGAAAGATTGATTAGCCGGTGGGACACTCCTCTGGAGGAGGATCCGCTGTGCTGTCGCTGAATCATACTCTGCCTGGGTTAGCTGGAGACCCGTCTCAGCCCCACGAAGTCCCCCGTGCCTCCCCGGGAATTTCTTCTGGCGTTGCCCGCCCCGGCCTGTTGCTGTGTGTTTCAGAGAAGCCAAATATATGTGTAGAAGTTATACTCTTTTTTTTAAATATAATTTATTGTCAAATTGGTTTCCATACAACAGCCAGTGCTCATCCCAACAAGGGCCCTCCTCCCTGCCCATCACCCACTTTCCCCTCTCCCCCACCCTCCATCTACCCTCAGTTTGTTCTCAGTCCTTAAGAGTCTCTTATGGTTTGCCTTCCTCCCTCTCTGTAACTTTTTTTCCCCCTTCCCCTCCCCCTTGGTCAGAGTGGCTAAAATGGGCAAACCAGGAGGCTACAGGTGCTGGTGAGGATGTGGAGAAACGGGAACCCTCTTGCACTGCTGGTGGGAATGCAAACTGGTGCAGCCTCTCTGGAAAACAGTGTGGAGGCTCCTCAAAAAATTAAAAATAGACCTACCCTATGACCCAGCAATAGCACTGCTAGAATCTACCCAAGGGACATGAGGTGCTGATACATAGGGACACTTGTACCCCAATGTTTATAGCAGTGCTTTCAACAATAGCCAAATTATGGGAAGAGCCTAAATGCCTATCAACTGGTGAATGAATAAAGAAGATGTGGTTTATATACACAATGGAATACTACTTGGCAATGAGAAAGAATGAAATCTGGCCATCTGCAGCAATGCGGATGGAACTGGAGGGTATTATGCTAAGTGAAATAAGCCAGGCAGAGAAAGACAGATACCATATGTTTTCATTCATATGTGGCTTTTGAGAAACTTAACAGAAGTTATACTCTTTTTTTTTTTTTTTTTTTTTTTTTTAGGGTTGGTATTACTGATTTTTCCTTTTGTTTTAGTTTTTTTTTTTTTATTTTTTTATTTTATTTTTTTATTTTTTTTATTTTTTAATATATGAAATTTTCTGTCAGATTGGTTTCCATACAACACCCAGTGCTCATCCCAAAAGGTGCCCTCCTCAATACCCATCACCCACCCTGCCCTCCCTCCCACCCCCCATCAACCCTCAGTTTGTTCTCAGTTTTTAACAGTCTCTTATGCTTTGGCTCTCTCCCACTCTAACCTCTTTTTTTTTTTTTTTTTTTCCTTCCCCTCCCCCATGGGTTTCTGTTATGTTTCTCAGGATCCACATAAGAGTGAAACCATATGGTATCTGTCTTTCTCTGTATGGCTTATTTCACTTAGCATCACACTCTCCAGTTCCATCCACGTTGCTACAAAAGGCCATATTTCATTCTTTCTCATTGCCACGTAGTATTCCATTGTGTATATAAACCACAATTTCTTTATCCATTCATCAGTTGATGGACATTTAGGCTCTTTCCATAATTTGGCTATTGTTGAGAGTGCCGCTATAAACATTGGGGTGCAGGTGCCCCTATGCATCAGCAGAAGTTATACTCTTAAGCAACACTATAGAAGGAAAAGCACACAGAAACTAGCTTCTGGCCACTTCCGCGTCTGGGGAAAATTATGTAATAGCTCTAGAGTCAGACCTGAGTCCATTACTTACCTGCTGCATGAACTTGGGCAGATTTTCAAACTGCTCTGAACCCCAGGTTGCTCACCGGTGAAATGGGCCTAATACTTCCATAATGGGGTTCCTGGAGTCATTCCGTGAGCAACATGGCATAAAGCCGTCACTGGTCTTTCTCACCAGACCATCTTCTCACCTTGTCAGGCACACAGGTGAGTTTTTTGTGAGGTTGTATACAAATGCGTGTTTTCTCTGTTGACTAACATCACTTCCTGCCCACATTACCAGGTATCGACACAATCTGCTGATGAGTTAAGGCCACAACGTACTCTGTTACGTTTGCCTGGATCTTCTGCTGGCATCGGGCGTTTGGGTTGTTTCCAGTTTTTTGCGGTGGAAAATGATGCAGCTGTGAATACCAGCAAGCTTAGTTTTTTTATGTGATCCTAACAGAATGTAATGAGGGGTGGGGTGAATTTATACCATGGCGATCCGTGGCTGGGTACGTCCATTGTGCCCCAGAGCCCGCTATGGGTTTCAGATGATCTGTGCCCTTTGAGTCATGTACCCTGACGGTCTGAAGCAAACACCATCCCCTTGGAAGGTGCCAAAGCGTTCCTTGGTTCGTTTTCACAGCCCCTCAGCTGAGGAGGAAGTGGCTGAAGTATTTACATTCTCGTGTCCTCTCTCTTGTAGAAAGTGTGCACCAAATGTGGGATCGAGGCCTCCCCCGGCCAGAAGCGGCCTCTGTGGCTGTGTAAGATCTGCAGTGAGCAGAGAGAGGTAGGATGCCCAGGGCAGCAGGTGGGGGTGGGCTGGGGCGGGTCTGAGCACACTTGCATTTGGGGAAATTCATGGTTGGTCGCCGGGAGGGGCTTCCCTAGAGGCCAAGGAGGACCTACCACGGGCGGCCAGGGAGAAGGGTGGAAAGCTCGCCTGTTCCACAGTGCAGTGGTGGCATGCCTTGCCTGGGATCTGTGGTTTCAGTGGGAAGTCCCTCACGGAGTGTAGGTACGCATAGCATTTTTGTGAGGCTTGTATTACAGTGATAGCAATGGCCGTCCTAGGTTGAATGTTTACTGTGCACCTGACACTGCGCTAAGTTCTTTATAGATACAAGTTCGTTTCGTCCTTACACAACCCCATAGGCGGGTGCTCTTATTATCCCCTTTTGCCGATGGGGAAATGGAGACACTAGAGATTAAGTAATTTATGGGCACAGCTGCCAGTTAGTGGGAGAGCTGGAAATCGAACACAGCCATGGTCTGCTGTGATGAGCCACCCCAAAGTCCCTTCCGGTGCTAAGTTTCTATAATTCTGGTGCTGACCCCGTTTTAGGAGAAGAAATCGAGGCTCAGTGAACTTTCTGAGGGGGCTCAAACCATATCTCCTAACCCCAAACCCAGGACTTTCTTCACGGTACCAGGATCAGGGTCAAGGCAGGAGGACATCGGCAGGCAGCTCCTCTCTGTGGAGGGTCACGGGACAGGGATCGTGGTAACCGAATGAGCCAGGCACAAGGGAGCACACCCCTGGTTTTCCAGATGTGGATTTATTTTTTCACTTATTTCACTTTGCAACTGATACACAGTTTAAAAAAAAAAATTATTTATTTATTAATTTATATCCAGGTTAGTTAGCATTTAGTGCAACAATGATTTCAGGAGTAGATTCCTTAGTGCCCCTTACCCATTTAGCCCATCTCCCCTCCCACACCCCCTCCAGTAAGCCTCTGTTTGTTTTCCATATTTAAGAGTCTCTTCTATTTCATCCCCCTCCCTGTTTTTATATTATTTTTGTTTCCCTTCCCTTATGTTCATCTGTTTTGTCTCTTAAAGTCCTCATAGGAGTGAAGTCATATGAAATTTGTCTTTCTCTGACTAATTTCACTTAGCATAACACCCTCCAGTTCCATCCACGTAGTTGCAAATGGCAAGATGTTGTTCTTTTTGATTGACTAGTAATACTCTGGTGTGTGTGTGTGTGTGTGTGTGTGTGTGTGTGTGTGTGTGTGTGTGTATACCACATCTCCTTTATCCATTCATCTGTCGATGGACATTTGGGCTCTTTCCATACTTTGGCTGTTGTTGATGGTGCTGCTGTAAACATTGGGGGGCACGTGCCCCTTTGAAACAGCACACCTGTATCCCTTGGATAAATACCTAAGTAGTGCAGTTGCTGGGTCGTAGGGTAGTTCTATTTTTAGTTTTTTGAGGCACCTCCATACCGTTTTCCAGAGTGGCTGCACCAGCTTGCACTGCCACCAACAATGCAAAAGAGATCCTCTTTCTCCGCATCCTCGCCAACATCTGTTGTTGCCTGAGTTGTTAACGTGAGCCATTCTGACAGGTGAAGGTGGTATCTCATTGTGGTTTTGATTTGGATTTCCCTGATGATGAGTGATGTGGAGCATGTTTTCATGTGTCGGTTGGCCATCTGGATGTCTTCTTTGGAGAAGTGTCTATTCATGTCTTTTGCCCATTTCTTCACTGGATTATTTGTTTCTTGGGTGTTGAGTTCGATAATGATACACACTTTCAATCTATGGATCCATAAAACATCTTCAGTTACGGGGAATTTTCAGCCATGCTGTCCTTGAACGTTGCTATCCTGCTAGTCCGTGTCTTCTCTTCTGGAGGTCCTGTGGGACACATTATAGAGCCTCGGTCATCCTCCCATAGCTCCCAACTGCTCTTTCCTGTTTTTTTTCTTTATCTTTCAGGCATACTTTCTGGGTAGAGTCTTTAGTACTGCCTTCCATTTCACTAAATCTTTGAGACTGTCTCCCAACTGTTGGTTTTGTTAGTTGTCTTCCCTAATGTCCGCTTTCCTCAGGCATTTTGGCATTTGGGTTTGTACGCTCGTCTTGAGTGGGAGTCCATTTCTCCCCCTGCCCCCACCTCCACCCAGCTGAGATTCTGTTTCCTCCACAGGTCCTGGGTCCCCCCCCACCCCAGTGCAGAGCCAGATGTCCTGGGTTAGCGATGGGCTATGTGACCCCAATGATGATGGGATTATGTCCAGAGCTGATCATTACTGCCATGGGCAGCGTGGCCAGGCCCTGGCTGTGTGTGTGCTACTTCCAGCTTCCCTCAGTGTTCACATTCTTAGTCTTGGACAAGGGGACAGTCTCCACTTTTTTCAGCCTCCTTTCCCAGGCGGGAAGTCCCTTCACCAACCCCCATCTTCAGTGACTCTGACTCTAGTGCCCCACCTCTTCCTGTACCCTGGAAGGCTAAGCTCCCAGCTGCCTCCACCTGCTTCTGGACCCAGAGCTCAGCAGGCTTCAAAATAGTAACTTCAGCCCCTCAAAATAGTAACTATTTGGAGTTTCTGATCCATTGAGATATACATATCTGATATATATATATATTACATATATATATGTATCAGAAACTCCAAATATATATATACATGTTTTGTATATAATGTATACATATACATATGTATACATAATGTTTTATAAACATTTAAAAATTGTTTTAATATTTATTTTTGAGAGAGAGAGAGAGAGAGAGAGAGAGAGACAGAGTACGAGCAGGGGAGGAACAGAGAGAGAGGGAGACACAGAATCCAAAGCAGGCTCCAGGCTCCAAGCTGTCAGCACAGAGCCTGACGTGGGGTCTGATGTGGGGACTGCAAGTTCATGACCTGAGCTGAAGTCAGACGCTTAACTGACTGAGCCACCCAGGCACCCCTAAACATTTTGTAATATTTATTTTATTTATTTATTTTTTTATTTTTTTTAACGTTTATTTATTTTTGAGACAGAGAGAGACAGAGCATGAACAGGGAAGGAGCAGAGAGAGAGGGAGACACAGAATCTGAAACAGGCTCCAGGCTCTGAGCTGTCAGCACAGAGCCCGACGCGGGGCTCGAACTCACGGACCGTGAGATCATGACCTGAGCTGAAGTCAGACGCTTAACCGACCAAGCCACCCAGGCGCCCCTGTAATATTTATTTTTGAGAGACAAAGAGAGAGAGAGAGAGAGATAGCATGAGTGGGGGAGGGGCAGAAAGAGAGAGGGACAGAGGATCTGAAGCAGGCTCTGTGTTGACAGATGTGAACCTGATGTGGGTCTTGAACTCAGAAGCCTTGAGAGCATGGCCTGAGCTGAGGTTGGATGCTTAACCGACTGAGCCACCCAGGCGCCCCCATATACATTTTATTTTTAAATATGGATAAGTTTATGTTTTGTTTTTAGAATATTTTCATCGGTCACTGCTGTGTTTTAGAACAGGGAAGATAGGGGCGCCTGGGTGGCTCAGTCGGTTGAGCGTCCGACTTCGGCTCAGGTCACGATCTCATGGTCCGTAAGTTCGAGCCCCGTGTCGGGCTCTGTGCTGACAGCTCAGAGCCTGGAGCCTGTTTCGGATTCTGTGTCTCCCTCTCTCTGCCCCTCCCCCATTCATGCTCTGTCTCTCTCTGTCTCAAAAATAAATAAATGTTAAAAAAAAAATTAAAAAAAAAAAAAAGAACAGGGAAGATACTCAAAGTATGAGCTAACATTCTGTCTTGTCTGGAGGTCCCTGATTTCTCACCCTGAAATGGAGATGATACCACCTGTTGCCTAGAGGTGCTGTGGGAATTCAGCAAGGTCATTAAAGTATGCAAAGTGCACAAGACGTCTGGCTTAGAATAGGTACTTCATCATATCAGAGGCCTCTCTCTCACCCAGCCAGAAATTCTCACTTTGAACCCGAAGTCCTTCAGGTGTCTTCAGGGTTCCCTTTTAAGATGCAGAAATCCACTGCTGAGAGAGAGAGAGAGAGAGAGAGAGAGAGAGAGAGAGAGAGAGAGAGAGGAAATTCCTGCTAAGTGTCTGGTGGCAGATTCTTAGCAGGATGAAATGGTGGTCAGCTATGAGAGGACAGAGAGGAAGGAGCTGTCAGGGAAGAGGAGGTGGAAGACGAATTTAGCAAACGTAATGATTTAGCTGGGCGCTCCGGAGGCAGCTGCCCCTGCCCAGCCCCCCGCAGGTCACCCTCACACTCCCTAACCATCCTGAGCTGCCACGTGCGGGGCCCTCCACCGGCCCGTCCTAATCTCCAGAGCGCTCTGGTGCCCAGAAAAGTCTGAAATAGCTTAGGATGAATTTTCTTATCTCTTCTAAGGCAAAGAATATGAGGCTGTGCATTATGCTATCAGTTTGTCCTTGAATTTCTAGAGGCCAGTAAAACTTAGCGAGAGGAGGCCGCATTCCCCGGGGCGCCTGGGTGGCTCAGTCGGTTGAGCATCCGACTTCGGCTCAAGTCATGATCTCGTGGTTCGTGGGTTCGAGCCCTGTGCTGGGCTCTGTGTTGACGGCTCAGAGCCTGGAGCCTGCTTCAGATTCTGTCTCCCTCTCTCTCTCTGCCCCTCCCCTGCTCACGCTCAGTCTCTCTGTCTCTCTCTCAAAAATGAATAAGAAATATTAAAAAAAAAAAAAAAAGTCCACATTCCCTCTAGGCCTACTGTGGACATTTAGGAGGTGCAGACTGGCCATGAAAGCGCACATGTGGGTGCATCGGGTGCCAGTGTGTACCATACCCAGGTGCTACATTTTCCTGCCTGTTTTGGGGGTGTGAGAGTGACAGGGTAATTGGTTTCCTCGTACCTTTGTGTCTTAGAAAAATTATCTAATCACAACAAAGAGATAGTTAAATAGAAAGAGCATTTAAAATGTCATTTTAAGTGACACAGAGAGCTGGTTCGGAGTCTGTGACAAAAATCGGGAGCTCTGTCCTGCGGCGAAGCCACATCCTGATGGAAGCACTTGAATTCTCTGACGGAAACTTTCATACCGCTGTGCCCTAACACTTCCATCTTTCTTTCCTTTTGACACTTCCCTTCTGTCCTCTCTGGCTGTAATTGTAAGTATTTTCTCTGGAGTGAGCGGAACGCTGGTTCTGTGTCCCTGGGGCTCTCGGGCTGGTGTCACTGCCTGGTCTGTGCGCTTCAGCGGTACGGCAGTGTGAGCTTCAGCCCTTAGTCTAACGCATTTATTCATCCGAGCATTCAGCACACATCTATTGAGCATCTTCTCGTGGGACAGGGAGACCACAAACACAGCAAAGTGAATTCTGCCGTGTCACAGATGGTGAAAACGTGCTCAGGGTGAAGGGGAGGGGGCTGCAAACATTGGGGGCAGCTGCCATTTTGTATGGGGGTCAGGGAAGGGCTCACTGATGAAATGACACTTGAGCAGAGGTCTGACGCACGCTATATGGATATGTGATTGGAAAGCACTCCACAAGGAGGGTACAGTGACTGCAACCGCTTGAGGAACGGCAAGGAGACCAGTGTGACTGGCTTTAGCCAGAGTTGGAAGAGGAGCTCAGAGACATGGCAGAGGGTTACACCGTGTTGGCCCTTGTGGACTCTTGTAAGGACTTCGGCTTTTACCCTGAGTGAAATGCAGAGCCCCTGGGGGGTCTTGAGTAGCGGAGAGACAGGACCTGAATCCTCTCCCTCTTTTTAAAGGATGCTCCGGCTGTTGTTTTGAGAATGGTGCACTATAATGTCCGCGTCAGGGTGATGGCATTTCAGCTCTCGCATTTAACGTTACCCAGATATTTAAGTCCTTAACTGTTGTTACTCTTAGAAGTTTTCATTTTTTAATTTTTTTTAAGGTTTATTTATTTATTTTGAGAGGGAACAGGAGTGAGCAGGAGCATGGGAGGGGCAGAGAGAGAGAATCCCAAGGAGGCTCCGCGCCGTCAGCACAGAGCCCAACGCGGGGCTCGAACCCACAAACTGCAAGCTCATGACCTGAGCCGAAAGCAAGAGTCGGATGCTTAACCAAATGAACCACCCAGGTGCCCCGAAGTTTTCTTTTTTTTTTTTTTTAATTTTTTTTTTTTTAACGTTTATTTATTTTTGAGACAGAGAGAGACAGAGCATGAATGGGGGAGGGTCAGAGAGAGGGAGACACAGAATCTGAAACAGGCTCCAGGCTCTGAGCTGTCAGCCCAGAGCCTGACGTGGGGCTCGAACTCACAGACCGTGAGATCATGACCTGAGCCGAAGTCAGACGCTTAACCGACTGAGCCACCCAGGCGCCCCAAGTTTTCATTTTCTTTTTTTTAAATGCTACATACATTTTACTCTTTTCTGATTATGAAATCAATATGGATCATTGACATTTACAGTGTTATCAAAAAGCACAAAGAAATACATACACCCGCAAATCCATAATCTTGTCATCCAGAAACAATCACTGCTAACATTTTGACATGTTTTCTTCTGATCTTTTTTCTTTATATTACTAACCTACATTTCAAAATTAACGTATAGTAAGTTGTTTTCAGCATAATCGGTAACTCCTTATAAACATTCTGTCATATGGCTACTTCTAATTTAGGATGTCTAAGTTATTTCCTTTTTTTCCTTCTTACTAACCACAGAATATCTGTGCATAACTCTCTGCCTACATTTAAAATTATATCCTCAGGTGGGACACCTGGGTGGCTTAGTTGGTTAAGCATCCGACTTCAACTCAGGTCATGATCTCGCAGTTTGTGAGTTCGAGCCTCACGTCGAGATCTGTGGTGACAGCTTAGAGCCTGGCCTGCTGCAGATCCTGTGACTCCCCTCTGTCTCTGTCCCTCCCCTGCTCACACTCTGTCTCTGTCTCTCAAAAAATAAATAAATGTTAAAAAGTTTTTTTTTTTTAATTATATTTTCAGAATGGATTCTTGGAAGAGAAGAATAAACACCAGCATTTATATTCCCTCTTATACACTTTTGAGTTACTACTTTTGATTTATATCATAATTAGCTTGTGTGTAATTTTAGGTCATCTTAAATATGGGCCCGTGGATGGTATGCTTTCGGAATCTTTTGTTATCCAATACTAGCTCTTGCCTTTATACCATAGAGACAACTTCACTGGTAATAGGACTGATCATACTCTTTCCCATTCACAGTTCTGTGAGTTTGCCCTGTTGTCTGCCAACCGCATATGAAAAGAATCACCATGAGGGAGGGTCAGCAAAGGTGACAACTAGGGTTGGTGTCCAGGGAACTAGAGATAATAGAGAAGCTAAAAGAGATATAAATATGGGGTTTTTTTTCATTAGTTAAGTAAAAGAGATAAGAGAAAGATCAGAAACCAAATTGAACAAATAGGACCTTTGAAGAAAGAATCAGCAAATTTGAAAAAGAACCACGGAACCATTTTCATTTCTAAAAATGAAAAATGTTATTAATAAATTTTAAAACTCAATTGTGCTCTACTTCAGTAATTTTTTAGAACAATGAACCTTGTCATTCCCATTAACAGCCACGTATGTTTCCTTATTTTTTGGTTCTTATTGATTGTTTTTAAATTTTTGATCCCTGGTTAAAACTCCCAACAGCCTGGAGCACTGAGTCCCTATTTCTACTGTGCCAGCTGTCGTGAATATGATGTTTTTGTGACCACACAAAACTACAGCCCTTACCCAATTAGCCTTTTTTCAACTTGCTGCCATGGAAGCATTTGCTCCCCGGACTCCCCGCCCCACACCGTTCCCATTCCCTCTGTGAGCAGCCACCGTCTGCAGTCACTTTCCCGATTTCCTTGTGGGCAAATTAATAGCCTCTGACATGTGTTCAAGATATAAAGAAAGGGGGATGAAAGAGCTGGGTGGACTGGTGAAATAGCACATCAGGCACCACCACAGAACTCCAGGAAGGACATCGTGAGCCAGAAGACAGTTTCGGGGACTCGGGGAGACAGCTTAGGCTACAAGCCCGAGGAGCCCGTGAAGACAAAACTGAGAAAAAGAGAAGGCGGGATGACAGGATCCAATGCACAACAGACAGTTTTCAAGGCAAGCTCAGAGACATGGGGGAGAAGTCTGAAGCCAGACTTGGCTCATTTTATTCTTCTTTAAATAACCCGGTGGTGTGTATATGTATGTATTTGGAAATTAACATTTTTGTCTGGATATGCTTAGGTCATTTTCATTGATTATTTTTCTAGAAGAGGCATATTTGGGTCTTCCGTTCCAAAAAGGGTTTCAGTTATGTGTTTGCTGATTGCTTTGTTCCCAGCTCTTCTGGTTTCTTCTTGGGGGCACTTCTGATTTGAAGGGTGCATTTCCATCCTGTCTTCTGTATTCATGATCTTCTACCAAATCATTTCCAACTCCTCCATTCTGAAGAATCTTAAAGCTTTCCTTCCACATCACCGATCCTGGTTTTTTGGGGTTTTTTATTGTTGTTGTTATTTGTATGACTCTGGTGGTTTCCTGTGTTTGTCTTTGTGCGTACAAATGTGCAACATCCACCTTCAGGTGCTGTGAACTCTGCAGACTAGGATTTACCCCAGGCAGCATGCACGCTGCTCATAACCCCTTTCCTGGGTCTGAGATCTTGCTCCACGGAGGACGCACCATGGCGCTCCTGGGACCCAGCCTTGCGGCCATCGGGACCAGGAAGGGTGGAGACATCTACAGGCCTGGTTTGGTTCTTTCTGCCTGTCCCTGCTCCCACTGCTGAGCCTCCCTCAGGGAAACGCACCTTTCCAGATGCAATTCACCATGGCAGCTCCTTCCCACTCACACCTGGTTCTCTTCTGGGAGCCTGTCTCCCATGTATAAAGGCAGGGCTGGGGGAGTGATGTGCTCCTGTGCAGCGCTAGAAACCCACAGACATGCCACACCAGGAAGGCTGCCCAGGGGGCTTTGCACCCTGCCCCCTGATCCCTACCAGGCAGGAAAGGCCCTGGTGGCCCAGGGACGCACACTTTCTATCTGGCCCACTCTGTTGTCGGAGGGGAGACCAACCACCTGTAGGCTGACTGTCAGATCCCTCCTGTGCTGGTGTCCTTGTGCCCTTTCTTCATGTGCTTTCATGACTGTGTTAGTGCAAGGTCAGGAGGGGCTGCATGGGGGCTTCTCAGCACATGATGTTGCAAGCCGGAAACTATTTCACTGCTTGTTTAGCCTTTAATCCCAATTCATTTAAAGAAAGAGTGACTCACTCAAAGTTCTACTGTAATCTGTAGAAAAGTTAATTAGAATCTAAATTCCCCAGGATTCCAGAAACCATTCCTCGAGCCTCTTTGTAGAGGCTGTACCTTTGGAATAAGAAGGCTTCTTTGAGGACGCAGGCGTTCTCTGAGGGGGCTGAGCTAGAAAGGGGAGAAGACCAATTTGTAAGCAATTGAAAGCTGATTAATACAATTAGAGCGTTCACTTTGCCTTCCCAGTTTCATGCCGCATCCTGATTATAACTCAGCGGAGTCTGGGGCTGCACCAACACTTACTGTGTTTCCTGCAGTGCTTTGCATATAAAAGGTGCTCAGGAAACGTTTGCTGATTGAAAGAGACATTTGCAAAAAAAGGAAAGCCGGTTCCTTGTTCAGACCACTTTAGACCCTTTCCCCAGCAGGGGGCTTTTGATTTCCCTGAAGTCTCCTCACAGCTGGCCCTGGCTGGGGTCCCACATTGATGCCCATCGATGCTGGGTCTGTATTCTCATCTCTTGGCCCCTCCCTCCCATTTGATGATTGACTGAAAAGAGCAATTTTTGAAGTAGGAAAGTAGCTTCACATGATGGTCTTTAACTCATCTCCAAATTGCCTAACCCGGAGGGTGACCAGTATGACCCAGTGGGGCCCCTGGGAAGGGTCCACCTTGGCACAGACCTACAGGAGGCCAGGAGAAGCAGGGGCCCCTTCGCTGCAAGCCAGCACCAACAGGAAGCAGCCTCGCCAGCCTAGCCCGGAGGCCTCGTGGCACCTGCCTTCCAGGCGGGCAGCCTGTGCTCACTGCAGGCTGCCATCTGCCTCCCCACGCTGGTCCTCTCCTGCTCCTGCTGTTACTTACAGTTTTGATTTTTGCTGCAAACAGCTTTGCCAGAGGGCCCTTCTGGAGGCCCATGAGTGCACTCAGGAGTGGGTGGCTGGCACCGGAGCAGGCGGGCGGGCAGCTGCCTGAGCGCCCCATCATCTGTGTCTGGCTCTGGGCTGCTGTCACAGCGTCCCTGGGGGACCCGGGTGGTCCTACTTCCTCAGTGTGTAGGTCACCTCCCACACTCCGTGGCTCTGCCAAGCGGACCATCAGCGTAGGCTCCTGGCCTCCCACGCATGTGGAAGTGGCAGGGGGAGTGGGATCGTGGGGCCCTCCAGCACGCCTTCCTCCTGTGGGGGCTGGCAGAGTAGTCTCCCGCTCACTTTTCTGCCACTTATTTGGGGTGCCTATCTGCGCCTGTATCTGCGCACCGGAGAAAGAACTTTCCTCTCCGAGACGCTGCCCAGTCCGAGAGGACTTCCTCACCACTGCGCTCCAGTCCACTGGGCCAGTGGTCCTGCCCATGCACTCCACAGGAGTCCAGCCTGGCGTTGAGCAGTGGATGTTAACCGAGCACCCACTGTGGACCAGACAGGGAATATTAATCATCATCCTCTCAGGAGCCCAGTGCAGTACTCATTTTTGCCCTTATGTGACAGATGGGGAAACTGAGGCTTAGGGAAAGGAAGTCACTTGCCCAGAGACACCAGGTGGTAATTGATGGAGCCAGGTGTGTCTGCCTCGAAAACTTCTAACAGCTCTACTTGCTGTTCATTCATTCGTTCACTCATTCATTCATTCATTCATTCAGTGGTCATTGAGTATTTACTATGTGCCAGGCACTGTTTTAGGTCCTTGGCAAATAGCACTGAACAAAAAGCCAAATACCTCTACCTTGAGTTTATGTTCTAGCAGGGGCAGGAAGAGGAGAGAGGGAACAGACAATAAAAATGATCAAACTGATCAATAAGCAAATCATATAGGATGTCAGATTCTGAATGGGGAAGAGAGTAGAACAGGGCAGAGGGATCAGGAGTGTTGGGTGCAGGGTGGGGAGGGAGGCTACAGGGTTAAAAGTAGACCAGTCCCCACATCACACGCTAGTCAGGATGGCTGATATTTAAAAAGCAGAAAGTAATAAGTGTTGGTGAGGAGATAGAGGGATTCGAACCTTGCGCACTGCTGGGGGGAACGTACAATCATGCAGCCACTCTGGAAGACAGCTTGGTGGGAGCTCCACAAATTAATGACCTACCAGTTCTACTTCTGGGTATATCCCCTAAAGAATTGGAAGCAGGGATTCAAGCAGACCTCGCACGTCAGTGTTCCTTGTGGCATTACTCACATCAGCCTAAAGGTGGAAGCAACCCAAGCGTCTACTGTTGGATGAATGGATAAACGATATGTTGTACTTTCCGATTATTATTCATATTATCCAGTCTTAAAAAGAAATGGATGGGGCGCCTGGGTGGCTCTGTTGGTTGAGCATCTGACTCTTGATCTCAGCTCGGGTCCTTATCTCAGGGTCATGAGTTTCAGTACCGCGTTGGGCTCCATGCTGGGCGTGAAGCCTACTTTAAAGGGCGGGGGGGGGGGGGGAGGGGGATGGAAATTCCCCACACGCTACAACATGGAAGAACCTCGAGGACGTGAGGCTAAATAATAAGCTAGACACGAAAGGGCAAACATTATAGGATTCCACTTACACGGGGTCCCTAGAATAGTCAGATTCATAGAAAGTAGAATGATGGTTGCCAGGGGCTGGAGGTGGGGGGATGAGGGATTGTTCATTAACGGGCACACAGTTTCAGTTTGGGAAGATGGAAGAGTTCTGGCGGATGGTGTAGCAGTCGCACAATAATGTGAATGTTCTGGATGGTCCTGGACTGTTCAGCTAAAAATGGGTGGAAAGGTGAGTTTTACATTACGCACATTTTACCACAGTTTAAAATGTGGCCAGTGGCGACTGGCCAGGGTGGACCTCTTGAGAAGATGAAGTAGAAAGGGTACAGCAGAGAGGCCGGCGGCCCTCTCGGAGAGGGGCTGTCCAGGATGGCGACACGCTGTGCTGTCGTGTTCACAGAGCGGCATAGAGCCGATGAGATTCCCCACCTTCCACGTTCAAGGTCCTGGGTTCCCCTGAGGCGGGGGGCAGGAGGCTCTTTGGCCGTAGAGACTAGGGAGATGGGTTGACGTGGCCTGATGTGAAGCCCTACCAGGAACGTGGCCCACAGCTTCTAGTGTTTGGCTCTGTTACACCACTGGGTGTTCCCTCCCCCCCCCACTTACTCAGCCACCCCAGGGTGCTCAGTAGTCTGTGGGGTTAGGGACTCTGTGATCTGTGTGACCAATTTTGAGTATGACGAGGTGCAGAACCACTTCACTGTCCCTGTGGATGTGTTGGTATAACAGTGTCATGACACCACAGCCCAGCTCACCCCACCCCTCCTCCCATATGGGTCCCCTCTGTGACCTGGTTTTTCCTGCTATGGTACCCTCCTCTATGTGTCCCAGGGAGGTGAGCTAGGGAGAAAGCATACAATTTGGTCAGTTTCCTGCATTAATTTGAATAAAAATTTGGATAATCGGATTTTCCTGCCCGTTTTCCAGATGCCAAGTGACATTGGCTGGCACAGTTGTGCCCTTCCCCCTAGCCAGCTGTCTTGCGGATGGAGACTAGGGAGTAGAGTGTGACTCCATCCTTCAGGAAATATTTATTAAACTCCTAGGTGGTGCCCAGCCCTGGAAAAACACACCCATCTCCTCTCCTAAGGAAATAACTCAAGACACGTGACCTATTACAGTGCCAGAAAATCCCTCTTATAAAAAAAAAAAAAAAAAAGGAACCAGAAAACAACTTGTTTTGTTGGGCTCCTCCTCTAGGCCAGGCGCGGGGCTCTGTGTCTCCATTTTCCACCCAAATGGAAGCTCCAGGACCTTAAGTAACAAGTCTAAGGTGACACAGCAAGCGCATGAAGAGCTGGGATTTGAACCTGGGCTGTCTGAACCTTGCCACTAGACCAGCTTCCCGCTCCCAATTTTCTACCAAACCTGTGACCACTGTTCTCCAGAATAGGCCCTCACTCCTTCCTAATCCAGGACAGCTCGAGGGCTGGAGGAAGACAGGATGGATGAATAGGGGTGGCCCTCAGCCTCCCTCCCCTTCGTTGCCAAAGTAGTCATCCCCCATGCTCTGGGGGACTCCTGGCTCCCTGACCCCCTTCTTCTTGCTTTGACTTTGTAAGTCATTACATCCCAGACTGGGCCCATGTACCCACAACAAAGCCCTCCTGGCCCTGACCATTTTCTAATAACAGTTTGTCGGTCTGAACCTGGCTTGGGGTCCCAGCACCTGGTTGTCCCCTTGACTCTTAAACCTGCATCAACTTAAGGTCATGTCATGTCATGGGTCAGGTCCTGATGCTCCCTATCTACAAACTAAATCAGAACAGCCCCTTCAGTAGGAGTCCTGGCTGGTTCATTTCCATGCTGCACCTGGCACCTCATGAGTGTCATCTCCTGTGCACGATGCTCGACCTCACACCCTACTCCTAGCCATACGACCTGGAGAAACTCTCACAAGGCTCCCCAGGAGACATGGCCAAGAGTGCCTATAGCAGCATATTTTGTGATGGCAAAAAAAACCTGGGGACAACCCAAATGGTCTTTCATGGTACAATGGATAGGTAAATCATGGCTGTGGAATAATATATAGCAGCGAAAAAAAGAACTATACCTAAAGTCATCAAAGGGTGAATTAAAAACACAATGAGCAAGGCTCCTGGGTGGCTCAGTCGGTTAAGTGTCTGGCTCAGGTTATGATCTCACAGTTCATGAGTTTGAGCCCCATGTCAGGCTCTGTGCTGATGCTTAGAGCCTGGAGCCTGATTTGGATTCTGTGTCTCCCTCTCTCTGTGTCCCTCCCCGCTCTCAAAAATAAATGAACGTTAATTTTTTTAATTTTTTAATTTACATCCAAGTTAGTTGGCATATAGTACAACAATGATTTCAGGAGTAGATTCCTTAATGCCCCTTACCCATTTAGCTCATCCCCCTCCCACAACCCCTCCAGTAATCCTCAGTTTGTTCTCCATATTTATGAATCTCTTATGCTTTGTCCCCCTCCCTGTTTTTATATTATTTTTGCTTCCCTTCCCTTCTGTTCATCTGTTTTGTCTCTTAAAGTCCTCATATGAGTGAAGTCATATGATATTTGTCTTTCTCTGACTGGCTAATTTCGCTTAGCATAATACCCTCTAGTTCCATCCACATAGTTGCAAATGGCAAGATTTGCTTCTTTTTGATTGCCGAGTAATACTCCCTTGTGTGTGTGTGTGTGTGTGTGTGTGTGTGTGTGTGTGTGTGTGTATATAAATATATATATATATAAATATATATGTATAAATATATATATATATATTTATATATATACCACATCTTGTGTGTGTGTGTATGTGTGTGTGTATATATATATATATATATATATATATATATATACACACATATATATATATATACATACACACCACATCTTCTTTATCCATTCATCCATCAATGGATATTTGGACTCTTTCCATACTTTGGCTATTGTTGATAGTGCCGCTATAAACATTGGAGTGCATGTGCCCCTTCAAAACAACACACCTGTATACCTTGGATAAATACCTAAGTAGTGCAATTGCTGGGTCGTAGGGTAGTTCTATTTTTAAATTTTTGAGGCACCTCCATACTGTTTTCCAGAGTGACTGCACCAGTTTGCATTCCCACCGGCAGTGCAAAAGAGATCCTCTTTCTCTGCATCCTCGCCAACATCTGTTGTTGCCTGAGTTGTTAATGTGAGCCATTCTGACAGGTGTGAGGTGGTATCTCATTGTGTTTTGACTTGTACTTCCCTGATGATGAGTGATGTGGAGCATGTTTTCATGTGTCAGTTGGCCATCTGGATGTCTTCTTTGTAGAAGTGTCTATTCATGTCTTTTGCCCATTTCTTCACTGGATTATTTGTTTTTTGGGTGTTGACTTTGATAAGTTCTTTATAGATTTTGGATACTAACCCTTTATCTGATATGTCGTTTGCATATATCTTCTCCCATTCTATTGGTTACCTTACAGTTTTGCTGATTGTTTCCTTTGATGTGCAGAAGCTTTTTATTTTGATGAGGTCCTAGTAGTTCATTTTTGCTTTTGTTTCCCTCGCCTCCGGAGACTTGTTGAGTAAGAAGTTGCTGTGGCCAAGATCAGAGAGGTTTTTGCCTGCTTTCTCCTTGAGGATTTTGATGGCTTCCTGTCTTAAATTTAGGTCTTTCATCCATTTTGAGTTTCTTTTTGTGTATGGTGTAAGAAGTGGTCCAGGTTCATTCTCCTGCATGTCACTGTCCAGTTTTCCCAGCACCACTTGCTGAAGAGACTGTCTTTATTCCATTGGATATTCTTTCCTGCTTTGTCAAAGATCAGTTGGCCATACGTTTGTGGGTCCATTTCTGGGTTCTCTATTCTGTTCCATTGATCTGAGTGTCTGTTCTTGTGCCAGTACCATACTGTCTTGATGGTTACAGCTTTGTAGTATAGCTTGAAGACTGGGATTGTGATGCCTCCTGCTTTGGTTTTCTTTTTCAGGATTGCTTTAGCTATTTGGGGTCTTTTCTGGTTCCATACAAATTTTAGGATTGTTTGTTTTAGCTCTGTGAAGAATGCTGGTGTTATTTTGATGGCGATTGCAAAAAAATATTTTTAAAAACACAGTGATCAAAGGGGAAAAAAGCAAGTCACCAAAGAATATACAGTGATTCAAAAATATGATGTTCAAAAACAGGTAATAGTAAATATTTACTTTTTGGAAATGCACACATAAGTTTTTTTGTTTTGTTTTGTTTTGTTTTGTTTTTAATAGAAAAGGAAGGGATTATTTAACACAAGATTCCCAATGGTGACCTCTGGAAGATAGGAAGGGTTTATAGAGGCTTCTCAGATTGGGTAATATTTCATTTCTCCATGAGTTCACAGGTGTTTACTTAACTATGGTTCTATGGTTCGGTTTGTTTTTTTGTTTTGTTTTGTTTTAGAGAAAGACAGACGGAGAGAGAGAGAGAGAGAGAGAGAGAGAGAGAGAGAGAGAGAGAGAGAACACATGCAAGCAGGGCAAAGGGCCAGAGGGAGTGAGAGAATGTTAAGCAGGTTCCACACCCAGCTTGGAGCCCTACGTGGGACTTGATCCCACAACCATGAGATCATGACCTGAGCTGAAATCAAGAGTTGGAGGGGCGCCTGGGTGGCGCAGTCGGTTGAGCGTCCGACTTCAGCCAGGTCACGATCTCGCGGTCCGTGAGTTCGAGCCCCGCGTCGGGCTCTGGGCTGATGGCTCAGAGCCTGGAGCTTGCTTCCGATTCTGTGTCTCCCTCTCTCTCTGCCCCTCCCCCGTTCATGCTCTGTCTGTCTCTCTCTGTCCCAAAAAATAAATAAAAAACGTTAAAAAAAAAAATATTTTAAAAAAAGAAATCAAGAGTTGGATGCTTAACCGACTGAGCCACCCAGGTGCCCCAACTATGGTTCTTTGAAATGTACTTTGTTTTCATGTACTTTCGTATACATGCTAGATTTCACAGGCACACACCTTAGAGATAACAAGGGATCACTAAAATCAGACCCAGAAAAGCTTGAATCAGTGGTAGGAACAGAAACTTCAGGAATCTCCCAGAATGCCGGGGGAAAGGGGGGCAGGGAGAGCTGAAAACAATAAGAGAAACATTGGTGAATCTGGAAGACAGACAAGGCAACAGAACCTCAGAATTACAGGTTTTCCCCAAGAAGGAACAAGACCAATTGGAAGTGAAGCAATAATCAAATCCATAACCCAGGAAAGCATTCCTGCAAGGCCCATGAGCCCTGCCAGGTCGCAGTCAGCCCAGAAACGATTTCACGTTGGATTTGGAATATGTTTCTGAGACTGTGTTTAAACATAGGCATGTTTGTTGTTCTGGGAATTGAATCAGAATCACAAAGGTCCTCTGAAAAGACCTGGCTGGGTATAATTGGCCTGTCCAATTTTCTGATTCCAGCTCTATTCATTCCCTATGTGTGGCCCACTCCATCTGGGGACAGAGGCAGGGACACAGCCAAACACCACCGTAACACGTTTGCCCTCTCAAATCTGTCTTGGAACAGGGAAGATAGTTAAATATTTGGGATTCAGAGGGATTTCATGCTGCATGCAAATGAAGCGTAAGAGGAGGCCTGCATGCAATGTTGGCAAATCAAGTAATTAAGGACAATAGTACAAGCATCATTAGCCTACATGGATTTGTTGAACTCTCGAGACCATTTGGAATACAGGAGAAGATGGCCTGTGGGACCCAAGGGAGAGGGAAGACAGGGGTCCCTGTTCTCACTGGCGTGCAGGGGCCTCTCCACATCACAGGTAATGGGGGAGGGGGGCACCCAGGCCTGAGCTTAGGCCGTCAGGAAGGGGTGAGGCACACAGCCCCGCAGCCATAGAGCACCACTGTCGGGAGCCACGTCTCTCTGAAGCTGGCAGACGCCGCTCCCCGGTAATTGTGCGGAAGCCTCACGGGAGCGAGCCCCTCGCCAGGGGTTAATGGAAGCCAAAGCATTTCCTTTGGTTCTGAAATAATCCAGCCAAGGTGTTTAAATTATCTGTCAAGAAAACAGATAGCACCCTCAGAATATTTCTTCTCGCTGCCTTTTTTCCATTCTACTGTGCTGGCAATTGCTCTCCTCCCCGACTGACCTGGTTGCTCAAAACCCACTTGAAATGAAAAAGAAAATCCGCAAGGGCTCCCTGGGCCCAGGGAGGAGCTGCCTGCGGTGGGGTCGGAGGAAGGGTCAGGTGGGTGCTCTGTCTTCGCTGGGGCTTAATTTCCAGCCCATCTCCGGGGTAGGGCAGGCCCGGCCCCAGTGTGGGGAGCCAGCCGGCCTTCAGCAGAACCTGGAAGCAGGAGGCTTTCCAGGCAGGAGGAGCTGGGGCCTAGAGGATGGGGGCGAGGGGAGACTTTCTCCCTGGCTCACCAACATACACACACACACAGAGTGTGTCTGTCTGTCTGTCTCTCTCTCTCTCTCTCTCTCTCTCTCTCTCTCCCCCGTCTGGAGGTTTTAAAGTATTTTAAAATGGAAACATGCAAAAATACTCTGGAAGAGGTCTCCCTTAGCTTTCTGCTAACACCTTGGTTAGGAGGGTAAGTGGAGAGCCCAGGGCAGGAGGGGAGCCTCTCAGAGCCCTTTGTGGGCTCAGGATTGCTTACTTACCTCCATACCGCAGACTGAAGGTTTCTCCCCAGGTGCTGGGGGGGGCGGGGGGTGGGGAGGTGGATATAGGGAAGCCATACAGAATAGCTCTCGAAGGCAGAGTGGGAACACAGTCTCTGGTGCTAGAAAAAAACGGAGCCGAGGACCTCAGCCTGGTGGGGATTTCTGCCACGGGCCACTCATTTGCAAAATCATTTGATCTTTTCTTTCCTTCCCTCAGTCTTAACAAGTAGAGGTACTGAAGAAATGTTATTTAAGTGAATTAATATCTACTCACTTCCTCTTCAGAGGCTGGTTGTAAGCTTCTTCTTTCTGAGGTAGGGGAAACAAGCCAGGAGCAAAGATGGCTGCTCTAAAGAAAAAACGACAAGAACAAGGAGAAATTTCTCTTTCCCTTTTTTTTAAGTTTATTTATTTCAAGAGAGAGAGAGAGAGAGAAAGAGAGAGAGAGAGAGAATCCCAAGAAGGCCCTGCACTGCCAGCACGGAACCCGATGTGGGGCTCGAACTCACAAACCGTGAGATCATGACCCGAGCTGAAATCAAGCATAGGCTGCTTAACTGACAGAGCCACCCAGGCGTTCCAGGGAGAAAAATTTCAAAACAAAACAAGAAAGAGAGAGACAAGGAGTGAGTGAGGGAGGGAGGAAGGAAGAAGAAAAAGAAAAAGAATACTCAGAAAATCATGTATTTTGGTAGGATAAACTTTTCCTGTAGTTTTAATTCTGCTGGTTGTCTTAAATGGACAGATGAGTGTGTAAATGCATATATAACTTTTTAAAATATTTAACGCAATATTTGTCCAATTGCTTACACTACAGTAGAAATAGTGTCCATTAACTGCCCTGGCCACTGAGAATGAGGAGCCCAATGCTTCCCGCCCCCGCCCCGTCCCGCCCCCACTCACTTTTTGCTTTTGTTGAGACAATCTGGAATTTGGGGTCAGATTATTTTTGTTAACTAAGTATTTTATATCTACATTTTAAGCATCATTTCCTATTTACACTGGTTATTTAGACTAACTTCTGTCTTTATTTCATTGATAACTGTTAATTTTTGGTACCACGGGTTCCCCATTCAGGAGCTTTTTTTTTTTTTTTTTAATGTTTATTTATTTTTGAGAGAGAGAGAGAGAGAGAGAGTGCAAGTAGGGGAGGGGCGGGGAGGGGGGGGGGGGGGGGGGGGGGGGGGGGGGGGGGCAGGGAGACAGAGGATCTGAAGCAGGCAGAGAGCCCCATGCGGGCTTGAACTCCGAGACCAGGAGATCGTGACCTGAGCATAAGTCGGACGCTTAACCGACTGAGCCACCCAGCTGCCCCACCCCTTCAGGAGTTTTTTATTTTAATCCATCTGTTGATCAAGTGCACTCTACTTTCGGGCAATATTTTAAGACGACTGGATTCATCGTTCATATTTTTTTGCTGATGTGGTCCACAGTACCTTTTTCTAGATGAGAACTGAGGCCATTCTCCTGATTACTGAGGCAAATAGAGATTGCCGTTCTAAGCATTAAGGCTGACAGCCTTCCTGGGCTGCCTCCATGTGGGAACAGGCCCTGTGACTTGCTTCCTGCCCTCACTCACTGCTCCCGATGAACAAACACACACGGTCAAATCCATGCCACAGTCCCACACACAGGATAAATGCTGAGTCTCCTTTCTCCTTGAGTAGGGCAGCAGGCAATCAAGCTGTTAGCCACAACTTCCAGATAGGATGGTCCCAATCTGGTTTGAGCAGCAGCATTTCTGGCATGAACTAGAACTAAAAAACGACTGTGTTCGTTACATTAGCACATCTCATGTCAACTTGCCTTGCTCAGTATCAGCTTGTCGCCCTTGGCTGTAATTAGGGCTTTTCATACTCAGCTGGTCACCACGGAAACCTGGTCAAGGGTACTGCCCAGCAGTATTTGAGGGCAGCCTCCCTCCAGCAGCAGGAGGCCCCAGGCACTTCCTGTTTTCTGGGGGACCCAGCTCTGCCGGCCTTTATGCTTGGAAGCCCTGGTTCCCTTTGAAAAACTGT
The DNA here is from genome assembly GCF_018350215.1 of Panthera leo. NCBI lineage: Eukaryota > Metazoa > Chordata > Mammalia > Carnivora > Felidae > Panthera > Panthera leo. Next base: position 15,422,571 of record NC_056692.1, on the reverse strand, counting down.
CCAAGTTTCTCCCATTGTCAAAATTCTGACTCTTGGACGTTAGGTGGGTACACTGACATCCAAGGGGCAGCATGGCTTTCTTCAGGGACAGAAATCTCAGTATTATGAACTTGTGCAGGTGTTTTTAAGCTAACCATAACTTGGTTCTTTTCCTATCTTGCTCTACTACAGAATTTAAAAAAAAATTTTTTTTTAATGTTTTTATTTATTTTTGAAGGACAGAGAGACAGAGCATGAGCAGGGGAGGAGCAGAGAGAGAGGGAGACACAGAATCCAAAGCAGGCTCCAGGCTCTAAGCTGTCAGCACAGAGCCCGATGCGGGGCTCGAACCCACAAACTGTGAGATCATGACCTGAGCCGAAGCCAGACACTCAACCGACTGAGCCACCCAGGCGCCCCTACTACAGAATGTTTAATTACTGCTTTCTTTTCCTTTCCTGAGCTACCAGTTTTTCTCTCTTAAGTCACATCCAGGGTCAATATACCAGCCATAGATTGCCCGACTCTGCATGTATCCACCTGCCTGTCATGCAGCCCAGGACTTGAATAACGTTGACATCCAGTTACCAATCTGTTATCCTTTGATCTTAATCAAAGTGATACATGTAGTTAGTTGAAAGAAAAATTCACTCATTCTGAAGAGCTTACCCTGGAGAAGGGCAGCCACCTGCCCAGCCTCTCCCTCACCCAGCCCACCCTGTACAGACCTCCTGTTGTAGTTCACATGCTCACCACTGCCTCGACTTCCACCAGGTGAGAACTTCGGGCACTGTCTATTGACTGCAAGCTCTGAAGGGTGATGAGCTGGCTAACCTGGGCCACTCTGATTCCCCCCACTCCTAATTTTTGATACTTTTATTATTTGCAACTGAAAACGTGTTGGAGTTTGACGGAATTTGTAACTGTATGTAATATTTGCCTCTTCCTTCTTCCATCAACCTTTCGTGTGAGCTGTGGGCACGAATGCCCTTGTTCTTCCCTCGCCTGCTCTCACCTCCTTCCTTTTCTAGATTATACCTTTACTGACTAGATTGCCAGAATTGTACATTGAGATTGTTCTTTAGGGGTGCCTGGGTAGCTCGGTCAGCTAAATGTCCAACTCTTGATTTTGGCTCAGGTCACGATCCCTGGGTTGTGGGATCGAACCCTGCATCAGGCTCTGCACTGACCATGGAGCCTGCTTAAGATTCCCTCTCCCTCTCCTTCTGCCTCTATCTCTCTTAAAAAAAAAAAAAAAAAAAAAAAGATGTTCTTTAGCCATAATTGATTTTCCCATGCTCTGTGACTTGTGCCACTTCTTAATTTCTAAAAGTGACTAAGTGGCAACATGGAGAGTGAATGCCATTAAAGAACAATATATTGCCTACAGTTCTGAGACAGAGGGGCATGCCATGCCACACAGGGTCACATGTGGTCAGGGGGCAGAAAGGAGTGAAGGAAAAGCCGAGGCCAGGCCTTTATTGGCGTTTCTATGGGAAAGACAAGGCAGGGCAGGGTAAATATCTGAGGATTGGCTAGTTTAAGTAATTTAGGCAAGCACTGGGGCATAGGGGCCTTCCCTGGGTGATTTAGGCAGAAGAATATTGGCTTGGTGAGTGAGAGTTACATAAGGAGGTGATTGGTAGTGTGGACTTGGGATTGAATGGAGGTTTAAGATTTTATTTTTGGGGGGACACCCAGGTGGTTCAGTCGGTTAAGCATCCGACTCTTGATTTTGGCTCAGGTCACGATCTTACAGTTCATGAGATCGAGCCCCACATCAGGCTCCATGATGATGGTGTGGAGCCTACTTGGGATTCTCTCTCCCCCCCCCCCCCACCGTCCCTCCCCTGCTCGAGCGCGCGCGCTCTCTCTCTCTCAAAATAAATAAATGAAACTTTTTTTTAAATGTTAAAAAATAAACTTAAAAAACGATTTTATGTTTGGTTTTTCATTTTTTAAGTAATCTCTGCACCCAGCATGAGGCACCAGAAGACACATCTTTGGCCATTAATTTGGCTGTGGGAATAATGGAGGCCAGATCTGGTGCAGGAAACAGACATGTAAATAGGCAATCTTCACAGTGTGTGCCGTGCAGTGGGAGACGCGCGTGGTTCTGTAGAAGCCCCTGGATGAAAGTAATTTCCTAAAGGTTGCATTTCTTTGTCCTAGCCTAGGGAGGGAAGAAGGAACAGCATGTACAAAGGCCTGGAAGCAAGAGACAGCTTTGTGTGGTCGGGGAGTTGAGCGTGGCTGTGTCGGGCGGATCCTGAGCCTGGGGTGGGAGGAGACAAGAGAGGAGGCTGGTGAGGGAGGCAGGAGCTGGCAGAGTTCTGGGGTCTTGTTGGCCATGCTGTGCAATTTGGCTTTGATGATGGAGCTCTGGGAGGCCACTCTGTGAGTGTGCATGTGTGTGTGTTCGGGGAACGGGTTAGGGAAGGCTGTGTGGCCTGCCAGGTGGGTTGGCCCTTTAAGAGACCCTTTTTAAAAGAGCCAAAGTGGGGGCGCCTGGGTGGCTCGGTTGGCTAAGCATCCGACTTTGGTCATGAGCTCACGGTTCGTGAGATCAAGTCCCATGTCAGTCTCTGTGCTGACAGTGCACAGCCTGCTTGGGTTTCTCTCTCTCCCTCTCTCTCTGCCCCTCCCCTGCTTACTCTCTCTCTCCCCCTCTCTCTCTCAAAATAAGTAAATAAACTTTTAAGAAAACAAATAAATAAAAACAAAATGGCCAAAGTGTTAGCAAGAAGACATCTCTATAACAGTCCATTTCCTGTGGCTTTTTCAAGGTTGGGCCAGCTTGTTAAGCAGACAGAACACAGTCTCCCTGAAGACAGAGTCCGAGTTCTGTCCCCTGAGAATGATTCCTTTGCTTTGCCTTCTTCGTCTGTTCATTCACTCTGTCAGCCAGCAACGTTCTTGCTGCGCGAAGGCTCCCCACTGGGCCTGGGAAGGCGGCGATGGCTCGCGGGGGTGGCTCGGGCACAGCCTTGCCCTTGGGCTCACAGCTTCCTGACCGGGTAAGATGCCGGGGCAGCAGGTCCAAATGGCCTCCAGGAGCACAGCAGAGGGGCTCTGGTTCTGCACGAGGTGGCACAGAAAGCTTCCTATGGTCAGTGTCACTGCCTGGTGGGAGACAAGGATGAAGGACACCTCAGGTGGAAGGCACAGCACATGCCACAGACTGTATCCCTGCTCCGATCCGGGTGTGGACGCCTCACTTGCATTCATGGAGGTACACTCCGGAGTTGCTTGGGAGACAGGGAGAGGCGGTAACACGCGGACGGGGTGGGGCAAGGGGCAGGGACAGAGGTCTTGGAAGGCGTCCCTTTGCATCCTCCCCAGTGGCCTCCCTAGGATCCTCCTCTTTCCAGAAGGGCCTGGCAGTCACTACCTTGTCCAGCCACAGCCATTTAGGAAATGGCAGTGATTAGCGATTGTTATCGTGGTAATTAAAATTCCCTGGGAACAGCTTGGCTAATATCCATCAGTGTCTGCAGTCGGGTCGGCCGTGAGCTGCAATCCTAATGAAAACCTCGAAGCAGAGCACAAAGCAGTGCCACGGGGAGGATTGAATGCCGCTGGCCACCCCTGTAAGGGCCACGGTGGCCGTGTGGGCCTTTTCTTATTTAATGGCATTTTCAAGGCTGGCTGCTTTGCTGGCCTTATCACGGCAAACCACACATGGGGAACAGAGTGGGGCTTTGCAGAATCCCACAGCTTCTCTAGAAAGTGAAGGTTTTCCAATTTGTGGAGGGCTTTTCCCGCTGCCGTTCTTGGGGAGGGTGTTGGGCCAGGCAGGGGGTGTCGGGCCTGGATGCACAGAGCAGAATCGCACGATTAAAAGCTACTGGGGTGCATTTTGCAGAGTGGGGGCAGGCACCGAGGCGAGAGAAGGTCTGAGGATGTGCATGGATTGGCATGGAGGGGAGGAGGGGGGCAGCTCAGAAGTCAGCCCAGCTGGGATCCCTCATTCCTCGCCTCGGCGGTCCTGCTCTCCCATGTGGAAGGCATTTTCCAAAATAGTGTGTTTCATGCACCCCTGCCCAGGTGTGCCCTCCACATTGGGCAAGGCACCTGTGTGCTCTGGTCCCCACCCCACCCCCGTGGGGCCTCAGGAACGGCAGCTCCTCGGTCTGGAGGATCACCGGACTTCCTGGTCTTCTGACCTCTGTCCACTGCGGCAACATCAAGCCTGCCGCCTGGGTTGCAGGACCAACATGAGAGAAGCAGACAGACCCCAGGCCCCGTGACAGTGGACCCACTGGACCCCAGGGAGATGCTGCAGGCCTGGCAGTCCCGTGGGGTCATTGCCCTGCTGAGCATAAATATCAGGGTGAATTATAAGAAATTAATGGGGGGATTTATAGGTCAAAAATGATTGAATACCAAAAAACTTTGCATGTTTGTGCATTTCAGACTCATACTTTGGATCTTGGGCTGTTTATCCTATTTCCCAAAAGCACTTTATTGATCGGTATTTGTTTAAGCCTGGGATAAGGGCGGAGGTGGATCCTTGCGGCAGGAGGTGAGGCTGAGGGCCTGGGGCCCTCTGGCCATGATGTTCCGGGGGAGTCAGGGGCAGCCGGGGCTTTCGGTTTCACTGGTGCCTGAGGAGGGGCTGGGAGGTTAGGTCGGGGAGGTTCGCTGGAGCTTGCTCTGCACCGGCACGCCCTTCTAGGCTCCTTTGCTTGATCCCTCTTTTAATCTGAAACAGTAAATCTACTTGATTAATTACAAGAACTTGGGTGAAACCCTCAGGCCACTTCTGCAGGAAGGTGACAACTCTATGGATTGGGACACTTTCCAGCAAACTACCCGTAGCTGCCAATCCAGCCAGTCAGCCAGTGTTTATTGAGCACCTACTATGTGTCAGGCACGTGTTAGGAACTTGAAGACACAATGGTGAGCCAAGTGCCCCGGCCCTCCCTCCTGGATGGTAGAGCCTCATGGTCTCTACCAACGAAAGGGCCAGCCATAAGGTAGACACAACCGAAGTGGCCAGCAGGGGATGAACGACTAGATAAGAGGCAGTACGTACCCATGATAGAATACTGTTCAGCCTCAAAAAGGAAGGAGGTTCTGACACATGTAGCAACAGAAATGAACCTGAGGCTATTATGCGAAGCGAAAGAAGCCAGTTACAAAAAGATCAATACTATTCCATTCGTATGAAGTACCCAGAGTAATCAAATTCTCGGGAAGTAGAATGGTGGCTGTCAGCGGCTGGGGAGACAGGGGAATGGGAGTTGCTGTTTCATGGGTGCAGAGTTTCTATTTTACGAGATAAAGTTCTGGAGATTGGCTACACAATGTGCACGCACTTAACACTACTGAACTATACACTTAGAAATGGCTAAGATGTGGGGCGCCTGGGTGGCTCTGTCTGTTAAGCCTCTGACTTCGACTCGGGTCACGATCTCACCGTTTGTGAGTTCGAGCCCCGCATTGGGCTTTGCGCTGATAGTGCAGAGCCTGCTTGGGATTCTCTCTGATCGGTAAAGTGTTCTCTCTGCCCCTCCCCCACTTGTGCTGTCTCAGAGTGAATAAATAAACTTAAAAAGTAGTTAAAAAAAAAAAACGGCTAAGATGGTAAATTTTATGTTATGGATACCTTCCACAATTAAAATTTGTTTTCATTTAAAACAAAAAAGGAGAGAAAGGAGCATGCACACGCAGGGGCCAGAACCGTAGGCCCAGCTCCTCCAAGATGAGGCCCCATGAGGATTGGGAATGGGTCTGGCCCTGTGAAAGTCCCGAACGCATCTCTGTAGTGTTTCTGGGTCTCTCCCACTGAGAGCCACACAACAGTGAATCACCCACAGTGTTGTCCTCTCCACTCCCCTTCAAACAGGGCACCTGAAGGGGTGTGCTCTCCACCTGTGACGGTGTGCCCCAGGGGTGACAGTGAGGTCCCCGTCTTCCCTCCTGTGGCACCTAACTGGTGGCCCCAGGTCCTGACAAGCACCTCCCCCACACCCCATGGGAACTGCTCCCGAGCTGGGTCCCTAGACCAGACCCTAGATCCCAGCAGGAGGTACAGTGCAGGGTTCCCACCCTGAAGACACTTAGCACCCCACTCCAGACTCAACTTTTCTTCCTGGAGGGTGGTCTGACGATATGTACCATCGTGTAAATGTATACACATCCCTTGACCCAGCAGATCCACCCCTCAGAGTATTTTCTAAGGCAGTAAACGACATCTGTCTGACGTGGGTGCAGAGGTGATGGTTGTGGCACTGCTCACAAGAGTGAAAATCCGGAAACCATTTAAATGTCTATCAGTGGGAGCGCCTGGGAGGCTCAGTCGGTGGAGCGTCCAACTTCAGCTCAGGTCATGATCTTGCAGTTCGTGAGTTCGAGCCCCGCGTCGGGCTCTGTACTGACAGCTCGGAGCCTGGGGCCTGCTTCGGGTTCTGTGTCTCCCTCTCTCCCTGCCCCTCCCCAGCTCATGCTCTGTTTCTCTCTCTCTCTCAAAAATACATAAACATCAAAAACTAATAATAATAAAATAAATGCCTATCAGTGGAAGGCTGGTTTGATTAAGTTTAATAAATCCAAACTATGAAGCCATTAAAAAGTGACGGTGGACAGTTGCCATGATCTATAGTTGAGTGACGGGGGGTGGGGTGGCACAAACATGGGGTTGCATGTATATGATCGTTCAAAAAAAAAATTGTGTATATGGCAGGGTATACAGATGGCTCTTGAGGGCTTGCTTCATTTGGTCCCCCTGAGGCCCAGTCCGTGTTGGGAGGCAGGAGGCTGGTGTGCTCAGGGGAGGGCAGGCAAAGCCGGCACCAGTGGGGTGCACAGGCTTCACTTAGCACAGGGAGGCCGAATGAGCCCCTCGCCAGCCCCCCCATGGCCTCTTGGGCTTGGGCGTCTGTTCTCAGGAACCATGCAGCAGCTCTGCAGAGTCCATGATGATGTCTGACCTGCTGAGGATTTATTCAGCACTCGGCCACATTTCCTGAGCATCCCCTTTGCATCCGTAAACTGTGGGGATGAGACCCTGAGGCCTTCAGTGTCTGAGGCCAATAGAACGGTGGACTAGCCTTGGGCAAGTTGCTTAAGTTGTCGGAGCCTCAATTTTCCCATCTGGAAAGTGGGGATAATAGCAAAACTCCTCAAAGAACTATATCCCCAGATAGATGCCTTTGGGAATGGGGAGGAGACTTTAATTTCGCACCCAATGGATTTTTGACCCCGTGTACCTGCTACCAATTCACATAAATATTTATTGTAGGAGGCTCCGTGAAAGGATCAGAAAGGGTTTTTAAAAGAAGGATCCATGAGGCATTCATCCCACCAGATGGGTGCTATGTTATTAAAGAGCCACTCAAAAGCAGGCCCTTCTGCATAGGGTAGCTGGGAGGGAGGGGGAGTGATTCAAGCCAGGGACAGGGTTCGGACTCAGTCCCCCCATGCCTGGCACTTTGAAGCATGGAGAGATGACATACGATAGTTGAGTGATGTAACTGTTGCAGTTAAGTGCTGAGTCTATGCAGATCAATTACTAGGGTTGAGCTTCTCTGGGAAAACCTGCTGAGTAGATCCGAAGCAGAAAGTACTCCACATTCTTTGGCCCTGTTGAAGAATCCTGAGTACATCGGTGTATTAAAGGCTCTGAGAAGTCCTGCAGTGATGCCTGGTTTAACCTAGTGCTTCCCAAGTGTACATGATCAGAAACCTTATTTTATTTTATTTTTTTGGTTCGGCCATGTCAATATCCCACAGAACTAATATACAGAGGAAGTTTGAGGATTAGGAAAATCTGTCCTAGAGAGAATCAGGGCAGACTCTGGCCTTCTGATTTTATTGATGAAGTGCAGATTCTGCCTCAGAAGGTCAGGGACAAACCTTGAGATTCTATGTATATTGTTTTACATTTTATTTATTTATTTATTTATTTATTTATTTATTTATTTATTTATTTATTTATTTAATCAATCTCTACACCCAACGTGGGGCTCGAACTCAAGACCCTGAGATCAAGAGTCGCATCCTCTTCCAACTGAGCCATCCTGGCCTTCTGATTCTCTTTTTTGAGTAGGGAACTTGGTCCACTGGTTGTAAAGCTTCCACGTTTGTCAGATGGGGGGAGGGGGGGTGGCGGTGACAATGATGGTTGTGCACATCAGGTCTGTTGAGTGACTGCGCCCCGCCATACACTGGCCAGCGGAGCCTTAACATTCGTTTGAGAGTCTAGTCCTCATGGCTGCTCCGTGAGATGGATGCTGTTCCTGCATTCCACCTACTGGTGATGAAACTGGGGATCTGGAAGGTTGACGTGTCCAAATCTCACAGCTGAGGGATGACGGATCCAGGGTTCAAACCCAGGGCCGTCTGCTCTGAACCGCTAAGGCTCGCTCTTCTCTGAGAAGGTCACATTCCTTCACACTCTCCCACTCCTCTTACTAAATACCCTGAAAGTATTTCCTTCAATGGCAAAGAGGTTATAGAGCGCTTGGTGTTTTGTGAAGTAGGCATTAAGGGTTCAGGAATCTCACTTGCTGCTCTGAATTCTAATCTGGGGCCCTCTGGGGCCTGGGCCCTCCCTGAGCCTTCACAGAGCTAGACTCATCCCTGGGAAGCTCTGGGTCCAGTACTGTGCTGTCACCCAGCCCCCCGCCCCCCATGTCTTCTAGCCTCTTGTCACTTGCTCTGCCCCAGAGCCTCAAGGGAAGGGGCAGGTGACAGGGAGGCAGGTGGCACCCCTTGAGCACCCTCTAGATGCCCACCAGGCTGAGCACTTTCCAACTTTGCAACAGGAGAGGCAGGCGGGCCCGTGCGGGAGCATGGTGCAGGGAGCTGCTCTGTGTCCCTCGCTCTAAGCAAATATCACCCCTGCCAGGTCTGGAAGAGGTCAGGGGCCTGGTTCTACCGAGGGCTCCCTAAGTACATCCTGCCACTGAAGACCCCCGGCCGGGCCGATGACCCCCACTTCCGACCGTTGCCCATGGAGCCCACCGAGCAAAAGCCCAGAAGCACCGAGACGAGCCGCGTCTACACGTGGGCCCGAGGGAGAGGTAAGTCCCCCTCGCTCCCTCTCCCAGGAGAGCAGCTGTCACAGTCCAGCTGTCAGCCAGCCGCCAGTGCCACAGGCACCAGGCCAGCGTCTGCCACACCCTCCGTGTAGCTCATGCTGGTGCTCTGTCCCCGAGTGCCTCCAGCTCCCCCGCCTGCACCCACGTGGGCACCTTAGCACAGTGACGGCTTGCAGGGGGAGGGTCCGCCAGAGGCTGATTCCCAAACAGGCACCAGTTTGGGGGTGGGGATGCCACGAGCCCTCGGATCTTTGCGGAAATGTGACAGCCGTTGGGGTTTTTGGCAAAGTATCGAAATGTGTCTTTCCGAAGCTGGCCTGTACCCTCTCTTCTCGGACCCGTCTCGCGTCCCGGGAAGGGCGTCCCGGGACGTCCTTGGTCCTAATGAGCAAAATGACTTTGCGCCCAGGGCACTTTGGTATTTGTGGAGGCCGTGCTGCCGTGGCCAGCATCAGAAGGGGTGCTCGGCCCCACTGGTGATAATGGCACCTGCTGCGGTAGGTGGCCCTCCATGGCTCGCTCACACAGCACTTCTACGTTCGTGATTTTGTTTCAAAGTTGCAGAGGCAGTCCGGGCAGCCATTTAGTAGCCCTGTTTGATAGACGTGTAGCCTGAGGCCCAGAGGGAAGGATGGACTTCCTGAGCTGCTGTATGGCAGAGCTGGGACCAAAAGGCAGGGTCTTGTGCTCTGGGCCCTGTCAGGGTACCTCTGTGCCCCTCTGGCCCAGGGAGGAGTTGCAGCCCGGAAACAGAATGTTGCTTTGAGGGGTTGGGGAGGGGAGGCCCCGAGGGCCCTCCCCGCCCTGTCTGCTCAGCATCCGCACGGCACACATGTTCACACGCACACGTGTGCACACACACACCCCTGGGAAGGGCAGAGCCCCCATTCCTCAGCCACGCAGACACAGATGGCCTTTTAATTACGTGGGCGAGGCGGCCAGTGGCCCACACGCTTGCCGTTGGCACGGCTTATTAACTGCCTTTGTGCTGCGGCCAGGCCACGCCATGTAGAGGCCCCCATGTGAGCTTGGTGTCCCTCCGAAGACTGGGTCACAAGCCTCCAGGCTCCCAGAGCACGAGGCAGCACATCCTTCACGCCAAGGCTCCGGGCCAGTGCATTGCAGCCCTGTGATGATCCACATTTTAGTCCCAGGCAGGGAGAGGTGGCCCAGACAGATGACTTCTGTGTCTCACCGTGGGCACCAGAAAGGTGAGGGCTGATGGCCCCAAGCTGGTTGGGGAGGCCCAGGAGGTGTCTGCATATATGCAGGGAAGGCGTACATCGGGAGTGCATGGGGTACATGTGGTGGGCAGACTGAACTTGAGGAAACCCACAGTCCTGCGAGGAAGGAAGAATAGGAGCTGGTGGAGGAGGCAAAGGAGGAACAGCTGGGGACGTAGGAGGAAAGCTGAGAGGTTCTGCGTCACAGGGGTTTGTAAGCAGGGGCCACAAACAAGCCGACTGTCCCTGAACTGCTTCCGAGCCTGATCCCATGGTTGTCCTCGCCGATTAGCCTATGCAGAAGCCAGGATCTGTGCTTTCTGGCTGAGTTTGGGTCCCCTGGCCATCCCAGAAACGGCTGTGTACTCACCGAGGCACTCGGGTGGCTACGGGATAGTTGTGGGAGATCAGAGGCCCGAGCCAGACGCAGCCATCCGCACAGCTGGTCCAGAGCCTGGGGGCAAGGGGAGGTCAGCCCCACGCCAGCCCTTCTTTGGCTTCCTCCTGGTCGGTATACATGGCCTGGAAGTCAAGTCTGCAGCAACCTCGGGGGAAAGGTCTGCCTTACCTGTCTGGGAAGCCCCCCAACCTGCCAGGGGGCCGCTGCCTCAGTCCTGGTTCCTTCTCAAGCTGGGCTCGAGGCTGTCAGACTCCTAGCCGCAGACAGCCCCCAGTCAGCAGCCTTGCAAATCTGGCATAGGGACGTCACTGGACCTTTCCTTCCAGACCACTGATGATTGGGCAACCATTGAGCATTTCTTGAGCTCCAAGAGTCGCCTCCCCTCCCCAGCCCGACCATCAGCAGTGCCCAGGTGCTAGGCAGCTGGCTGGGGTTAGAACTATAGTCTGAGGTCTAGTTTAGAGCCTATCTGGGAAGCCCAGCCCTTATAGCACCCCATTCAGCCACAGCTGAGCTCAGGGCCAGGCAGAAATGGAGTGGCCAGCATTGGGGTGTGGACTCCTCTGCCTGTTTGAATCCATTGCTCATTTTGTATTAAGTGGTTTATTTTCTCCTTGATTTATAGATGCTGCTTATAAGTTAGGGATGTTAGATGGCTTGCAAATGTTTTCCTCCTTGACTTTCCGTTTCTTTCGACCCCAGCCTTTACTCACACTATTCTGCCATTCAAAAATGACTTCTCTTCATTTTTGTCAAGTCAAGTATGTCTTTCATTGTTTCATGGTGTCTATGTTTCCCATGTTGCTTTGAAATGCCTTCCTCTCCAAAGTTAAAAAAAGATACGCTAAATAAAAAACCTAATGAGAATAAGGAAATTACTTACATATGAGGAAATTACCAAAGAAGAAACAAAACCCAACACCAAATATTATATTCACTGATAAAGCACCAAAGCCGTGTTCTATCGAAATGCAAGTCAAGAATACCCCCATCACCACCATCATTTGACAGTATTTTGTAGTATTTAACTAATGCAATAAGGCAAGAAAATAAAATAATCTGTTACTATTAGAAAAGAGAAATTTTCTTACTTACAGATGATATGCTTATATGTCAAGAAAACCCAAGAAAGCCTGCTAAAACACCCACTAGGATTAATAAGAGAATTTGGGAACTGACAGGATGCAAAGTAAAAGTACACAAGTACAAATCAATAGTTTACTCTGTGCTGACTAATTAGAAGGAAAAATGGGAAAATTCACTCATAATTGCAGCAAAAATTACAAAATGCCTAGAAGCAAATTTTGAAAGAGAATTACAGGTCCAACATGAAGACAATTATAGAATCTTACCAAAGAACAAAAAGTAAGACACAGAGAGGCAGACAAAGATTTTGGTCCCTCCAAATTAGTTAAGTGTAACAATTCCTATCTGATTCCCAGTGGAGTCTTTAGAAAGGAATGGACTCAAATGTTCCGTTATCCATTGGAGAAACAAAATGTGGCATAGTCATGTAGTGACATATCAGTCGGCCTTGGGGCACCAGAGTGGCTCAGTGGGTTAAGTGTCCGTCTGACTTCGGCTCAGGTCATGATCTCTCGATTAGTGAGTTTGGGCCCTGAGTCTGGCTCCGTGCTGACAGCTTGGAGCCTGGAGCCTCCTTCAGATTCTGTGTCTCCCTCGCTCTCTGCCCCTCTCCCACTCACTCTCTGTCTCTCTGTGTGTCTCTCAAAAATGAAGAAACGTTTAAAAAAATTTTTTTTAAAGAAATATTAGTCAGCCTTAAAAAGGGTTGAAATACTGACACCAGTTACAATACAGATGAACCTTGCAGACTTTATGCTAAGTGAAAGAAGCTAGAGACAAAGGCTATGTAGTATATTATTGTAATTACATGAAATGTTCGGAACAGGCAAATCCATGGAGACAGAAAGTAGATTCGTGACTGCCAGGGGCTGGGGAGAGGGGAAACGGAGTGATTGCTGATGGGTACAGAGAACATGTGATGAAGATGTTCTGGAAATGGACAGTGGTGATAATTGCACGACTTAATGAATATTCTAAAAACCACAGAATCATATGCTTTCAAAGGGTGAATTTTATGGTATGTGAGTTATATTTCAATTTAACAAAATGTGGTTTTTTTATTTTATATTTTTTTAACTTTATTTATTTATTTTGAGAGAGGGAGAGAGATGAGGGAGAGCATGAGCAGGGGAGGAGCAGAGAAAGAGAATCCCAAGCAGGCTCCACACTGTTAGCCCACGGCCTGACACGGGGCTTGAACTCACAAACCGTGAGATCATTACCTGAGCCGAAATCGAGGGTAGAGTCAGAAGCTTACTCAACTGAGCCACCCGGGTGCCCCAAAAATGTGTTTTTCTTTTTTAAGAATTATTTTATTTTGAGAGAGAGAGAGAGACAGCTCAGGTGATCAGGGAAGAGGGACAAAGGGAGACAGAGAGAATGTTAAGCAGGCCCCATGCTCAGCGCAAAGCCCGATGTGGGGCTCCATCCAACGACCCTGGGATCATGACCTGAGCCGAAATCAAGAGTTGGGACACTCAACTGACTAAGCCACCCAGGTGCCCCAGAATGTTTTTTTTTTTTTAAAGAATGGCAAGGTAGTTTATTCATTTTTTTGCATAAACTTTTTTTTTTACTTTATTCTTTTTTTAATTTTATTTTTTATTTTTTAAAATTTACATCCAAATTAGCATATAGTGCAACAATGATTTCAGGAGTAGATTCCTTAGTGCCCCTTACCCATTTAGCCCATCCCCCTCCCACACTCCCTCCAGTTCTCCATATTTATGAGTCTCTTATGCTTTGTCCCCCTCCCCATTTTTATATTATTTTTGTTTTCCTTTCCTTATGTTCATCTGTTTTGTTTCTTAAAGTCCTCATATGAGTGAAGTCATATGATTTTTCTTTCTCTGATTGACTAATTTCATTTAGCATAATACCCTCCAGTTCCATCCACGTAGTTGCAAATGGCAAGATTTCATTCTTTCTGATTGCCGAGTAATACTCCATTATCTTCTTTATCCATTCATCCATCGATGGGACATTTGGGCTCTTTCCATACTTTGGCTATTGTTGATAGTGCTGCTATAAACATCGGGGTGCCGGTGTACCTTCGAAACAGCACACCTGTATCCCGTGGATAAATGCCTAGTATATTCATTTTTGAGGTGGGGGGAGGGAGGGAGGGAGAGAGAGAATGGGGGAGGAGCAGGGACGGAGAGAAAAAGAATCCCAAGCGGGCTCTGCACTGTCAGCACAGAGAGCCCGAAGCTGGGCTTGAACCCACGAACTGTGAGATCATGACCTGAGCTGAAAGCAAAAGTCGGATGCTTCACCAACTGAACCACCCAGGCGCCCCAAGAATGGCAAGTTGTAGAAGGAGCTGCCTGACCAAATAAAGCTTATTCTGAAGGTACTATAATCAATACAATTGTATAGCATTGTCACCAGAATAAATAGAATATTTACTTATAGAAAAAATAAATAGATTAGTAGAACAGAATAGAGAAATAAGAGATCTAAGGACGTATGGAAGCTGAACATAGGTAGTTTTTCAATTCACTGGGAAAATAACAGGTTTATGTCACAACTGAAATTAGCATAATTAGATTTCCACCCCGTTCCATGTGTATTCAGAAACACGCTGCAGGTAGATTAAAGATCTAAATGTTAAAAATAACACAGAGAATGTATTAGAGAAAGATCAGAAGCGGTTTTGCCGCTATGTTATCTCAAAGAGAGCCGGCGAGGCTGAGGCTGTGGGGCCTGCAGCCGGTTGACTGACTACCTGACTGGCTGCCCTCTCCCTCTTCTTGACACGGGCTGTTGATCTGGGCCAAGAACTTGCCCACAGACCCCTTGGTAAGCCCTCTCCCAGCTCGTTTATGGCAGGACATCCGTTGTTTCCCCAGGATGGGGCGGGGAATGGTGCGGCCTGAGTGGCCCCGGCTGCGATCTGCGTGCCTCTGGGAGACTGCGCAGTCCCACCTGCTCAGCCTAAATGGAGAGCGCTCCATGCTGCTTCCCCGGGCAGGCCACTGCTCCAAGTTGACGGCAGCAATGAATACAGCCAGCTTTGGCACCCTCCTGGGTCTCTCTGTTCCCCTGTGAAATGGAAGGTGTAAGATGTGGAACCAGTACTATGGGTTCTTGGGTCTTAATCCCTTTAGAGCCGGGCCCACGTCTTCCGTAGACTTCTTTCCTTTGAGCTGGATTCCCACCGTTGGGCCAAGTGCAAAGATATTTGCTGGTGGTAGGGGTGGTGGGTGCCATATTAACCTGGCATATCTGGGTAATAAGAGCTTCCTTTTTTTTTTTTTTTTTTTTTTTTTGCCACATGCTAGAAAATTTAGGGAAGGCACCTGTCGCTTTGGTTCAGCAGCTCGGTGATATCAGGACAGATGTCTTTATAATTCTTGCTCTTTCCCTCGTGGTCACAAGATGGTTGCTGCGGTTCTAGCCATTAGTCACTCTCTACAAAGAATGGAAGAAAGGTCAAAGGGAGACTGGGCATTGGATGAGCCTAATTCCGTTTAAGACCTAGACAGAGAGCCGAACTGATCTGACTGAAGTCATTACCTGTGGAAATTATTCTGATAGGATTTTGTGCTTCTCTGCCTCCAATGGCAAGAATCCTTAATATGATGAAGCTTCTTATTTTCTTCAGCCCGCAGTGCTCTGACTGAGGCAACATTGCCCTGGACCTGCTTAATGGTTGGTCTACACCAGCTTGCCCCTCTGGGGCTGAGCCCCTGAAATTGGGGACCTGAAGCCCTGAGTCTAGAGTCCATGCATTGGTCAAAGGGCTTTCTAGGATATGTGCACTTTTCTCAGATGGGAGCCAGAGAGCTAGGGTTCCTGGGAGACCGACCCCCGGATTGGTAAGGCTTTGCTTACCTGCCTCTGCCTGGGAGCCTGGGGCTGGGAAGGTGGGAGAGCACCCCTTGTGTGAAGCCTTCATCACTGCCCTGTGGCCTGGCCAGACTCTGGAGGACTTTTCATATTTCACTTCCACCCTAGTCACCATAAAGCCTTACCCACGGGGTATAAACAGCCATTTCCTCCATACTCCATCCCCCCAGAGATGGCAGAGAAACCTCGATGGGCCAAAAGGCCCCTGGCTGAGGCACAAGCAGACCTCTACAGCTCCCATGGCCGTGAGGCAAGTTCACTTTCCCGTCTCCGCTGAGGCCAGGGTCACCGTCCCTCTCCAGGGTCCTCCTACCTCCAGCCCCCTGGCATCCCCTACGAACAGAGCACAAGCTTCCTAGATGGATTTGAACAGATTTACACACAGGTTAACTTCAAGGTCTGTTCCAGAAAAGTACTTCAAGGTTTTGGATTTGTTCCAGTTGGACAGTTTTGAGAAAAACAGAGGGGTTTCATTGCTACTTCATTGGTTCACTAAATTTTAAACGATTTTTTAAAAAATCCTCAACTGTGGTTCTGTTGGCAGTTTAGCGAAAGCAAGCTTCAGGATTGTTTGGGTTGAACAGTCTGGTTCAGATCAGGCTACACATGTTTACCCTGGGCCACCCTTCCGGAATGACCCCGGCTGACCCGCCCGTGCCACCACGTCCAGTATACTGGGTGCTGTGTTGGCCACAGCCAGAGTTCTGTGGCTCACGGTCATTATCTCATCTGATGCTCAGACAGCCTGTGGGGCAGCTGCGGACAGCAAAAGTGGTTCTTCGTGATGGACGATCCGACCTGTATAGGCTACAGCCCAGAGGTGTCTGAGTCCCAGCCCATCCCCCTCCCCTCTGAGTTCAACACAGAATAAACCGTTGCCCAAATCACCACACGCACCAGCTGTCACTTGGCAAGAGGATTTTGGTCACCGGGAACAGAGCCCACCACCAAAGGCAGCCCCTGTACAGGCATAGCCACCAGGCTGCTGGGAAGGTCTGTCTCCCAGAAGCAGGGAAGGAGACAAGGCTTGCAAGACCTGTGAGGTGGAGGAGTGTGGCAGCGGCCGCTCCTCCTTCCCAGGGAGCCCTTGGATCAGCTGCGTCCCCTAGCCTCACATCTGCACGCCCTTCCTCTGGCCCCGCTCTCGGGACCCCGCGTCCACACTCAGCGCAGAGGTGATTGGCCCGACTCACTCCTACCTGGGCTGTCCCTGTTGCACCTAGCCTGTACCCCATCAGATATAATAGGTGGCGTGGCTAGCTAGGACTGCCCTCCCGCAAAGCAGAGCTGGGACAGAGCAGGGGGTTTGGGTCTCTTGCTCAGGAGCCACTGAACCCCAGAATGGGGTGTTTTGTGTCTGACATGGTAGCAAGTTCCCTGTCACCGGGAGCATTCAAGCAGAGGCTGGATATTATAGTAGAGCATATTGGATACTTTATATTATAGAGGATACTGTGCTTTAGAAACTGGGGGAAACTCACTAGGGGCTCGTTACTGTGTGTCCAGAATCTGCCCCCATATTGTGACCGGGGCTGGGGAGATGGGGATGCATTCTACGGCCCAAGGTCAAGAAATCCACATGACCCTCCAAAGCGTTGAACCAGAGACCTCTGTCTTGTTAGTGCAGAGCTGCAGCCGACGGGGCTAATAAGCAGTTCCGTGGCAGCCTTTTTTCCATCAAACGCATATGCTGTTTCCTGACTTCTTAACGCAGCGTGCTATTTATACCAGTAGATCCATTCATTCTTAATGAGCCACGGTTGTGGATTGTAAAATGTTTTATTTTCATACAGGATTGCTCACTGCCCAGAGCCAGCTGTTGCTATGCCACCTTCCTTCTTTCCCCGTTCCTAAGAAATTGGCATTTTGGAAGCTCCTCAGAGCGCTCAGCTGCCCTCTCCCACCTCCTGCTCACCCCCCAGTGTTTCCCCAGCAGACTCTGGCCTTGGCATTTCTGTCACGTTGGCCTGGACGTAGTGCGTGAACTCCCTGCAGCCTTCGGAGCAGCTGGGAGTGTGTGCTATGGGCAGAGGGGTCAGGCTGGCTGAGGCGTGGAGGAGGCAGAGGACAGCAGAGCAGGAGGGCGTCCGTGTTGGGAAACGGGATGCCATCTGTCCGCCAAGGGTTGGACACGCGCCGGTGTTAGAGGTCGCAAACTGGTGAAGCAGTGACTCGATCTGGCTCCCTGCTTTATGCTCACCGATAACTTTTTTAAACATGGAAAATCCTCATTAAAAAGAACGTGGGGGGTGCCTGGGTGGTTTAGTCGGTTAAGCGTCCAACTTC
The DNA here is from genome assembly GCF_018350215.1 of Panthera leo. Taxonomy (NCBI): domain Eukaryota; kingdom Metazoa; phylum Chordata; class Mammalia; order Carnivora; family Felidae; genus Panthera; species Panthera leo. The sequence goes on along the minus strand of NC_056692.1, from coordinate 15,404,698 downwards.
GGCTCAGGTCACGATCTTACGGCTCGTGAGTTCAAGCCCCACGTTGGGCTCTGTGCTGACAGCCCAGAGCCTGGAGCCCGCTTCCGATTCTCTGTCTGCCTGTCTTTCTGTCCCTCCTCCACTCACGCTCTGTCTCACTCTCTCGAAAAAAAAAAAAAAAAAAAAAAGTGAAATTCTGACTTCTTTTTTGAAAATCAGGAAGTCTGCCAGTACTGCCCCCCTCCCTGGAAAAATCGGACAAGCTGAGTCGCAGCTTCCCCTTCACCCTGGCCGCGTGGTCTCTGGTTTGCCACAGTCCCCACCCCTCCCTGTTGTCTCTTGATGCTATGATCATCACGCTTACAGGGTTATTAAGAAGAAAGTGAAATAGTTCTGGTTTCCACATCCCTATGAAAAGAGAGAGAATAGGACTTAGACCAACAGGAACATCTGTTGCAAGAAAAGTGAGCATACCTCTCTGTGGAAATCGATACTCGTATCCAGAAACGTCGTAAATGGAGCAGAGCAAATATCATGTCCGGCTCGCCTCACCCACTGGCCCCTCCAGCTCACCAGTGGAAGACAGAGCCTGAGCGTGTCACATCTGCGTGTTCCCACTCCTGACCCTGACCCCAGGCTAGGAATGCCGGCTCCTCTTCCTCTCTGAGCCCTGGTTGCCCCATGAGTGGGATGGAGAGACTAGGGGGCCTGGACAGAGTCTGTTCTCTTCCAGCTTTTATCTTAGAGCTCCAAATCCAAGGGAATGAAACTTTCTGGAGAAATGTCTGGCAGGTGGTGAGCCCCGTTTCAGCACTGGCCCTGCCCCTGCACGCACACGCACGCGTGCACACGAGCCGGGAAGGACTGTTTAGAGAGGAGGGTGGGAGAAGCCGTCTTCCCACCACCTGAGAAGGGCACTGTGGGTCCCTCACTGAACCCCTTGACTCAGGTCTGCATGGGGTCGGTCTGCTGTTCGGGTCCAGGAAATAAGTAAACCAGAAAGAGGCACAGACAGTGCTGTCTGGGGCTTCCACCAGCCATTTGGGGAACTGAATGCCATCCTTCTCCAAAGGCAGGAGGAGGCAGTGGGGAGGGTGCCCAGTTGCCCGAGCCCATGTGGGCCCCACTGGGGCAGACACCCAACGGCCAGCCAGTCGTTGGGCTTCCCACGTGGCCGCCAGCGCTCCGTGCTCTGAGGGCCGGGGTACCGTCTGCCCGTAGGTCTGTGCAGTGAAAGAGGCATGCGTTGGGCCTCAGTGGCGAGTGGCCAAATAAAACCAGCAGCTATTGTAGCCGCGTGGATTGCGTGGTTGCTCACTGCAGGCTGTGCTGGGCACCGTGCATTCCTCTGACACAGGGGGGCGGGGGTGGGGGGCTGGACTGCTGTCCCATTTTATAGTAGGGCACGGAGAGGTCAAATAACTTGCATCATAACCTCGGTGTGGGCAGAAAGATCCCCTCGGCCTTCCGGGAAACTCTGCCCTTTCCCAGGGAAGTGGAGACCTGGCCACCTCTTATGTGGCTGTGTTTTGAAAGACAAGCCCATGCATACTGATTTGTCTTGACCTTCAGAGCCCTTGGTGAAGCCAAACTCTAGTCCGATGCCAGTGTGGGTGAATGGGGGCGGGGCATCCCCAGGACAGAAGCCCCAAGCTTCGGCAAGCTGTGTCGCCCCCACTCCCACGCGCCACTCCTGCCCCAGCAACCCTCCTGCCTGTCCTGGGCATCCTCATTGGCTTGAGGATTGATTTCCCAAGAGCAGAAGGCCCTCATTAGCCACACCACAGAGGTCAGGGCCGTGGCTGTCGCTTCTCATTTGCCCAAACCCAGTGACGGTCTCAGCTGATCGGGTGATTCCAGCTGTAAGGTGCTGGGGACTCCCAGCCCCCACTCCCATGGCATCCGAGCCGACAGGAAAGCAGGGCCCTGTCCCCCGAGCCAGCCTCTGGCTTCAGCTCGAATGACGTGCGCAGAGCTCCTGCCGCCGTGGGCCAGGCCAGGGCTGGGCTCCACCTCACGCAGTGATGCACACCCTCCCCAGCCGCTCACCT